>NC_060126.1:397820651-398123681 GCF_021461395.2 Schistocerca americana | reverse complement strand
TGAAGAGTTTTTAGCAAACAGAACACAGCATGTTGTTCTCAATGGAGAGACGTCTACAGACGTTAAAGTAACTTCTGGTGTGCCACAGGGGAGTGTTATGGGACCATTGCTTTTCACAATATATATATAAATTACCTAGTAGATAGTGTCGGAAGTTCCATGCGGCTTTTCGCAGATGATGTAGTATACAGAGAAGTTGTAGCAGTAGAAAATTGCAGCGAAATGCGGGAAGATCTGCAGCGGATAGGCACTTGGTGCAGGGAGTGGCAATTGACCCTTTACATAGACGAATGTAATGTATTGCAAATACATAGAAAGAAGGATCCTTTATTGTATGATTATATGATAGCGGAACAAACACTGGTAGCAGTTACTTCTGTAAAATATCTGGGAGTATGCATACGGAACGAATTGAAGTGGAATGATCATATAAAGTTAATTGTTGGTAAGGCGGGTGCCAGGTTGAGATTCATTGGGAGAGTCCTTAGAAAATGTAGTCCATCAACAAAGGAGGTGGCTTACAAAACGCTCGTTCGACCTATACTTGAGTATTGCTCATCAGTGTGGGATCTCTACCAGGTCGGGTTGACAGAGGAGATAGAGAAGATCCATAGAAGAGCGGTGCGTTTCGTCACAGGGTTATTCGGTAAGCGTGATAGCGTTATGGAGATGTTTAACAAACTCAAGTGGCAAACTCTGCAAGAGAGGCGCTCTGCATCGCGGTGTAGCTTGCTGTCCAGATTTCGAGAGGGTGCGTTTCTGGATGAGGTGTCGAATATATTGCTTCCCTCTGCTTATACCTCCCGAGGAGATCACGAATGTAAAATTAGAGATATTCGAGCGCGAATGGAGGCTTTCCGGAAGTCGTTCTTCCCGCGAACCATACGCGACTGGAACAGGAAAGGGGGGTAATGACAGTGGTACGTAAAGTGCTCCCCGCCACACACCGTTAGGTGGCTTGCGGAGTATAAATGTAAATGTAGATGTAGATGTAGCCCAAATGCACTGATTTGGAGGCGTAGTATAGCACTGTACTTGATTGTATCCAGTCACCCACACATTCGGGGAGCGTTTGGGAAGTCTTCTGATGAACGAGAGGTTTACTGTTAACGGTCGCAAGTAGACAGTGCTTTAAATCATATACAGAACACGTGGCTGTAAGCAAGTCAGACGCAGGCTATGCCATGCGACCGCAGATGCATGTAAGTTTACAGACGGATGGGCCTCTGTCTTCATGAAAAGCGTCAAATACAGCA
This sequence comes from Schistocerca americana, assembly GCF_021461395.2. Taxonomy (NCBI): domain Eukaryota; kingdom Metazoa; phylum Arthropoda; class Insecta; order Orthoptera; family Acrididae; genus Schistocerca; species Schistocerca americana. The sequence continues at coordinate 398,122,425 of NC_060126.1, read as the reverse complement.
GTCAACTCGCATGTATCACTGGTACCTCAATAGACATACGGTATAATGCTGCCTCAACGGACAAAAATTGACTGCTTCCCTCATTCCCTTCGCTTCCATCTCGACGTTTCTCTCGGATTCCTCTTGCTGCCACATACTTGTCCCCATGTATAAATTGTTGTACACCAACCTGAAGATAAGCAAGGACTTGCTCAATTTCGCGGCATTTACATTAGGTCAATTTATACCTATTGCCACATCGTTTTTCGCAATTCTGTCTATCCACACTCGACCGCTAACTTGAGTCTACTGCGGGTCCTGGGGACCTTCCGCGACATATGCACATAAACAGATATACAGAAAACAGGGCAAACGCTCTCCAAATGTATGGGTGACTGGATACAGTCGAGTACTGTGCTATACTACCCCCCCCCCCCCCCTCCGATCAGTCTATTTGGGCTAGGTTTTGGCAGCTGTACTAAATTTAAAACCAATTTTAGAAAACATAACGAGAGGTTATTACATGACCGCATGGATAGAACTGAAATAAAATAGATAGAGCTTGAGAGGTGGCATGAGCCCCCTCTCATATTTCTATCTTACGATTTTCGTCTCTAATTGCATGCGGTGAAAAGTTGCTATTCCTTCACACGCGGACTTCCCACGCAGCGTCTCTCGTCACCCAGGTGGTCCGGTGACAGGCGGGCTCTGCTGATCTCGAGAGGGTTAAGCCGACGGGTGTGAGGCAGTCGAGTGAATGCTTTCCAGACGCCGACATTGTCAAGAGACACGCCCGCAGGGGCCTGAAGTAGCGGCTGGGCTAGAGGTTCCGTTACTTCGCAGAAACTTAGCGAAAACACTTTCTGGCGGGCTACCAGCGAGGCGTGGGAATGACTTGTGTACCCAGGCAGTTGTGGCGGGAAAATTCCCGCACTTTCTGCAAAATAATAACTGTGATTGGCTTGCTCAGGGCATAGCTCCGTGACGTAGCAAAATCAGCGCAGAAATTGGCGCCAAGAATCTCCATTGGTGGAATGGTAGTGCTCCGGCAATAGAGTGGAATTTTCCGCCGGTTTTAGAGTTCCTGATTGGAACGTTTAACCACGGCCACTGTCGTGGGGGCGGGAATGTTGTGTGTTCGGCCTGTACGGGTGATCTTGTGTGGGTAGTCGGCTCTCGCCTTTCGGTCGAGGACGTCGAAGCAACCAGCCATCGCCTCCGGTACGCCAGTACGTGTTATGGCAGTTAAGAAGACAAATTGGTAATGTATGTCCGCAGCACCGGCAGACAGGGATTTTCCTAGGTGATAATCAGAGCTCAGCAGAGCGCGCCTGTTCGTCTTTTTCTAACTTTGTTCTGTCTTGTGGAGCAGCAATTAATGTTGGGTTGGCTATTTGTTTTCTCTTAAGATTTGAGTTGCAAGGAATTGGCTCCACATACCACTTCGTCATAATCCTCACAATCTAGTTTAGGGACAACTTCACATTCACAGCGTTTGTTTGAGTATCCAATTTGAGCCAATTTGATGTATTGTAAATGTTTCATGTGTTTTTGTTTATTATTTTGTGTTTAGTCTTAATAAATCATATTGTTATTTTGGACAGAACTTTCATTCTGTTAATCGGTAGAGCAACCCTATCATTTCTCACTATGTTAATGAAACCTTCGTTTATTTAACTTATTTATCAAATTAAATTATTGCAGGTGCCAAACTCTCTTCTACTCCACTGGCAGGGGTGATTAGAGTCAGTTCGCGTATTTTTTTTTAATCCTTGTGCAACTGCAAAAGTCGGAGTTAGAATAGGGGGGGGGGCTTAGAGCATCATTTACATATGTAGATTCTAGAAGAATTTAGTGTTAAATACACTGCTAGCGCCGGCACCTCCCAAGCTTCGTGGTTCACCAACCCAGGACATCAAAGTTGAGTAGTGGTTTCAAGTACCCAAGCGACGTCCATTCATGTTGTGGGGTTCATTTCGGTGGTTCGCTGTTGGGGAGGTTTTCCTGTGAGGAACACAGAGTGTTTGAGTTGCTGAAATTTAGCCGCCATGCGGTGGAATTAACTATATTGGTTGACTACAATTCAAGTGCACCAGCGGAATTTTCTGCCTTGTGGCCGTAAGTGTTCCAGTTACCTGCCCTGGCCACTAACGTAATTTCAGGCAGTGTCCTTTAGTCATTTGTTGTCGCTGTCCAACATGGTGTGTAGTTTTGACAGCTTAATAGATATACATGTTTGATTGTGAATAATCAAGCCCGTAACATTTTGTGTTTGAATTCTCATGTACCGATTGGTGGCAAGCAAGTCGTTTGTCGGTCGGTCCGTGGCTGTCCCCTGGTTGGGTTCCGACGGATCAAGTGTAGTTGGGCTCACCACCTGTCTCACCTAAGTGAACGAGGGCAGACCGACCCCCTGGAGGTTTCTGAGTGATGTTGTCTTTACTGTCTTTCTCACCGGTGTTTAATTGTCTCTTTATGAACTATCATAGCCAATGATAAAAAATTCTTGGTTTTACTGTGTTTTATGTAAGTAAGTTTGGATTCCAGCAAGTGGATGTTTGCTGAAAGGTTATTGCCGTTGTGTTGTCTTTTCTTTTAGTCCGGGTTCAGCTACTTAAAACTTGAGGCTTATGGTTATATTTTTTACAATTTTGGAAAATTAATTGTGGGCCTTCAGCTTCGGAACCTTATGCTTAAAATTACCTTTCAAGCTGAAACATTGCGGCCTTCTGCCTTTGAAAGGTTATGGTAATTTATTTTAAAATCTTGAAAATTTTACTGTGGGCCTTCAACCCTTTGTATTGCATCTTGTTTATATATATATATATATATATATTTTAATTATGTTATTTGTAATTGTAACTGCGTGTCTTTAGTCACTTGAAATTACCTTGTTGCTTTTTTTTTCTAGATTTCTTATCTGGAGGCCTTCAGCCGTGAAAGATATGGAGTTTGATGTGTTATTAAATTACAATTTTAAGGTGAAACTGACCCCAACCTTATTTGGCCCTTTTCACAATCCTAATCACCTGTTCTGCCCAGCGGGTTTGGCGGGCGTATCAGAGAAGTAGTCTGAAGGTATTTCGTCGAACGCTCCGCCGAGCACTTAGTGTGTATAAAATAAACAAGAAATGAGCAACAAGTCAATCAATAATGTAGTGTCCGTTGTTGTTTACAACTTCTTCTCAACGTTCAACAACCTGTTCAGTGCCTCGACTGTAGAAATCACCTTCTTTCCACTCGAAGCAATGCGGTCTTCCTCTGTGAAACAGCTTTGGAAAAATATGTTTAGTATTTCAGCTTTACGCGTGTCATCCTCTGTTTCAATGCCATTATCATGGCTGATTAAACTTATAACCAATTTTAGAAACAAGAACGAGAGATTATGTCATGATCGCATGGATAGAACCGACATAAAATAGACAGAATTTGCGAAAATGGTGGGGGAATGGGTATAAATTGACCAAATATAAATGCCGCAAAATTGAGCAAGTACTTGTACATCTTCTGGTCGGTGAACACCGATTTGTACATGGGAGCAACTATGCGGCAGCAACAACAGGCGTTCAGCAAAGCCTTCAACACGACATCATTACTGGACGAAACGCTGCGTAATGCATACCAAAAGGGATCGAGCAGAAGGAAATCCGAAGGCGTCAAGTCGGGAGAATCGGGAAATGTGGCAGCACTTCCTAGTCAAGCGACTGAATGGCTTCCTTTGTCATATTGATGGTGTGGGGACAGGCGTTGTCGTGTAGCAGAAGGACGCCAAGTCGCCGATCAGGTCGTTCTTGCTCGAGAGCATTGGCGAGTCGTGCATTTATTGGACGTAAAGTTCCGCATTCAGTGTTTGTTTCTGACCAAGCAATTCCTAGCTGATTGTGCATTCCTACTCCCACCACACGGGCCAACGGCCTTGCCTCAGAGGTAACACCGGCTTCCTTCAAATTACCGAAGTTAAGCACTTTCGGGGATGGCTAACACTTGGATGGGTGACCGTCCGGGTCTGCTGAGCGCTGTTGGCAAGCGAGATGCACCCAGCCCTTGTGACGCTAATTGAGGAGCTACTTGACTGAAAAGTAGCGGCTGCGCTCACAAAAACTGACAACGGCAGGGAGAGCGGTGTGCTGACTTAATGCTCCTTCATATCTGCATCCCGTGACGTCTGTCGGTTGAGGAAGACACGGCGGTCGGTCGGTTCCGTTGGGCCTCCCGAAGCGTGTTCGGACGGAGTTTAATTTTAGATCTTGATTTGCTCGCGGCGTCGCCCAAATTCGGAAGAGGAATAGCTGCTTGGGTCCACGAGTCTACCGATGACAGGCAAACAAACTAGTCGACGTCGTGGGTCGTTGATTTCTGTTGTTGTCGGCCAAAGCACGCGGAACCCTACACCTGCCTTTTGAACTTTTCCCATCAACTGAAGGCGGCGGTCTGTGGCACTGTGGGAGTTTTCTGTTACCTCTGCCAATTCCATCGTCGTTTGGCATGGATCTTGGTGAATAAGCTGAAGAGCGTCCGGTGCGATGCATGTCTTTGAGGTCGAAACGGCCGTCTTTGCACCGCTTAAACAAAATATGAGCCGTCCTGTGAGGCACTGATCCTTCGCCATACATTCACAAATCGAGCAGCTTCTGTGGCTTTGCGTCCACGGTTAAACGCAAAAAGCAAAAGTTTTCGAAAATGCTCTTTTCCTTCGACTTGACACCCCATTTTAATGATGTAAAAACAACAGAAAACTTATCAGTCTAAAAAGCTATTCACACTGTTTTGTATTTTATTCTATCGAATAACATAAAACGCATTGCCAAAATATTTTATTTTTCACGCAAAATTTTCAGTTTAAAGAAAAGCCAGAACTTATGGGCCAACCTTAATACGAGGTGTGTGAGAACAGTAATGAGACTGACAGCACTGCGTGCGATCCGGCGGCGCTGTGTTGTTCTACTGATGTAGACTGGTGTGTTCTTCCCTTCCTGATGCCCGAGTTTCAGCTCCGTACAGCCATCATGTGATTTTTGAGAGCGTCATCAGTGAAGCTGTGCTTTTGTTGTTGTTACGAAAATGGAATATCGCAATTTAAAAACTTTGTGTTCTGCCTTACGGCAGATCATGGAGGAAGCCTCGTCAGAGAGGTCCACGCATGAGCGTCTAGGGAAGTGATTCCAGTTTTTTTTAACGTTTATAAACTTTCATTTACAAAGTAACAATTTTCGTTTTACAAAAACATTTTGCATTTTACTCGTTCCGATAAGACAATCGGTTCTGTTCTTTTTTCGTGTTATTGTCTAGGTAATTATTTCCTTTGGTTTTCTATATTGTTCGAGTGTCTGTCAGACTGAGTTCGTTAGTAGTTTCTTACGCTGTTTGTTATGTCAATTTGGCGTTTTCTGAGTCTTGATACACTACATTTGTACATGTGGCAGAAGGAATTTGGAAGAAAGCATTGATTGCAAGATATAGTTAGTTACGCAGAATAATTGAGAAATAAAAGTTATTTTAAGGTCTTTGTACTTATTATTAGTTGGGTTATTTTTTTTATATTTTAAATTGTGGATGTTTTCTAACCATTTTAAAATCATGTTGTATTTTAACTATTTTCTTATTAAATCTAGTGTTGGGAAGCAAAAAGGGGAAGCATTTTACGTCGGGCCTTGAAAACCAGACCGTGGTGGAATATACATTAGACATGAAATCAACTTGACAGAAACATCAACAAATGTACCAACTGTCAGCCGTTGTTTGGTAAGCAAAGTGGGATCCAATGGAAAAACACTCATGAATAAATATTTTAACATAAAAGACAAACCATGATAAAAAAACATTACCGTTATAGCCAATTATTGAAACCATTTTGTCAGACTGAACGAAGAACAAGATACTAGGAAGCAGTGAACGGTGCAATCGTAGAAGTAGTTTGATAGAGGTGGTGAGCAAGAGTAAAGGAGACTGAAAGGAGAGGAAGGAAGCTATTCATGGTGGAAGGAAAGGCATATATAAGCACGTGAACACTAATTTGTTTCATAGTTAGAACTGTAATGATATTGAGGTACTCACTGTTGGACACACCTCTCGATTGCGCACGAGGAAGGTAGAAAACACTCAAAGCAAAGGTTACGCTGGCACGGTAGGGGAGACTTTTACGTGTTATAACACTTCTCACTGTCACTTTTTTAACACTTTGCGACACGCGTATCACTATTGGTGCTCTTGGGGTGTGGGAGGGCGTCGGCGGCGCCAGCAAGTTGTGGAATGTCTCGCGGTGTTTGGCGTGTTGTTTTGCCTTCTCGTGCTCTTCCCACAAGTCCGTGAGGAACTGCACGCTGTCTGACTGCCTTTTGGCAATGACTGAGTGTGCTGTCATGGCGAGTATCCACATCGTGGCCGTGCGTTTTGGTCTTGGAAACGGTTTCGCATCAGGGACGGTGAGTGCCGTGACTCGAATGCTACGTGGGTCGCTCCTGTTTATATGGGCTATCATTTTTTTGCTTGTCGCCCATATATTGCTGCTTGCCCTGCATAGGAATCGGTGTTCTACGGTGTCCTTTTCGTTGCAGGTTTCACAGTTGGGCGATTCTTTTATACGGATTAGGGCCAGCCTCTCTTTGGTCGGTATGGTGTTGTGCACTACTTTGTACCACGTAGATCTGGCGTGCTCCGGTATTCCTTGTTCCGAGATGTTTTTCCAGACGACTGGCCAATCGTGATCTGGAAATTTTATCTCGACCCTTGTTTTGTATGTTTGCCCTCTTAGTGCGCCGTAGATCTTTTTTGGCGTCTGTAGTTGCGGGTTTGTCACGGTGGGCAGTGCGTAACTCTTGTCGAGAATCAGCTGCCTGATGTGTCGCATCTTAAACGGGATGTGTCTGGTGTCTACCGGCGCTTCCTCTGATCGTGGCCTGTAGGTGTTTATTAGGCAGGCCGTGATGCTGTCTCTGTTCTTGCTCTCCATTTGGATTTCTCTGTGGAGCAACAGCGCAGCACACTTTGTCTTTACGTCTACCAACCCCAGCCCTCCTTCTTCAGTGAGCACTTAGCCTGTGATACTTTGAATATCTCCCGGCTCCACAGCAGGTAATAGGCGGCTCCTTGTATCACTCGTGCAATGTCTGGTGCACTCAGTATCTGTGCCACGTACCAGGCTTTCGGCAGGATTGTTGTGTAGATCAGTTCGGCTTCTTGTCCCAACGTTAGATTTGTGTGGTGGTTTCCCGTTGCCTTCCACTGATGATGATGGAATGATAATGAGGACAACACAACACCCAGTCCCTGAGCGGAGAAAATCTCCGACCCAGCCGGGAATCGAACCCGGGCCCCTTTGCGTGACAGACCGCCGCGCTGACCACTCAGCTATCGGGGCGGACTATCGCGATTTGGAGCAACGTTATACCATCAAGTTTTGTATTATACAGGGTGAACATTAATAAAACCGACAAAGTGCAGGGACAGAACCCTGACTGGAAACAGAGGAGAAAGGGTCCTGTGAATGTGCCTGGAAGTGCTTCATTGGCACGGTAGAGGGCACTGGTGAATGGCAGTTGCACTGACCACCTTCCTTGTGAGTTGCAGGCTGTGCGACTGACCCGGCGTACTGTAAGCAGCAGAATGGTGCGGTATTCATGTCGGGAATAAGTCGAGGTGGCGTTATGTACGGCCAAGCAGATGGAAACGGTCGAGAGGCAGCACGGGTATACCAAAACAACTACCCTCACAGAAACAAAACGCATCACAAAACATTCAAACCTTTTTGTGATCATGGGCGCTATTAGACAGACGAACATTAGGGGAGCCGGCGAACTATGCGTATACCAGATTTCGACGACCGTGTTCTACAGGGTATTGTGACGAACCATAGTACAAGCTACAGGCGAGGGTCCCGCCAACATGGTGTGAGCTAAAGTACGATTATGCGTATCGTGCATGGCAGCCGCTACTATCCCTATCACCTGCAATCACTTTGAACTCCTGTTGTGACGTGAATGTGTTGCAGCACTGTACCGCACTCCTGAACGATTTGTTGTCGTTGCACGCACACCGTCCATTTTCGGACACATGTTCATAGGACCTTTTTTCCTCCATTCCCAGACTGCAGTCCGCCCCTGTAGTTTGTCGGCTTTATGAATGTTCACCCTGAACTTCGGGAATACGCGAGTGTGACCTTAGAAAAGTTGACACCGGCCTATGAGGAACATTCCTTATCAAGAGTACAAGTTTTTTGCCGCCACGTATCATTTATGGATGTCCGAGAACAAACTGAAGATGAATTTCGCTCAGGGAGATCTTCACCTTCAAAAACAGACAAAAACGTAGAACGTGTACGTGCTTTTGAGATATCAAACCGATTTTTAACAATAAGGATGATGGGTGACCTTCCACATTTAAACGATTTCACCGTACATCATATTCTAGTCGAAGATTTGCACACGCGAAAAGTTTGTGCTAGAATAGTGCTGGTAAACATCTCAAAAATGGTTCAAATGGCTCTGAGCACTATGGCACTCAACTGCTGAGGTCATTAGTCCCCTAGAACTTAGAACTAGTTAAACCTAACTAACCTAATGACATCACAAACATCCATGCCCGAGGCAGGATTCGAACCTGCGACCGTAGCGGTCTTGCGGTTCCAGACTGCAGCGCCTTTAACCGCACGGCCACTTCGGCCGGCGGAAACATCTCAACTGGGCAGATGGACGTGCCCGTTGATCTTCTTGAGTGGATTGCCAATGACCATGTATGACTGAGTCGTGTGATCACAGGTGAAGAATCCTGGATTTTCGGGTACGAGCCTGAGATAAAGCGGCGAAGTGAGGAGTGGCAGACTGCGACATGTACTCGACCGAAAAACCGTCGAAGGAGCAAATCAGTTCAAATGGCTCTGAGCACTATGGGACTTAACTTCTGAGGTCATCAGTCCCCTAGAACTTAGAACTACTTAAACCTAACTAACCTAAGGACATCACACACAGCCATGCCCGAGGCAGGATTCGAACCTGCGACCGTAGCAGTCGCGCGGTTCCGGACTGCGCGCCTAGAACCGCGAGACCACCGAGGCCGGCGGAGCAAATCAGTCATCAAAACAATGCTGAACTGCATTTTGATAGTAGGGGTATCGCGCATAAAGACATCTACATCTACATGGATACTCTGCAAAGAACATTTAAGTGCCTCTCAGAGGCTTCATCGAACCACCTTTACAATTCTCTATTATTCCAATCTCGTATAGCGCACGGAAAGAATGAACACCTATATCTTTCCGTACGAGCTCTGATTTCCCTTATTTTATTGTGGTTATTGCTCCTCCCTATGTAGGTCGGCGTCAACAAAATATTTTCGCATTCGGAGGAGAAAGTTGGTGATTGGAATTTCTTGAGAAGTTTCCGTCGCAACGAAAAACGCCTTTCTTTTAATGATGTCCAGCCCAAATCCTGTATCATTTCTGTGACACTCTCTCCCATATTTCACGATAGTACAAAACGTCCTGCCTTTCTTTGAACTTTTTCGATGTACTCCGTCAGTCCTATCTAGTAAGGATCCCACACTACGCAGCAGTATTCTAAAAGAGGACGGACATGCGTAGTGTAGGCAGTCTCCTTAGTAGGTCTGTTACATTTTCTAAGTGTCCTGTCAATAAAACGCATCCTTTTGTTAGCCTTTCCCACAACATTTTCTGTGTGTTCTTTCCAATTTAAGTTGTTCGTAATTGTAATACCTAGGTGTTTAGTTGAATCTACGGCTTGTAGATTATACTGATTTATCGTGTAACCGAAGTTTGAGTTCCTTTTAGTACTCATGTGGATGACTCAAACTTCTCGTTATTTAGGGCCAACTGCCACTTTTCACACCATTCAGATACTTTTTCTAAATCGTTTTGCAGTTTTTTTATCTTATGATGACTTTATTAGTCGATAAACGACAGCGTCCTCTGCAAACAACCTAATACGGCTGCTCAGGTTGTCTCCCAAATTGTTTATTTGGATAAGGAACAGCAAAGGGCCTATAACACTACCTTAGGGGAACACCAGAAATCACTTCTATTTTACTAGATGACTTTCCGTCAGTTACTACTAACTGTGACCTCTCTGACAGGAAATCACAAATCCAGTCACATAAGTGAGTCGATATTCCATAAGAACGCTATTTCACTACGAACCGCTTGTGTGGTACAGTGTCAAAAGCCTTCCGGAAGTCAAGAAATACGGAATAGATATGAAATCCCTTGTCAATAGCACTCAACACTTCGTGAGAATAAAGACCTAGTTGTGTATCACAGGAACGATGTTTTTTAAACCCATGTTGACTGTGTGTCAATAGACCGTTTTCTTCGAGGTAATTCATAATGTTCGAACACAATATATGTTCGAAAATCCTTCTGCATATCGACGTTGACGATATGGGCCTGTAATTTAGTGGATTACTCCTAACACCTTTCCTGAATATTGGTGTGGCCCGTGAACTATCCAGTATGTAGGTACGGATCTTTCGTCGAGCGAACGGTTGTATATAATTGTTAAGTATGGAGCTAATGCATCCGCATCCCCGAGAGGAACCTAATTGGTTTACAGTCTCGACCAGAAGACTTGCTTTTATTAAGTGATCTAAGTTGCTTCACGGCCTTGCCGCAGTGGATACACCGGTTCCCGTGAGATCACTGAAGTTAAGCGCTGTCGGGCGTGGCTGGCACTTGGATGGGTGACCATCCATGCGCTGTTGCCATTTTTCGGGGTGCACTCCGCCTCGTGATGCCAATTGAGGAGCTACTCGACCGAATAGTAGCGGCTCCGGTCAAAGTAAGCCATCATAACGACCGGGAGAGCGGTGTGCTGACCACATGCCCCTCCTGTCCGCATCCTCAGCTGAGGATAATACGGCGGTCAGATGGTCCCGATGGGCCACTTGTGGCCTGAAGACGGAGTGCTTTGCTTCACTACTCCGAGGATATTTACTTCAACGTTACTCATGTTGGCAGCTGTTCTCGATTCGAATTCTAGAATATTTACTTCGTCTTCTTTTTCGAAGTCATTTCGGAAGGCTGTGTTTAGTAACTCTGCTTTGGCAGCACTGTTCAAATGGCTCTGGGCACTATGGGACTTAACATCTGAGGTCATCAGTCCCCTAGAACTTAGAACTATTTAAACCTAACTAACCTAAGGACAACACACACATCCATGCCCGAGGCAGGATTCGAACCTGCGACCGTTGCGGCCGCGTGGTTCCAGACTGAAGCGCCTAGAACCGCTCGGCTACACCAGCCGGCGGCAGCACTGTCTTCGATAGTATCTCCATTGCTATCGCGCAGAGAAGGCATTGATTGTTTCTTGCTGCTAACATACTTCACATATGACCAGAATCTCTTTGGATTTTCTGCCAAGTTTCGAGACAAAGTTTCGTTGTGGAAACTGTTATAAGCATCTCGCAGCGTAGTTCGCGCCAAATTTCGAGCTTCTGCAAAACATTGCCAATCTTGGGGATTTTGCGTCTGTTTAAATTTGGCATGTTTGTTTCGTTGTTTCTGCAACATTGTTCTAAGCCGTTTTGTGTACCAAGGAGGATTAGCTCCGTCTTTTGTTGATTTATTTGGTATAAATCTCTCAATTTGTTCCTCCAGGACAAACAGTGAGTCAAGTGTTTCACATAGGTGTCCTTGACAGGGCGAATCGAGTGGATCTGGACACTGCAGACAAGTGGTTGCTGCATCGTGACAACACCCCCTGTTACATGCACTTCCATCACAGAAGCTTGCCGGCCGGTGTGGCCGAGGGGTTCTAGGCGCTTCAGTCTGGAATCTCGCGGCCGCAACGGTCGCAGGTTCAAACCCTAACTCGGGCATGGACGTGTGTGATGTCCTTAGGTTAGTTAGGCTTAAGTAGTTTTAACTTCTAGGGGACTGATGACCTCAGATATTAAGTCCTATAGTGCTCAGAGCCATTTGAACCATCACAGAAGCTTTGGCTTGAAAAGACAATTTTACAGAGAGTACTCTACTGCATTGGCTCCTTACTTAGCTTGCATTTATCGCGAACCTCTTGCCCAACGTAAAGTCCCGAGCGACTGGAAAAAAGCGCAGGTGATGCCTGTATATAAGAAGGGTAGAAGGACGGATCCTCAAAATTGCAAACCAATATCCTTAACATCGGTTTGTTGCAGGATTCTCGAACATATTCTCAGTTCGAATATAATGAATTTCCTTGAGACAGAGAAGTTGCTGTCCATGCATCAGCACGGCATTAGAAAGCATCGCTCCTGCGAAACGCAACTCGCCCTTTTTTCACATGATATCTTGCGAACCATGGATAAAGGGTAACAGACGGATGCCATATTCCTTGACTTCCGGAAAGCGTTTAACTCGGTGCCCCACTGCAGACTCCTAACTAAGGTACGAGCATATGGGATTTGTTCCCAAGTATGTGAGTGGCTCGAAGACTTCTTAAGTAATAGGACCCAGTACGTTGTCCTCGATGGTGAGTGTTCATCGGAGGTGAGGGTATCATCTGGAGTGCCCCGGGGAAGTGTGGTAGGTCCGCTGTTGTTTTCTATCTACATAAATGATCTTTTGGATAGGGTGGATAGCAATGTGCGGCTGTTTGCTGATGATGCTGTGGTGTACGGGATGTTGTCGTCGTTGAGTGACTGTAGGAGGATACAAGATGACTTGGACAGGATTTGTGATCGGTGTAAAGAATGGCAGCTAACTCTAAATGTAGATAAATGTAAATTAATGCAGATGAGTAGGAAAAAGATTTCTGTAATATTTGAATACTCCATTAGTAGTGTAGCGCTTGACACAGTCACGTCGATTAAATATTTGGGCGTAACATTGCAGAGCAGAGCGATATGAAGTGGGACAAGCATGTAATGGCAGTTGTGGGGAAGGCGGATAGTCGTCTTCGATTCGTTGGTAGAATTTTGGGATGATGTGGTTCATCTGTAAAGGAGACCGCTTATAAAACACTAATACGACCTATTCTTGAGTACTGCTCGAGCGTTTGGGACCCCTATCAGGTCGGATTAAGGGAGGACATAGAAGCAATTCAGAGGCGGGCTGCTAGATTTGTTACTGGTAGGTTTGATCATCACGCGAATGTTACGGAAATACTTCAGGAACTCGGATGGGAGTCTCTAGAGGAAAGGAGGCGCTCTTTTCGTGAATCGCTACTGAGGAAATTTAGAGAACCAGCATTTGAGGCTGACTGCAGTACAATTTTACTGCCGCCAACTTACATTTCACGGAAAGACCATAAAGATAAGATAAGAGAGATTAGGGCTCGTACAGAGGCATATAGGCAGTCAATTTTCCCTCGTTCTGTTTGGGAGTGGAACAGGGAGATAAGATGCTAGTTGTGGTACGAGGTACCCTCCACCACGCACCGTATGGTGGATTGCGGAGTATGGATGTAGATGTAGATGTAGATGTTGCTCCACAGCCCCACTATTCACCTTATCTGGGACCCTGTGACTTTTTTCTTTTCCCGAAGTTGAAAAATGTTTTAAAAGGACTTAATTTTGGGACTCTGAAGAAGATTCAAAGATTGTCACCGATACGTTAAAGACCCTACCACTTGAAGCCTTTGAACGCTTCTACCAATTTTGCGAAAAACGATTCCGCCGGTGTATGAATGGAACAACTCTGAAGGACTCAATATTGTCGTTTGAAATAATTAAATAAATAAATACATAAAATAAAATGAAAGCTTTGGCTGATAAAAATTCTGACTCGTTACTTTTCTCACACGCCTCGTAGAATCGTATGGTGTACGACTGACTACGTTGTGCCACAATCGACACTAATACCCGTTATAACTTCAGCACACTTGGTAGCTCTGAGGGAGATAATCATCAACAAATTTTTTTCAGGTAGATATGACATACCTGAAGAACTTTTGAATTTCCTGCCTCGTCGAACAGAAGCTAGGCTAGACGCTGCGTTGCAAGGTATTAGCTCGATGTCTTCCGGGGGCGTGCCAAATCTTTTGTCCGTTGCGTTATTGTGCAGTGATTAGTTTAGGTGAATCACTAGTGGTGGTGGTGGTGGTTAGTGCTTAACGTCCCGTCGACAACGAGGTCATTAGAGACGGAGCGCAAGCGCTGATTAGGGAAGGATTGGGAAGGAAATCGGCCGTGCCCTTTCAAAGGAACCATCCCGGCATTTGCCTGAAACGATTTAGGGAAATCACGGAAAACCTAAATCAGGATGGCCGGAGACGGGATTGAACCGTCGTCCTCCCGAATGCGGAATCACTAGTGTACGAACGAAATTACGGGAAATTGTTCTTACTATCGCCTTCTGCAACTTTTACAGTGTATCACGAAACGTCGTGTACAAAGAAGCACGTTGGCCCGTGTGTCGTTACAATGGTGGTGTCGGGCAAACACGCGCTAGGACCCGGCCGGCGGGTGTCATTGTGCTGCCGCTGCGGCTGTCGGCGCAGAGGGGTGTCGCCGCGGCCGCGCTTCGCTTTTGTTCTCACTAATGAGGGGCAGTTCAGCGCCCTGCGTGGGAGCGCCGGTGACCGGCCGCCATCTCTAAAATGTGCTAATGAACGAAATTGACGTGAATGGCTGCAATTTCGGAAACAAGAGAGCGCCGCAGCGCCATTGTGGGCGTCGCGCCTCAGCCCGCGCATGCGCACTGCGCCGGCCGGCATTGTACACCGTCAACGGCGCGCACCCGTCCTTTGTCCGCGCGTCAAGCCGCCGAGTCAGGAACAATGCAGCGTCGTCCGTCCGCACGCGCTTTTGCTGACTAGTCAAATTATGTCAATAAATCTGATTTGCTATCATTCCTCAAATTTTACAGGGATATCGGCACTGAAGTCGGAGATTACATCGTGAGTCGCTCAAAATACAAAGTGCACCGTGAAAAAAAAAGGTGTACATCGTCCCATTCGGTAATAAGGGCCACGCAACGGACACTCGAAATGACACGCTAATTAGTTATACAACCGTGAAGCGCACAGAATGGAAGGAGAAAACACAATGAGACTTCATATATTGAGAGGTTATGTGGTGAAACTTCCTGGTAGATTAAAACTGTGAGGCGGACCGAGACTCGAACTCGGGACCTTTACCTTTCACGAGCAAGTGCTCTACCATCTGAGCTACCCAAGCACGACTCACGCCCCGTCCCCACAGCTTTACTTCTGCCAGTACCTCGTCTCCTACCTTCCAAACTTTACAGAAGCTCTCCTGCGAACCTTTCAGAACTAGCACTCCTGAAAGAATGGATATTGCGGAGACATGGCTTAACGAGAGCCTGGGGGATGTTTCCGGAATGAGATTTTCACTCTGGAGCGGAGTGTGCGTTGATATGAAACTTCCTGGCAGATTAAAACTGTGTGCCGGACCGAGACTCGAACTCGGGACCTTTGCCTTTTACGGGCAAGTGCTGTACCAGCTGAGCTACCCAAGCACGACTCACGCCCCGTCCCCACGGCTTTACTTACATCAGTTTCATATCAGCGCATATTCCACTGCAGAGTGAAAATCTCATTCTGGAGGTTATGTGATATTAGTACAGTGATTAGAAAATCGAGTCAACTTGGCACTAGGGGCCTACTTATCGGTATAATGATGCTTTTCCCCAGATGTCCCCCCCCCCCCCCCCCTGCCCTCAGCTGATTCAGCTGGGAAGGGTGCCATAAAGCCTATGCATCCTCTCCTGCGGCAAACTGGCCCACGACTGTTGTAACCAGTCCTTGATGTCTTGGAAACTGGCATTAAGATGGAGTTGGCGACTGAGCTGGTACCAAAATTGTTGAATCGGAGACAGATCTGAGGAACTTGCTGCCCACAGAAGTACGTCACCACCATGCGGACGATTCATAGATACCCGAGCGTTTCTTGTTCAGAAATGGCACCCCAATACTGTGGCATGAGAAGATAGATTTGAGAATGCAAGATGTGCTTGACACACCGTTTCCTCAGTCACTAGCAGACTTGACCTGAAGTGATACCTGATGGCTCCCCGCACCATGACACCAGTACTAACATGACTGCTCCTCTGCAAAACATTGGAAGAATTGGACCTCTCCCCAGGTCGCCTCCATACTCGCTGCCGGTAGTCATTTGGGGCAGAGCAAAGCCGTGATTTATTGCTCAACACAATGAGATGCCATTCATCAGCTGTGCATGCTTTCCGGTCATGGCACCATTCCAAACACAGCCACAGGGTGTTTCAAAAAAGACTTTGCAACTCTGAAAATTCGTATAAATTAATTCATAGTATCTGCAGGGATGGCTAGAGGACAAGTGTAAGGATGTAGAGGCTTCTCTCACTAGGGGTAAGATAGATACTGCCTACAGGAAAATTACAGAGACCTTTGGAGTAAAGAGAACCACTTGTATGAATATCAAGAGCTCAGATGGAAACCCAGTTCTAAGCAAGGAAGGGAAAGCAGAAAGGTGGAAGGAGTATGTAGAGGGTGTATACAAGGGCAATGTACTTGAGGACAATATTATGGAAATGGAAGAGGATGTAGATGAAGATGAAATGCGAGGTATGATACTGCGTGAAGAGTTTGACAGAGCGTTGAAAGAGCTAAATCGAAAAAAGGCCCCGGGAGTAGACAACATTCCATTAGAACTGCTGACAGCCTTGGGAGAGCCAGTCCTGACAAAACTCTACCATCTGGTGAGAAAGATGTATGAGACAGGCGAAATACCCTCGGACTTAAGGAATATATATTAATTCCAATCCCAAAGATAGCAGGTGTTGACAGATGTGAAAATTACCGAACTATCAGTTTAATAAGGCATGGCTGCGAAATACTGACACGAATTCTTTACAGAAGAATGGAAAAACTGTTAGAGGCCGACCTCGGGGAAGATCAGTTTGGATTCCGTAGAAATACTGGAACACGTGAGGCAATACTGACCCTACGACTTATCTAAGAAAATAGATTATGGAAAGGCAAACCTACGTTTCTAGCATTTGTAGACTTAGAGGAAGCTTTTGACAATGCTGACTGGAATACTCTCTTTCATCTACATCTACATCTACATACATACTCCGCAGTCCAGCATACGGTGCGTGGCGGAGGGTACCTCGTACCACAACTAGCATCTTATCTCCCTGTTCCACTCCCAAACAGAACGAGGGAAAAATGACTGCCTATATGCCTCTGTACGAGCCCTAATCTCTCTTATCTTATCTTTGTGGTCTTTCCGCGAAATGTAAGTTGGCGGCAGTAAAATTGTATTGCAGTCAGCCTCAAATGCCGGTTCTCTAAATTTCCTCAGTAGCGATTCACGAAAAGAACGCCTCCTTTCCTCTAGAGACTCCCACCCGAGTTCCTGAAGCATTTCCGTAACACTCGCGTGATGATCAAACCTACCAGTAACAAATCTAGCAGCCCGCCTCTGAATTGCTTCTATGTCCTCCCTAAATCCGACCTGATATGGATCCCAAACGCTCGAGCAGTACTCAAGAAGAGGTCGTATTAGTATTTTATAAGCGGTCTCTTTTACAGATGAACCACATCTTCCCAAAATTCTACCAATGAACCGAAGACGACTATCCGCCTTCCCATTAACTGCCATTACATGCTTGTCCCACTTCATATCGCTCTGCAATGTTACGCCCAAATATTTAATCAACGTGACTGTGTCAAGCGATACACTACTAATGGAGTATTCAAACATTACAGGATTCTTTTTCCTATTCATCTGCATTAATTTACATTTATCTGTATTTAGAGTTAGCTGTCATTCTTTACACCAATCACAAATCCTGTCCTTTTCTGAAGGTGGAAGGGGTAAAATACAGGGAGCGAAAGGCTATTTACAATTTGTACAGAAACCAGATGGCAGTTATAAGAGTCGAGGGGCATGAAATGGAAGCAGCGGTTGGGAATGGAGTGAGACATAGTTGTAGTCTGTCCCCGATGTTATTCAATCTGTATATTGAGCAAGCAGTGAAGGAAACAAAAGAAAAATTCGGAGTAGGTATTAAAAACCATGGAGAAAAAATAATAACTTTGAGGTTCGCCGATGACATTGTAATTCTGTCAGAGACAGCAAAGGACATGGAAGAGCAGTTGAACGGAATGGACATGGTCTTGAAAGGATGTAAGATGAACATCAAAAAAAGCAAAACGAGGATAATGGAATGTAGTTGAATTAAGTCGGGTGATGCTGAGGGAATTAGATTAGGAAATGAGACACTTAAAGTATTAAAGGAGTTTTGCTATTTGGGGAGCAAAATAACTGATGATGGTCGAAGTAGAGAAGATATAAAATGTAGACTGGCAATGGTAAGGAAAGCGTTTCCAAGGAAGAGAAATTTGTTAACATCGAGTATAGATTTAAATGCCAGGAAGTCGTTTCTGAAAGTATTTGTATGGAGTGTACCCATATATGGAAGTGAAACATGGACCATAAATAGTTTAGACAAAAAGAGAATAGAAGCTTTCGAAATGTGGTGCTACAGAAGAATGCTGAAGAATAGATGGGTAGATCACATAACTAATGAGGAGGTATTGAACAGAATTGGGGAGAAGAGAAATTTGTGGCACAACTTGACTAGAAGAAGGGATCGGTTGGTAGGGCATATTCTGAGGCATCAAGGAATCACCAATTTAGTATTGGAGGGCAGCGCGGTGGATAAAAATCGAAGAGGGAGACCAAGAGATGAATACCCTAAGCAGATTCGGAAGGATGTAAGTTGCAGTAGGCTCAAATGGCTCTGAGCACTATGGGACTTAACATCTATGGTCATCAGTCCCCTAGAACTTAGAACTACTTAAACCTAACTAACCTAAGGACAGCACACAACACCCAGCCATGACGAGGCAGGGAAAATCCCTGACCCCGCCGGGAATCGAACCCGGGAACCCGGGCGTGGGAAGCGAGAACGCTACCGCACGACCACGAGATGCGGGCTTGCAGTAGGTACTGGGAGATGAAGAAGCTTGCACAGTATGGAGTAGCATGGAGAGCTGCATCAAACCAGTCTCTGGACTGAAGACCACAATAACAACAGTATCTGCAGAGGTGATTGTAGTATCAATTTGTAGGGAAATACATCAAGTTTTGTCTCGCGTAGTTCGCTAGTGCCGAATCGCGCCCTAAGGAGTACTAGCGGCAGTTGACTTAAAGATGGCTGCCTTAACTGGAACCGAGCGTGCTAGCTGTGTGTTTTGGTTTGAAGAATCGAAGTTGGCGACAACAGTTCAGCGTAATTTCCGTACCAAGTACGCTAAAGATACACCTAGTAGGCCTACAGTTTATGAGTGGCATAAATCTTTAGTAGAAACAGGGTGCTCGGTAAGAAATGGGAAATCATCATGTCATCCAAGCACATCTGACGACGTCGTTAAGCGAGTGAGACAACGTTTTTTCAAGAGCCCTACGAAATCGATGC
The DNA here is from genome assembly GCF_021461395.2 of Schistocerca americana. Lineage (NCBI taxonomy): Eukaryota > Metazoa > Arthropoda > Insecta > Orthoptera > Acrididae > Schistocerca > Schistocerca americana. The sequence goes on along the minus strand of NC_060126.1, from coordinate 398,103,092 downwards.
GGCGTGCATCTCGCGAACTGCAAATCCCGCGTACGACCGTTTGGCGTGTGTTGAGAAGCCGTTTGCACTTGAAACCGTACAGACTGACGATCGTACAAGCAATAAAAGACACTGATGAAATTTCTCGCAAGAACCTCTGTGCGTATACGGGGTGAGGCAGTTAAGTCGTAACATCTCTTGTATCTCCCCAACCGCAACATATACAAAGATGCCATTTGGACATTGAATGGCAGGGACAGGGGCTACGTGAATACATCACATTTCATGTTCGTACTATTTTTTATTACAGAGATATGAGAACATCTTGGGTTTTTTAAATGGAACCCTATGTTAAATTTTAGCTTAACATGATAGGCTTAAAAAGACAGTTTGAAATATGTGTATATCATAATATTTAGGTGAATAGTTTTTGAGACACAGATATGTTCTCGTATCGTGTTCGTCCTTCAAAAAAATGGTTCAAATGGCTCTGAGCACTATGGAACTCAACATCTTAGGTCATAAGTCCCTAGAACTTAGAACTACTTAAACCTAACTAACCTAAGGACATCACACACACCCATGCCCGAGGCAGGATTCGAACCTGCGACCGTAGCAGTCCCGCGGTTCCGGACTGCAGCGCCAGAACCGCACGGCCACCGCGGCCGGCTGTTCGTCCTTCGAAGCGGCGTTGTCCAGTGCGACCTTTCCTGTTGTGTAGAGTACATGGTAAACGTCGCGAGTCCGTCCTTAAACACACACACACACACACACACACACACGCGCGCCAATTTACCCGACAATACGAACACATACTGCGATATTTTGCGCAAAAATTAGCTGATGATGTCGCGCAAATATTATTCAGTTATTTGACAACTGTGATACCAAAATAATAGACAACATACAATATTAAAATACTACAAGAAGTTAATACATTTTAAGTAACAGAAATACAAATGTAAATGAGGAGGCCCTTATTGGTCACAATTATTTCTTACGTATTTGTTTTTTATTTGAAAGTATTTACTATTGATCACAATACGAAGCAAATACAAACAAAGATGCAAAATACATACTATATATGATGCAAAACTTTACTGAAGCATATGCTCAAAATGCTTCCCCTATGCTGCAATGCACATTTGTAGTCGCCGTTCGAATGGTTTGTGAACGGCTGCGTGGGTGTCACGTGAGATATCAGCGCACGCTTCGATGATACGTTGCTTCGTATCGTCTGGCGTAGCTGGTATTTGAGCATGTACTTCATATTTGATTCCTCCCCCCCGCCCCCAAAAAAAAATAATTTAAAAAAATCAAGAGGGGTCAAATCAGGAGACCGGGCTGGCCACTTCACTTCAGCACGTCGTCCTATCCAGCAATCCGGGAACTTTTATTTAACAGCTCCGTAGTCACACGGGAAGAGTGAGCAGGACAGGCGTCATGTTGGAAACACGTGCACTGATGCGTAATTAGTGGTACCTCTTCAAGCAAAATTGGCAGATCGTTTTGCAGGAAGTGTGCATAGTTATTGCCATTTAGTATACCCGCAATGATGTACGGCCCCACAATGACATTTCCGACGATGCCGCACCACAGTCAACACTCCACGGTTGCTGATGCAGTACCTGTCGAAGCCAATGAGGGTTCTCGATTGACCAGTAATGCATATTATGCAAATTCACATTTCTTGGACAAAATCATCCTTTCTGACTCGTCGACTTTTCACTTAAGTGGCAACGTTAACTTACATACCTGTAGGGTTTGAGGCAGTAAAAATACACATCAAAAATTGCAACATCTTCGTGATAGCCCTAAGCTGTACGTTTTTTGTGTATTGAGCAAGAACTAAGTGTACGGCCCCTTTTCTTGCCGTGAGAGACCCATCAACGGGATAGTGTACCTGGATATGTTACAACAATTTTTGATACCACAGATCGATGAGGATGACCAAGAACGAAATGTTTACTTCATGAAAGATGGTGCACCACCCCGCTACCTGACTGACCTCCGCTTTCCAGGTCAATGGATTGGCCGTATTGCGCCAATTGCATGGCCTCCACGTTCCCCAGACCTGCCACCACTCGACTTTTTTTTAAAAATTGGGGTTCATTAAGGATATCTTGTTTGTACCCCCAGTACCAGCTTCTCTATCTGAACATAGAGCAAGAATTTACGCCGCCACTGAGCAAGTTACACCTGAAATGTTAGAGCGAGTTTGGGAAGAAATTGAGTTCCAATGGTATGTGTGCAGGATAACCAACGGACACCACATACATCATCTTTACTTTAAGGTAAAAATAAACTTGATGTGCCCCGGCCGAAGTGGCCGAGCGGTTAAAGGCGCTACAGTCTGGAACCGCACGACCGCTACGGTCGCATGTTCGAATCCTGCCTCGGCCATGGATGTGTGTGATGTCCTTAGGTTAGTTAGGTTTAAGTAGTTCTAAGTTCTAGGGGACTTATGACCACAGCAGTTGAGTTCCATAGTGCTCAGAGCCATTTTTTGAAACTTGATGTGCTTCCCTACAAAATAACACTAAACTGAACTCTGTATCTTATTTCAATAAATTTATATGAATTTTTGAAGTTGTTAAGTCCTTTTCGATACACCCTGTATTAGTATTGTGGTGTTAACTGCAGACTATGTGTGAGGCGGTAGTTCCTTAGTCAGGCTGTAATTAATCTTCAACCAACGCTGCCGGATGGCAGAGAATGTTTCAGGGAGTCCGTTACTTGTTTTATGATGTCAGTCGCAGACGTGAGGAGGTTGCAATGTACGTGGTGCACAATACGCCGATCCTCAAATGGTTCTAATGGCTCTGAGCACTATGGGACTTAACATCTGAGGTCATCAGTCCCCTAGAACTTAGAACTACTTAAACCTAACTAACCTAAGGACATCACACACATCCATGCCCGAGGCGGGATTAGAACCTGCGACCGTAGCGGTCGCGCGGTTCCAGATTGAAGCGCCTAGAACTGCTCGGTCACATCGGCCGGCGCGCCGCCGGCCGATCCTCCCTTGTGTTGTAAGACGCGATCGACTGAAACCTTGACAACAAGTGTGGCTGCCCTCACGTTCCCATACCGTCCAGTATCGGACCTCTGTCGCATCCGAATGTCCTACCAATCTGGATATTGCACAACAAGAGGGCCAAATTGAAACTCACGGTGAGATACCATTCTAACTAAGGTGCTGATAACGCCGTTTCACACGAGTACGCGGCAACTCCATGCCCCTCACCGTGATCACATCTGCATCTAAATCATACTCCGCAAGCCACGTATCGGTGTGTGGCGGGAGATACTTCTAGTACCCACTAACTGATTGCTTCCCGCCCCCCTCCCCCTCCCCCCTCTCTGCATGATCCTCTCGCGAATGGCGCTCGGGAAGAATGACTTTCGGTAAGCCTCTGTATTAACCGTAATTTCTCGAATTTTCTCGCTGTGGACATTTTGTGAGGTAGGAAGCAATATGTTGTCCGACTTTCCCAGGAAAGCGCTTACTCGAAATTTCAATAGTAAACCTCTCCTTGATGGACAACGCCTCTCTTGTAACGTCTGCCACTAGAGTTTGTTGAGCATCTCTGTAAGGCTTTCTCGCTGGCGCAACGAGCCAGTGGCGAAACGCGCCTCTTTTCGTTGGACCTTCTCTCTCTCTTCTATCGGTCCTTCCTTGTAATGGTCCCAGAGTGATGAACAGTACTCATAAACCCCTCGAACAAAAGTCTTGTAAGACACTTCCTTCGTGGACGAGTTAAATTTCCTTCACAGTTTTCCTATGTACACTATGTGATCAAAAGTATCCGGACACCTGGCTGAAAATGTTCATGGGGCCAACCATCGGTAATGATGGAACTCAATGTGGTGTTGGTCCACCCTTAGCCAAGATGACAGCTTCCATTTTCGCAGGCATACGTTCAATCAGGTGCTGGAAGTTTTCCTGGGGAATCGCGCCCCGTTCTTCACGGAGTGCTGCACTGAGGAGAGTTATCGAAGTCGGTCGATGAGGCCTGGCACGAAATCATCCCAAAGGTGTTCTATATGATTCAGATCAGAACTCTGTGCAGGCCTGTCCATTACAGGTATGTTATTGTCGTGTAACCACTGCGCAAGAGACCGTGTATTATGAACAGGTGCTCGATCGTGTTTAAAGATGCAATCGCCATCCCCGAATTGCTCTTCAACAGTGGGAAGCAGGCAGGTGCTTAAAACAACAATGTAGGCCTGTGCTGTGATAGTGCCACACGAAACAACAGCGGGTGCAAGCCCCCTCCATGAAAACCACGACCACGCAATAGCACCACTGCCTCCGAATTTTACTGTAGGCACTACACACGCTGACAGATGACGTTCACCGCGCATTCGCCACACCGGCACCCTGCCATCGGATCCCCACATTGTGTACCATGATTCATCACTCCACAGAACGTTTCTCCACTGTTCAATCGTCCAATGTTAACGCTCCTTACACCAAGCGAGGCGTCGTTTGGCATTTACCGGCGTGATGTTTGCCATATGAGCAGTCTCTCGACCATGAACTCCAAGTTTTCTACCTCCCGCCTAACTGTCTGGCAGTGGATCCTGATGCAGTCTGGAATTTCTGTGTGATGGTCTGGATAAATATCTGACCATTACACATCATGACCCTCTTCAACTATCGGCGGTCTCTGTCAGTCAACAAACGAGGTCGGCCTGTACGATTTTGTGCTGTATGTGTCCCTTCACGTTTCCACTTCGCTATCACATCGGAAACAGTGGACCTAGTGATGTTTAGGAGTGTGGAAATCCGGCATACAGACGTATGACATAAGTGACACCCATTCACTTGACTGCGTTCGAAGACCGTGAGTTCCGCGGAGCGCCCCATTCTGCTCTCTCACGATGTCTAATGACTACTGAGGTCGCTGATATGGATTACCTGGCAGTAGGTGGCGGCACAATACACCTAATATGAAAAACGTATGTTTTTGGGGGTGTCCGGATACTTTTGATCACGTACTGTATCTGTCTGGCATCTGCTTTTCCTACTGTCTGTTTTACGTGCTCAGTCCACTTAAGGACGCTCTGGATAGTTGCTCGTAGATATTTTACGGTAGATACTGTTTCCAGCAGTTTACCATCGACTGTGTAGTTGTAAGGCGCTGGATTTCTCTTTGCCTATGAATGCACAATAGGTTAGATTTATTTACGTTCAGAGTCAACTACCAGAGCCTGCACCATTCATCAATCCTCTACAGGTCATTCTGCAAATCGATAGTGCCTTCTGGCGTTGCTGCTTCCTTGTACACGCTGGACTGCTGGCACTGTTCACGCCATTTCCGTATCTACCGAGCCTGGTAACGACACTAAACACGACCAACACTAACGCGCTCTGGTGGGTGTTTTACTTCGCACAGAGAACTGCAACTCTGGTCATTTACATACTCACCGATAGTACCCATATGCAAGAGGCTACATGGACGACTGAACATATCTTCCAGGTGCTTCATTTTCTTGTCTGGCAATGATTTGGTGCTCGCTTACAGTCACTCTTTTATGATGGGAGAACACTCCGTCTCTAAATAATTTGCACAAGCATCTCCCTCCTGAAATCCAACTTGTTGAATTTCCGCAAGGCACGGACCCAAGATTGTAGCACTGTGTCTTCACTTTCGACATTAGTGCGAACTCGAACATCACTGTCAAAATTATGGAGATGGTTCCGGGATACTTTCCGAGTACACATAAAAAAAGAACCACGCACCACGAAGGAATTCTCCGAATGGAACAGAAATCGGTGTATATACAGAAGAGCAAATAATTAAAATTTTAGGAAAATTAGATGTTTTATTCAACAGAAAGAGCTACACAAATTGAGCAAGTCAACAACACGTTGGTCCGCCTCTGGCTCTTATGCAAGTAGTTATTTGGCTCGGCATTGATTGATCGAGTTGTTGGATTCCTTCAGAAGGATATTGTGCCTAATTACGTCCAATTGGCGCTTTAGATCATCAGAATCCCGAGCTGATTGGAGGGTCCTACCCATAATCATCCAAACGTTCACAGCCGAGGAGATATCCAGCTATCAGTGTAAAGTATCAATGATAGATTTAAATCATCACCGACTACAGCTGTGATGCCTGCCGGAATGGCCGAACGGTTCTAGGCGCTACAGTCTGGAACCGGGCGACCGCTACGATCGCAGGTTCGAATCCTGCGTAGGGCATGGATGTGTGTGATGTCCTTAGGTTAGTTCGGATTAAATAGTTCTAAGTTCTAGGGGACTGATGACCTCAGAAGTTAAGTCCCATAGTGCTCAGAGCCATTTGAACCATTTTTTTTTTTTTACAGCTGAGGCGTCCTCTGGAACAACGACTTAACTGACATCTAAATCATTCAGTAATTCCTACTGTTATTCTATCACGTCACATATTCTGAAACCACAGTATTTCGTTTTTACTTCAATGGAGTTTAATTGATGTACGAGAGTTTGAAACCAATTAACAAACCATTTAAAATGTTTGATGCTCCGTATCTCGCTCTCTGTATACTTATACTGGGGCTACAACTTTGCTTCCGCCGTTTTTTCTTAAAGTTCGAGGCTTTATTGTGAGCATCTTACAAGAAATTTACGTTTCAAAGTATTGGCCATCGCTGGCCACTACTTTCTTCCATCTTTCGGGCGGTATACGAATCCCGCGGCGGAAGAACTGGGCGTCTTTCGAGAAGATCCATGCATCGATCCAATTTTGCATTTGCTCATATGACAGGAAGCGCTGGGCAGCCAGGTCGCGTGCCATTGAACTACAAAACCAAAGTCGAAGAGAACAAAGTTTGGAGAATACGGCGGGTGGGGTAGGACTTTCCATTTCAACGTTTTCAGGTATGTTTTGGCGGGTTTTGCGACATGGTGTCGAGCACTGTCATGCTGCAAAATCACCTTTTCGTGTCTGTCGCTGTATTGTGGCCGTTTGTCTTTCAGTGATCGGCTCAAACACATCAATTGCTTTCGATAACGAACTCTTGTGATCGTTCCCGTCGGTTGCAGTAGCATCGAAAGCTTTCTCTCTTTCACAACCATGCCGGTCATCAACGTCAAAATAACCGTTCTTGAAGCATGGAAACCATTTTCTGCAAAGTTCTGTCACTGACAGGCGTCTCATCACAGATCTTACCGAGCTACACTCCTGGAAATTGAAATAAGAACACCGTGAATTCATTGTCCCAGGAAGGGGAAACTTTATTGACACATTCCTGGGGTCAGATACATCACATGATCACACTGACAGAACCACAGGCACATAGACATCACATGATCACACTGACAGAACCACAGGCACATAGACACAGGCAACAGAGCATGCACAATGTCGGCACTAGTACAGTGTATATCCACCTTTCGCAGCAATGCAGGCTGCTATTCTCCCATGGAGACGATCGTAGAGATGCTGGATGTAGTCCTGTGGAACGGCTTGCCATGCCATTTCCACCTGGCGCCTCAGTTGGACCAGCGTTCGTGCTGGACGTGCAGACCGCGTGAGACGACGCTTCATCCAGTCCCAAACATGCTCAATGGGGGACAGATCCGAAGATCTTGCTGGCCAGGGTAGTTGACTTACACCTTCTAGAGCACGTTGGGTGGCACGGGATACATGCGGACGTGCATTGTCCTGTTGGAACAGCAAGTTCCCTTGCCGGTCTAGGAATGGTAGAACGATGGGTTCGATGACGGTTTGGATGTACCGTGCACTATTCAGTGTCCCCTCGACGATCACCAGTGGTGTACGGCCAGTGTAGGAGATCGCTCCCCACACCATGATGCCGGGTGTTGGCCCTGTGTGCCTCGGTCGTATGCAGTCCTGATTGTGGCGCTCACCTGCACGGCGCCAAACACGCATACGACCCTCATCGGCACCAAGGCAGAAGCGACTCTCATCGCTGAAGACGACACGTCTCCATTCGTCCCTCCATTCACGCCTGTCGCGACACCACTGGAGGCGGGTTGCACGATGTTGGGGCGTGAGCGGAAGTCGGCCTAACGGTGTGCGGGACCGTAGCCCAGCTTCATGGGTACGGTTGCGAGTGGTCCTCGCCGATACCCCAGGAGCAACAGTGTCCCTAATTTGCTGGGAAGTGGCGGTGCGGTCCCCTACGGCACTGCGTAGAATCCTACGGTCTTTGCGTGCATCCGTGCGTCGCTGCGGTCCGGTCCCAGGTCGACGGGCACGTGCACCTTCCGCCGACCACTGGCGACAACATCGATGTACTGTGGAGACCTCACGCCCCACGTGTTGAGCAATTCGGCGGTACGTCCACCCGGCCTCCCGCATGCCCACTATACGCCCTCGCTCAAAGTCCGTCAACTGCACATACGGTTCACGTCCACGCTGTCGCGACATGCTACCAGTGTTAAAGACTGCGATGGAGCTCCGTATGCCACGGCAAACTGGCTGACACTGACGGCGGCGGTGCACAAATGCTGCGCAGCTAGCGCCATTCGACGGCCAACACCGCGGTTCCTGGTGTGTCCGCTGTGCCGTGCGTGTGATCATTGCTTGTACAGCCCTCTCGCAGTGTCCGGAGCAAGTATGGTGGGTCTGACACACCGGTGTCAATGTGTTCTTTTTTCCATTTCCAGGAGTGTATTTATGAGCCTCAGCCGCAGATTTCTTCATATCAAAGCAGAAAACTAAAACCTCCCGCAGATGACGAGAATTGGGCTCGTATGTTGACATATCCAACCGAGAATAACTTTTAGATGCAATGAAAAATCGACTAATATTTTGATGGCGTTATGTTCTCAAATGCCTAAACTTACTGTGTTACACTTACGACCTTCGACTTGCACCACTACTAATGTCGTCTACTGCAAAATGGCGGAAGTAAAGTTGTAGTGCTTCAGTTGTAGTTCCAGAGAACGCCTCAGTCCTACATCGCCGAAAAAAAAAATTAATGCTCCTGGAAAGACGACGTCTATTTTGATCCGATGACGACAAATGTCATCTGAGGGATAGTAGATCTACTGATAATGGTTTCAACGTCGTCAGCCAACAGGTAGCGCAGTGGCATAGCTACCAGGGAGTTATCTGTGTGTACTCTTTAATAGGGAATATTCACAGCCAGAAGGCTCTGCATGGCGCGAACGTGTGAAACAAGCAGACAACCATGCCACGAAGTCGCACTCGTGCTTCCTACATCCTAATGAGTGAATTTGAAAGGGGTCAAATTGTGGCCTTCTGCTTGGTGGGATGGCCCTTTCGGAGAATTGCCGCACAAGTTGGATGTGCTGCGTCAGTTGTGCAACGATGCTGGTCTAAGTTGTCGCATGAATTTCTCACACCCGTAGACGAGGTTCTGGACGTCCAAGCGGCACAAACGTCAGCCAGGATGGTCATACACTACTAACCATTAAAATTGCTACACCAAGAGGAAATGCAGATGATAAACAGGTATTCATTGGACAAATATATTATACTAGAACTGACATGTGATCACATTTTCACGCAATTTGGGTGCATAGATCCTGAGAAATCAGTACCCAGAACAACCACCTCTGGCCGTAATAACGGCCTTGATACGCCTGGGCATTGAGTCAAAGAGAGCGTGTACAGGTACAGCTGCCCATGCAGCTTCAACACGATACCACATTTCATCAAGAGTAGTGACTGGCGTATTGTGACGAGCCAGTTGCTCGGCCACCATTGCACAGACGTTTTCAATTGGTGAGAGATCTGGAGAATGTGCTGGCCAGGGCAGCAGTCGAACATTTTTTGTATCCAGAAAGGCCCGTACAGGACCTGCAACATGCGGTCGTGCATTATCCTGCTGAAATGTAGGGTTTCGCAGGGATCGAATGAAGGATAGAGCCACGGGTCGTAACACCTTTGAAATGTAACGTCCACTGTTCAAAGTGCCCTCAATGCGAACAACAGTGTCCGAGACGTGTAACCAATGGCACCCCATACCAACACGCCGGGTGATACGCCAGTATGGCGATGACGAATACACGCTTCCAATGTGCGTTCACCACGATGTCGCCAAACGGATGCAACCATCATGGTACTGTAAACAGAACCCGTATTCATCCGAAAAAATGACGTTTTGCCATTCGTGCACCCAGGTTCGTCGTTGAGTACACCATCGCCGGCGCTCCTGTCTGTGATGCAGCGTCAAGGGTAACCGCAGCGATGGTCTCCGAGCTGATAGTCCACGCTGCTGCAAACGTCGTCGAACTGTTCGTGCAGATGGTTGTTGTCTTCCAAGCGTCCCCATCTGTTGACTCAGTGATCGAGACGTGGCTGCACAATCCGTTACAGCCATGCTGATAAGATGCGTGTCATCTCGACTGCTAGTGATACGAGGCCTTTGGGATCCAGCAAGGTGTTCCGTATTACCCTCCTGAACTCACAGATTCCATATTCTACTAACAGTCATTGGATCTCGATCAACGCGAGCAGCAATGTCGCGATACGATGAACCGCAATCGCGATATGCTACAATCCGACCTTTATCAAAGTCGGAAACGTGATGTTACGTGTTTCTCCTCCGTACACGATGCATCACAACAACGTTTCACCAGGCAACGCCGGTCACCTGCTGTTTGTGTATGAGAAATCGGTTGGAAACTTTCCTCACGTCGGCACGTTGTAGGTGTCGCCACCGGCGTCAACTTAGTGTGAATGCTCTGAAAAGCTATTCATTTGCGTATCACAGCCTCTTCTTCCTGTCGGTTAAATTTCGCGTCTGCAGCAGATAACTACGAGGCCGTTGGCACGGCGTTCCGTATTACCCTCCTGAACCCACCCCGTAGAGAGCATTCGTCTAATGCACACTGGCTTTATGGTCTGGGATGCTACGAGCTACAACTCTCGTCCACCGTTGCCGTTTTTGTAGAGGACGTTAACCAGCGCGCGGTACGAGCAGAATGTTGTTAGACCTGTTACTTTGCCGTTCTTGCAACAGGAACGTGATGTATTGTTCCAACAGGATTATGCTTTGTCACACACTGCCATTGAAACGCAATGGGGTCTGCAAGACGTGCGGCAACTTCCCTGGCCAGCACGATCATCGGACGTGTCTCTAACCGTGCACGTGTGGGATACGATGGGACGAAAAGTGACTCATGTGGACTGTCAACCAACAACTCTAACAGAACAACGTGAACAGGTCCAGCAGGCGTGGCATAACGTGTACCCACGACAATATTCGCCATCTGTACCATCGACTGGATTCCAGACTCAGCAACTACGTTGCCGTCTGTGGAGGTTAGACCACGTGCTAATATGGGTATTTCAGGATGGGTCAATATCTGGATCTCAGAACCGCTTGCACTATTGATCTGTAAATGAAATCATTTCATGTAATCCATAAGCACTGTTGCAACAATAAATCTTCAGTGAATTGGAAACCTCTACTAGGGTGTACTACATTTTTTCTTGAAGTGTATGAGGCGGGTTTCTAGTCGAAATGAGCCTTCAGTTTTCTTTCAATCTTTCAGCAAGTAAATCATCAGACTCGTGGGAAGGGGAGTTGTTAAAAGGAACCAATACAGGTATCACCTGTACCCGTTGTAACTCACAGCATCTCTCTACTTTAATTTCACTACAAGATAAACTACTAATTGCAACAAACTCGCCACCTCCAACTATACTTCATGTATCCTTTCTAAACACCGTTAGGTTTTTAATAAAAAAACTTCTCCACCTTTAGTCAGCTTTAAGAACCTATAACGATTTCAGTTTCATTGCTGTCTATTAGCTGTTGGAGGTCTGGTTCTTATTCAACGCAATTATGACAGTTTACGACTGTAATACTGATGGTTCCGAGGTCTATCCTCGTCCTGTGTTTGTATAATACTGATGGTTCCGAGGTCTATCCTCGTCCTGTGTTTGTATAATACTGATGGTTCCGAGGTCTATCCTCGTCCTGTGTTTGTATAATACTGATGGTTCCGAGGTCTATCCTCGTCCTATGTTTGTATAATACTGATGGTTCTGAGGTCTATCCTCGTCCTGTGTTTGTGTAATACTGATGGTTCCGAGGTCTATCCTCGTCCTGTGTTTGACCTACACTCTTTGAGACTGAACACCTTTTTGTACTGAGACCTAACCTAAAACCCGTCCAGTCCACTCCATACAGCTACCCTACCCGTGTAGCCGATCCTGTGTGTAATAGACCCCTGATCAACCAAACCCCCTCCCCTCCACCCTATAGCGCAAGTTAAGGAATCTGCAGCCTATAGCCGGCCGGAGTGGCCGTGCGGTTCTAGGCGCTACAGTCTGGAACCGAGCGGCCGCTACGGTCGCAGGTTCGAATCCTGCCCCGGGCATGGATGTGTGTGATGTCCTTAGGTTAGTTAGGTTTAATTAGTTCTAAGTTCTAGGCGACTGATGACCTCAGAAATTTAGTCGCGTAGTGCTTAGAGCCATTTGAACCATTTTTTGCAGCCTATACGTCGCTAAACTGTTCAAGCCTCTGATTCAGAGCCTCCACTCGACTCTGTATCAAAGGTCCGCAACAGCTCCTGTCAATGAACTACAGACTGTGAACTCCGTCTCCATCATGGAAGCAGGACTGTATGTCTTTATCACTTCAGATAGCTGCCAGAAACTGGAGAGAATGTTCCAGTCCAAAGTGACACCCATAATTAGTACGAATATGAGCCATTATCTGCACTTGGCTGCATCATGTGCTTTTCATGGTATTTAGGAAGACCCATTCCACATCTGAGATGACCTACACGCCCCCCTAGTATACACGCAGAGTGCAGCCATTCCCCCGAAGGGCTCCATCACATTCCTAACATTGGAGCGCCCAACTAACAGTAATACCACCCTCTGTGAACGCTTATACCTTACAGACTGAGAGGTTTACACTGAAACAGGGCAAACGACAGCAGCTGGAGAAGGATTGCCGCAGATGGCGCCTGAAACCTGCCTGTCGAGCCCTTCGATCAGTCCCATGGAAAGTCTTTCGCTGTATGCCACGCCTTCAAGCGACCTCCAACTCGACCATGGGTGAGGGATCAACCTGAATGAGGGCAGTCACTGGGGCCGCCAAAGTAGTGGACCGATCGGGGGACATGTCTAAGACAGTGGATGTCCCTTGGATCCCCACATCCTGCCGCTCAAAGTGATTCCCATGGCAAGATGCTCTGAGAGAAAGAACATCAACCGACAAGGAAACGGCAGCTAATCCTCATATGGCATGTGTAGCGTTTGGCCAGAAATGAGAAGGAGGGACGTGGGAGCTACAGTGGCCACTCGTTTAAAAAAAGAAAGCATTTTTGGAGCTCGTCGGGAGAGGCGAGCTATAAAGGAAGGTTTACTATCTTTGGCCCGAAAAAACATATTCTTTGAGAATTTTTTTCTCGGGATGAGTTGTAGATATCAATGTCAAATTTGCTCAAAATATTTATTGATATTTCTTCTACAAACGAGAATTTTTTCGACCGGAAATGTCGATGAGCAAAGGCTGAAGTGCCGTCGGAACGAAACAAAATTTCGATGTAGACCTCCACTCGCGGTATGTGACAGGTCAGCCGGCTCGTCTGAAATCAAAATTGAGACGTTAGCGAAGTATATAAGATTCCTTAGGGGCTGTACCTCGATTAAGTTATTTGGACCATAGAAAAAAAATGGCGGCCATTTGAAAAAAATAGTGTTTTTTTCATCGATTTTTCGACTTCGTCGGCCAAGTAAAAATTTTTGTAGTTGATGGATCGGAATAAAAGTGGTACAACTCCTAGACAATTTAGTTAGCTTCGTAGGAAACAAAGAATCACGCCAATCGGTTCAGTAGATTTGAAGTTACCATACCGCGCGATAAAAATAATGTCATTTCGAGAAAAACGCGTTTGAAGTTTTGATTACATATAAATGCAATATTATGCAACGTACGTTCAATCTGCTATTCCGCATCCATAAACTAATCCTTCCTCTTCCTCATAGAGGGCGTTCTGCTCGATCTGGGCCATCCTGCGCTGCTCCAGAGCCGCTCGTACGGCCGGTGACAAGCGGTCTTCGGCCGCTTGAATCCGGTGGTCATCCGAATGCCTGGCGAACTGCGTCGAATAGAGTACCAGGGTGACGTCCATCGTTGTCATCGTCTTCAAAATTGCCGAATACCCTTCGCTGAAGGTGCTCACTGCCAGGAAAGTCGCAATCTCACAGTTTTCGCACCAGAATGCAAATGCTTGAGGGCTAACTTCCAAACAAACGCGTTCAAACTTTCATTTGAATTTTGTGTTTCCTCCCAAGCACGGGTACAATAACTCGTCCTCCGAAAGAAAAAAACTGGTGCGTGAAAAAAGCCGATTTCAGCCAGGTGCATTTTTTTTGTCCAACCACGAATAACAAACATTTCCGTTCCGTATTCGAAAAAACCATTTCAGGGATGGATTCTAAATACTTATATGGATGCAAAAATGCAATTTAAAAAAAATTGATTTTTTTTAACCAAAAGATAGTAAACCTTCCCTTAATAGTAGTGTGGTGTCCGGGCAGCGGTTGGCGCAGCAGAAAGAAATACAGGACAGTCATCCGAGGATCCTGGGATCGAGTCCCTATGTGGAAACATTTCTACCTTAAATTTTTACAATTAATTTCATTGCAAATAAAAAAAATAAAGCTCAATATGTTGTATTCATTAATACTTGCGTAATGACATGAAAAGGGAATCCAAAAGGAAATTTGGGATGGCAAATAAATTTCCAAGAAGGGATTGTGGCACGTACACGCCAAGTTTAAATATAAAGTTATGTCCTTTTATTCCTCTACAGTTGATGATTCGCACGTCCTGGGTTTATACTCATCGTAAAACAGGACAAGCACTAATTTTCTCGGTAACTTGCACAGGTTCAGAAGGCTGCATTTTGACAAGTAAATGTTTGTTTTAAAGCTTCTCTAGAAAAACAGACTTCCTTTGCACTAATGGAAGGTTCTCTCTCACCGCACAATTTGCAGTAAACTACGTGTAACTTTTCTTGAACGTCGGAATGAAACTAATGGAATACAAACGCCTGTATGCTTTAATTACAATCCCTTCTTGGAAATTTATTTGCAGAGTTCTTTTGGAAGTTAGAAGTACAGTCACTTCTTGGAAATTTATTTGCTGTCTCAGATATGTTGCCTTTCCTTACCAAGAACTTTAGGAAAATATTAAGAAGTTCAAAACACTGAGCATTTCTGTTTATTTTCTGTGTAAAGAACGAGAAAACTGAAAATAAAAAAGGAATTGTTCGTACCGGGAATGACACAACGAAACCCGTCGTACCGCTCTGATATTTCTGCTGCGCCAACCTCTGTCTGGAAACTGGGCTAGTACAAATGGCTCACAACTCGACCGACCCTAAGCGCTTGATTGTCTGGAGTGCCCACTTCTCTCTCGTTTCTGGCGAAGCCCTTGTGATGATGCAGTGATTACACTGAGGTGAGAAAAGTCATGCGATAGCGATCTGCACATATACACTACTGGCCATTAAAATTACTACACCAAGAAGAAATGCAGATGATAAACGGGTATTCATTGGACAAATATATTATACTAGAAATGACATGTGACTACATTTTCATGCAATTTGGGTGCATAGATCCTGAGAAATCAGTGCCCACAACAACCACCTCTGGCCGTTATATCGGCATTGATGCGCCTGAGCATTGAGTCAAACGGATGGCGTGTACAGGTACAGCTACCCATCCAGCTTCAACACGATACCACAGTTCATCAAGAGTAGTGACTGGCGTATTGTGACGAGCCAGTTGCTCGGCCACCATTGACCAGACGTTTTCAATTGGCGAGAGATCTGGAGAATGTGCTGGCCAAGCCAACAGTCGAACATTTTCTGTGTCCAGAAAGGCCCGTACATGACCTGCAACATGCGGTCGTGCATTATCCTGCTGACATGTAGGGTTTCGCATGGATCGAATGAAGGGTAGAGCCACGGGTCGTAACACATCTGAAATGTAACGTCCACTGTTCAAAGTGGCGTCAATGCGAACAAGAGGTGACCGAGACGTGTAACCAATGGCACCCCATACCATCACTCCGGGTGATACGCCAGTATGGCAATGGCGAATACACGCTTCCAATGTGCGTTCACCGCGATGTCGCCAATCACGAATGCGACCATCATGATGCTGTAAACAGAACCTGGATTGATTCGAAAAAATGACGTTTTGCCATTCGTGCACCCAGCTTTGTCGTTGAGTACACCATCTCAGGCGCTCCTGTCTCTGATGCAGCATCAAGGGTAACCGCAGCCATGGTCTCCGAGCTGATATTCGATGCTGCTGCAAACGTCGTCTAACTGTTCGTGCAGATGGTTGTTGTCTTGCAACCTTCCACATCTGTTGATTCAGGGATCGAGACGTGGCTGCACGATCCGTTACAGCCATGAGGATAAGATGCCTGTCATTTCGACTGCTAGTGATACGAGGCCGTTGGGATCCAGCACGGCATTCCGCATTACCCTCCTGAACCCACCGATTCCATATTCTCCTAACAGTCATTGGATCTCGACCAACGCGAGCAGCAATGTCGCGATACGATAAACCGCAATCGCGATAGGCTACAATCCGACCTTTATCAAAGTCGGAAACGTGATGGTACGCATTTCTCCTCCTTACACGAAGCATCATAACAGCGTTTCACCAGGCAACGCCGGTCACCTGCTGTTTGTGTATGAGAAATCTGTTTGAAACTTTCCTCATGTCAGCACGTTGTAGGTGTAGCCACCGGCGCCAACCTCGTGTGAATGCTCTGAAATGCTAATCATTTGCATATCACAGCATCTTTTTCCCGTCGGTTAAATTCCGCGTCTGTAGCACGTCATCTTCGTGGTGTAGCAATTTTAATGGCCAGTAGTGTAGTAAACTTTTCTCGGCCTAAAAATGTCCTTTGTGCCAGTACTAGTATGCTTTTAATGTCCTCCTTGGTCCATCCATCATTGGTTATTTTGCTACAGGTTCTGTTTACAGCATCATGATGATCGCATCCGTGTTTGGTGGCATCGCTGTCAACGCACATTGGAAGCGTGTATTCGTCATCGCCATCCTGGCGTATCACCCGGCGTGATGGTATGGGGTGCCATTGGTTACACATTTCGGTCACCTCTTGTTCTCATTGACGGCACTTTGAACAGCGGATCTTACATTTCAGATGTGTTACGACCCGTGGCCCTTCATTCGATCCCTGCGAAACCCTACATTTCAGCAGGATAATGCAGTGCCGCATGTTGCAGATCCTGTACGCGCCTTTCTGGATACAGAAAATGTTCGATTGCTGTCCCGGCCAGCACATTTTCCAGATCTCTCACCAACTGAAAACGTCTGGTCAATGGTGGCCGAGCAACTGGCTCGTCACAATACGCCAGTCACTACTCTTGATGAACTGTGGTATCGTGTTGAAGATGTATGGGTAGCTGTACCTGTACACGTCATCCAAGCTCTGTTTGACTCAATGCCCAGGCGTATGAAGGCCGTTATTACGGCCAGAGGTGGTTGTTCTGGGTACTGATTTCTCAGGACCTATGCACCCAAATTGCGTGAAAATGTAATCACATGTCAGTTCTAGTATAATATATTTGTCCAATGAATACCCGTTTATCATCTGCATTTCTTCTTGGTGTAGCAATTTTAATGGCCAGTAGTGTAGTATCAAGCATAGGAGTTAAATTAAGGAAGAAATTTCAGAGAATGTTCGTCTCGAGCACACATGGATTGGGGGAAAACCAGAACAGAAGTGAATAGAAGCATTTGAGATGTGGTGCTACTGGCCAATATTGAAAATTAGATGGGCTGGTAAGTAAGAAATGCGGAGGCACGGCGCAGAATCGGAGAGGAAACGAATTTGTGGAAAACACTGACAAGGAGAAGGGACAGGATGATAGGACATCTGTTAAGACATCAGGGAATAACATCCATGGTACTAGAGGGATCTGTAGAGGGCAAAAACTGTACAGGAAGACAGAGATAGTAATACAAATGGTTCAAATGGCTCTGAGCACTATGGGACTCAACATCTTAGGTCATAAGTCCCCTAGAACTTAGAACTACTTAAACCTAACTAACCTAAGGACATCACACACACCCATGCCCGAGGCAGGATACGAACCTGCGACCGTAGCAGTCCCGCGGTTCCGGACTGCAGCGCCAGAACCGCACGGCCACCGCGGCCGGCGATAGTAATACATCCAGCAAATAATTGAAGACGTAGGTGTCAAGTGCTACACTAAGATGAAGAGGTTGGCATAGAGAAATTTGTGGTGGGTCGCGCAAACCAGTCAGAAGGCTGATGACTGGCACTGTACAAGTTGGTAGTGGCGCCATAATGATGTGATCTGTGTTTGCATGGAAAGGGCTGGGTTCTCTGAAGCGATCACTGACTGCAAATGGTTATGTTCGTCTACTTGGAGACCATTTGCAACTACTCATGACCTTCATGTTGCCAAACAACAATTGAATTTTCATGGATGACAATGCGTCATATCACCGGGCCACAACTGTTCGCGACTGATTTGTAGAACGTTCTGGACAATTCGGCTATTGGCCACTCATCGAACGTTTGTGGGACATAATCGAGAGGTGAGCTCGTGCACGAAATCCTGTCCCGGCAGCGCTTTCTCGATTATGGACGGCTGTAGGGGCACAATGGCTCAATATTTCTGCAGGGGACTTCTAACGACTTGTTGAGTCCCTACCACGTCGAGTTGCTACACTACGCCGGGCAAATGAAGGTCCCACACGATATACCATGACCTTTGTCGCCTCAGCTTAGTACCCTGTACCATCAGGCTGTCTCCATCATGCAACACACGTATTGTAAGTATTGTCTCATGTAATATGATACGGTAAGGGATGTTTGTTCGGTTTTCTGTTTCATTATTCGAGCGTGGGGTGTGGCAGTAGCAGAATGACCAGTATTCTCACCGTCAAGCTGCCATCTTTGCTGGTCTACATTCACGTTAAAACGATGGCTGGTTTCCAAAGACCTTCCGAAGCAACTCGCCCGACCGTACATTAGTAATGAAAACAAACGGATATAATGGCTGTAAATTGTAATGAAATAAAGCATGTAACCACTTCACGTCCAGATTTGCCCACGAGCAGTTGAATTCTGTTCACGGAAGTTATTCGTATTTGATACAAGGCTCCATTACTAATATTTAATAGTTGTTGTAAATAAGTAATTCGAAGAACAACGTAAATGATTTTGAAGATTTTTGGGAGTCTATTTGAAGATGGATATGAGGAGTGATTGATTTTGGAAAGACAGCTGTATTTAAAGACAGTGGAATTCTATTAAAGTCGAAGTTTCATTTATTATGCAATTCAGTATTATACACAATATAGTAAGGTATCTGTTTTACTGAGATTACGTTGTTGAGCTGTGTGGACTTTATTTCACAACAGTTTGAATGAAAGTGGCTCAATGAATATCTATTCAAACCTAAATGGAATGTTTATCTCTTATGCAGTGAGGAATTATAAATCTAAATACAAAATAAGTTTTCGAATGTCAGTTATTAGCAGTAAGACACAGATAATATTTGCTACGATCTTCGACACAATCTTTCCCACAATCAGCAACAGCAACGGTATCGCCGGATTTTGGGCTCAAAAGGTTCAAATGGCTCTGAGCACTATGCGACTTAGCTTCTGAGGTCATCAGTCTCCTAGAACTTAGAACTAATTAAACCTAACTAACCTAAGGACATCACACACATCCACGCCCGAGGCAGGATTCGAACCTGCGACCGTAGCGGTCGCTCGGCTCCAGACTGTAGCGCCTAGAACCACACGGCCATTCCGGCCGGCTCGCCGGATGTTATAAATTACGCAGCGTAAAATATAATGTGCAAAGATGTCGCTTACAGGAAAGAACTTTGATTATTAATGCTTAGAAACCAAAACATTCGTAAAGAAAGATAGTGCAAACTGATTGATTTCATGATTAGTGGATTAATTACGGATTATTCCACAATTATCTACTGACGGAACAGAGATAATTTACGACATATGCTTATCATGAACTGAATATTATCTGTGGGTTATTATATCAACAAGAATTAATAAGACCGCGATACGACGATTAACTCACCTGAAATACAGTGAAGCGCCAAAGAAACTAGTATAGGCATGCGTATTCAAATACAGAGACACGTAAACAGGCAGAAGACGACCCTGCGGTCGGCAACGCCTGTGTAAGAGAACAACTGTCTAGCGCAGTTGTTAGATCAGTTACTGCCGCTACAATCACAGCTTATCAAGATTTAAGTGAGTTTGAGCTTGGTGCTATAGTCGGCGCACGAACGATGTACACAGCACCTCCGAGGTGGGGATTTTCCAATACGACCATTTTACTGTGAATATCAGGAATCCCATAAAACGTCGAATCTCCGGCATCGCTGCGGCCGGAGAAAGATCCTGCTAGAACGAGACCAAAGAAGACTGAAGAGAATCGTTCAACGTGACAGAAGTGCAACCCTTTCGCAAGTTGCTACAGATTTCGATGCTGGGACATCAACAAGTGTCAGCGTGCGAACAATTCAACGAAACATCATCGATATTGGCATTCGGAGCCCTGATACCTCTAGATACGACTCTGACAGGTGACACGTACGGTACGTAAGAATCTTGTCTGATCACCTGCATCCATTCATGTCCACCGTGCATTCCAAATACCAGAAGGACAATGTGACACCCCACACGTCCAGAATTGCTACAGAGTGGTTCCAGGAACACTCCTCTGAGTTTAAACACTTCCGCTGTCCACCAAACTCCCCAGACATGAACATTGTTGAGCATATCTTGGATGCATTGCAAAGTGCTGTTCATAAGAGATCTCCACCCCCTCGTATTCTTACGGATTTATGGACAGCCCTGCAAATTCAAGGTGTCAGTTCCTTCCAGCACTACTTCAGACGTTAGTCGCGTCCATGCCACGTCGTGTTGCGGCACTTTTGCGTGCTCGCGGGGGACCCTACACGATATTAGAACAGGTGTACCGTGAACCGCGCATTTACTTTCAAAACCTTTTCTTAAGAATTTACTTTATTTACTAGCGAATCATCAAGAACATTAACACATTTAATCACATTATGCGAGCGTGGAAGTAGTTGCCAGTGGGTAACTGATGAAAACAAATTTCTTTCAACGAATGGAAATTTTATTTTTAAAAACCCTTTCCATTAAAAAAAAAAAAGAAAAACAGATTTAAAAATTATAATCAGAAAGCACCCTCTAAATATGAAATTATAGTTTATTCACAGACAGAATTAACAATTTTTTTTGACAGTATGAGCTTTCAGGCTGAGAAGCTTGCCGCTTCCTTTTAACACGGCCGTAGTCACTACCGCTCACAACAACCTCTGAAAGGCTACACTGGTGCAAATCTGCAACACACCAGATTACTTTAAACTAAAAATTTTAACAACTCAAACAAACACATAAACTATGCACCCCGTAGGAGGGATGGAAATGGCACAGAACACTCACATTAAAAAAATTTCTTGCCACCGAAAGTGCAACTTGTTTTTAAAGAAAACTCTTACGGTGGAAGGGTGGCAACTTTATATACTAAAATGATCATCTAAATAAAAGCCCATGAAACGCAGTCTTACATAAAATGTACAAACATGCTCTACATGACACATATACCACCTCTCAAGATTATAGGGAAAATAAAAACATATTTGAAGAATTCGACACCTTAAGCAATAAATTCGTTAATATTGCGACAAACATGACAGAGGCAGCTATTAACGTACGGCATACCGACCGATAGACAGACAGACACTAACTGCCTAACAAATGCGGAGGGGAGACAGACGAGCAATCTGGGGATGAGAGACTGACCAAGAAAACAAGTAGAATTTAACAAGTAAATGAAACATCATATCACTAATCACTTAACTTCTAATAACTGCGATGTCTGGCGAAGACCTGGCGCAGCACCCCCAAAACGTTCTCCCGAACCGTCCGCTGCCAGCCGCTTCAACGGACGCAGGAAGGCGCGCCGGCCAGACCGATGTCGTAGGTTGACTCCTGTCGCTCTCGTGTCGGCCGCGAAGCCACTACCCCTCGCTATACGGCGCGGCCCACTGGACTCACGTGGCGACCTCACATGCGCCGACGCTCAAGACGGATCAGTCATCTTGCGTCAGACTGGCGGCCTAACACATACTAGCACTCCGGACGACAGACAGAGATTGACTGTCCCACACTGCCCCGGCTGACCAACTGACCAGACTCGCTCTCTAGCGAGTTTTTTTTTTTTTTTTCTTTATTGTGATTTCATGCCCCTGCCCCATATGGGCAGGGGAGGGCTGTCAGCAGCACAATCCGCCGCTCTTCAGCCGAGTGACATGACAACTAAAACAAGAATAAAATAATACATGCATAAGGAGGTAAAAAAAGGGGAACATAAAACAGAGTAAGGGGGAGAAAATGGAGGTAAAAATCACTGACATGTAGAAGTTCATTGGGGACAGTTAAAATAGTCACCAGAAAGTTAAAAAACACAGTTGGCGATTCTTAAAACACAGAGAAGACACTGGATGCACATGCACAGTTTAAAAGTTGGCCACAGTATTAAAAACACTCCGAAGACAACACACTTAAAACCCACTTGGAGCACACACGACGAAGAGTAAAACTACCAGGCGGGACCTGCCGAGGGAAAGGGCAGAGAGGATGGAAAAGGAGGGGAGAGCATGGGGCAGCTGGGGAAGCGGCGGGAGGAAGAGAGGAGGGGCAACTGTGGGTTCACGAAGAGGCAGGAGACACATGGGGCGGGAGAGGAAAAGGGAAGACAGGGCAGGAGGGAACGCAGAGACACCGAAAGAAGGCACAAGAGATGGACGGGGAGTAGGAGGGGAAATCCGCTGAGAAGGAGGGAGGGGGAGGAGAGGGAGCCCTGAGGAGGAGGCAGGAAGAGGGGGTTAGAGTTGGTAGGAAGGGTAGATGTCAGGGCGAAGCTCATCATCCGGGAGTGGTAGACGGTGGAAGTTGTGTTGGGAAAGGAGATGGAGGGTGTGGAGATGGAGAGAGGGAGGGACACAACGGTAAAGGCGCGGCAACTGGTTGGGAGTGGAGAGGAAGGGAGACACCAGGGGGTGAGGGGGATCAAGGCGGCGGACAATATATAGTGTGCGGATATGTTCAAGGAAAAGGAGAAGGTGGGGGAAGGGGATGAGGTCATAGAGGATGCGCGTGGGGGACGGAAGGTGGATGCGGAAGGCGAGGCGGAGTGCATGGCGTTCGAGGATTTGGAGGGCTTTATAGAACCGGAGAGGGGCGGAAATCCAAGCGATGCTGGCATAACAAAGGATGGGGCGGATCATGGATTTGTAGGTGTGAAGGATGGTGGAAGGATGCAGACCCCACGTCCGGCCGGACAGGAGTTTCAGGAGGCGGAGGCGGTTGTGAGCTTTGTTTTGGATGGTAAGGAGATGGGGAGTCCAGGTGAGGTGGCGGTCGAGTGTGAGGCCAAGGTATTTGAGGGTAGGAGTGAGGTGGATAGGACGGCCGTAAATGGTGAGGTAGAAATCATGGAGGCGGAAGGAGCGGGTGGTGCGGCCTATGATGATCGCCTGGGTCTTGGAGGGATTAACACGGAGGAACCACTGGTTGCACCAAGCGGGGAATTGGTCAAGGTGGGTTTGGAGGGTACGTTGGGACCGTTGAAGGGTAGAATAAAGGGCTAGGAAGGTGGTATCATCAGCGAACTGGAGAAGATGAACAGGAGGGGGAGGTTTGGGCATATCAGCAGTGTACAGGAGATAGAGGAGAGGGGAAAGGACAGAACCTTGGGGCACGCCGGCAGAGGGGTAGAAAGTACGGGAGTTGGAATTGTGGATAGTCACATAGGAGGGACGATGGGAGAGGAAGGAAGCAACGAGACGGACGAAGTTGATGGGGAGAGCATAGGTCTGGAGTTTGAAAAGGAGCCCGGGATGCCAGACACGGTCATAGGCGTTCTGGAGATCAAGGGAAACAAAGATAGCAGGGCGACGGGAGTTAAGTTGGAGAGAAAGAAGATGGGTAAGGTTAAGGAGCTGGTCGTCAGCAGAGAAGGAAGGCCGGAAGCCACATTGGGTAAGAGGAAGGAGGCGGTGCTGGTTAAGGTGGCGGTGGATACGGCGAGAGAGGATGGCCTCAAAGACCTTACTGAACACGGAGGTGAGGCAGATGGGACGATAGGAAGAGGTAGCAGAGGGGGGTTTGTTAGGCTTAGGGAACAGCAGGACACGGGAAGTCTTCCACAGGTCTCTCTAGCGAGCTCATAGCGCCCCTTAAATACACGTGAACATGCTACCTTTCCTCTTTCACACCAGAGGGAGACGCAAAAGCTGCGATTGGCACAGCGGCGCCACCGCCAGAAACTGAGGGTGACTGCTTCACACAACGCGCTGCGGCGCGCTCTTCAAAACAGCAATTTTTACCTCGGTTTATTTGGCTCTTCAGTGTGTTACGGTTTGTATTAGTAAAGAGAAGCTTAAACCATCGACGATCGAAATTGGACCTGCAGATTGTTTGAAAACTATTTTTGGAACTATACAGTAGTGTGCGCCTTTGATGCGAACATTGTACCTGACAGGTAGCACATTTTGCCTCCCAGTATGAAGAAACGGCAAGGCACTGAACCCTGTACGTACCATTAATGTGGGCGAAATCGGTGATGACGAGGAAGATCCGTCCCCTTGTCAGTTTACATTCGAACACAGCATTCGCAGTCCGTATCTATGCTAAAGACTGTGGAAATCTACACTACTCGAAGACGGGAGAAATGCGTGTTTGTGCATTAACCTGCACTTATCCACATTTAAAGAGGCTGCGGAATTTTGTCGAAGCCTTTCTGCATTTTGTTTCGAGCTAGGAGAAGGTACGGGCCTTACGAAGTACTTATTTACGTCTGCGTCTAGGCCGCACAGACCTGTGTGTCGGAGAGAAGTGCGTGTTCTGTGCGGGAGCAGAATGTGAGCGGAGACAGAATAGGGGCGACAGCGCCGGCTGGGGTAGAACAGAACGGAGCGGAACGGAACAGCACAGAAGGCGGCGAGGCGCGGCTGGAATTCCCGTCATTGTGCCGCGCTCGCCGTGCGCTGAATAGCGTGTTTGGAAAGCTAAACGCCGCTCGGCGAGGGCGCGCCTATCCCGTGTGGCGCGGCGGGCGCGTGTGTGGCAGGCAATAACCTGATTCAGGGCGCCTTCTGCTGCTAAGTAAGAGAGCGCGCCCAATGAGATTAGGCGCGCCAATCCCGGGCTTGTAATAACTTAATACAGCGGCCGGGCGGCTTTGCAATACGCCGGCTAACTCAATTCTGCCGGCGGTGGAGGAGTGTGGCGCGGCGGCGTCGCGGGGCGGCGGCGGGGGCGGTGGGGCGGCAGCGGCGGGGCGGGACCCCGCCAGATGCCGCCTCCTTTGAAGTGCCGGCCCGCTCCGCCTTACTTACAGTCTTCTCGGATCAACAGCAAAGCGGCCATTTACGTCTGCGCCACGCTGTCGAATCGTATTATTGGCGTAAGCTGACTGTAAAAAGCATCATTGCCACAACTCTCGTCATTGCCGTGTATGCTGTTGGTATTGTGTTGGTATTGCTAGTGCCTCGGTTACGAAAGTCACTTATTGTTCATCTGTATTGTTCACTAGAGACTCCTGTAAGGGGCCATCAAAAACTTTCCGTTTGAGGACGTTGCACCAGTGTGTACGCAACATAGCGCGACTCCGATGCGGTTATACACTGGAGAGCCAAGGAAACTGTTACACCTGCCTTATACCGTGTAGGGCCCCCGCGTCCACGCAGAAGTGCAACAACACGACCTGGAATGGACTCGACTAACGTCTGAAGTAGTGCTGGAGGGAATTGACACCATGAATCCTGCAGGGCTGTCCATCAGTCCGTAAGAGTACGAGGTGGTCGAGATCTCTTCTGAACAGCGCGTTGCAAGGCATCCCAGATACGCTCAATAATGTTCATATCTGGGGAGTTTGGTGGCCAGCGGAAGTTTTTAAACTCAGAAGAGAGTCCCTGGAGCCATTTTGTAGCAATTCTGGACGTTTGGGATGTCGCATTGTCCTGCTACAACTGCCCAAGGCCGTCGGAATCCACAATGGACATGAATGGATACAGGTGATCAGGCAGGATGCTTATGTACGAGTTACCTCTCAGAGGCGTATCTAGACGTATCGAGGGTCCCGTATCCCTCCAACTGCAAACGTCCCACACCATTACAGAGCCTCCACCATCTTTAACAGTCTCCTGTTGACATGCAGAATCCATGGATTCGTGAGGTTGTCTCCATACCCGTACACGTCCGTCTGCTCGATACAATTCGAAACGAGCAGGCAACATGTTTTCAGTCATGAACAGTCTATGGTCGGTGTTGACGGGCTCAGGCGAGGCGTAAAGTATTGTGTCGTGCAGTCATCGAGGTTATACAGTGGGCCTTCGACGCCGAAAGCCCATATCGATGATTTTTCGTTGAGTTGTTCGCACGCTGATACATGTTGATGCCCCAGCACTGAAATCTGCAGCAGTTTACGGAAGGGTTGCACTTCTGTCACGCTGAACGATTCTATTCTGTCGTTGTTAGTCCCGTTCCTGCTTAATCTTTTTCCGGCCGCGGCGATGTCGGAGATTTGATGTTTTTTTCGGATTCTTGCTATTCACGGTCCACTCGTGAAATGGTCGTATGGGAAAATTCCCACTTCATCGCTGCATCGGAGATTCTGTGTCCCATCGCTCGCGCACCGACTATAGCACCCTGTTCAAATTCACTTTAAATATTGATAAACTGCCATTGTAGCAGCAGTAACCGTTCTAACAACTTCGCCCAACACTCATTGTCTTATAAAGGCGTTGCGGACCGCAGCGCCTTATTCTGCAAGTTTACATATCTCTGCATTTGAATACCCATACCTATACCAGTTTCTTTGGCGCTTCGGTGTATAAGCACCAACATATAGGTAAGGGATTACTGTGTCGTTCGTGTCTTTCTGACTTCCCTGTGGTAAATGCGGAAAAGTGAGCTATAGCGACGTTATTACCAAATGCGTCCAAAGCGGACCAACGTACTGTTATTCTTTTCTTGCCGAAGAGCAAACACCGGTAGACATCCATCAAAGAGTGTATGTGCGGCAAGATGTTTATCATGTTGCGCCATGTTGTAGCCCTTTACTGGGAAGGTGCTGCTCATCCTCTTCTTTGATTAACTATTGCATATTAATTTCAAGGAACCCCATGTCACCATCACCTGCCCAGCGCTGAGAAATTACGGCGTCTACTTAAGGCGAAACGTCCTTGAAAACTGCGACAAGGGATGATAACGCACGTCCCCATACAGCAAATGTTGTAGTGTAGAAGTTACGTCAACTCAAGTGGGGGACATTCGAGCACCCGCCCTATAGTCCTGTTATGTCCCCACGCGATTATCACGGCTTCGGTAGGTTAAAAAAGGCCTTGAAGCGTCACCGATTCCTGGGGGGCGTGGATGTACAGTAGGCATTTACGGACTTAATGCACCAGGACACGGCGTTTTACCAAAAGGGTATCTTCGACCTGGTGCATCTGCCGGATGATTCTTCAATGCTTATACGAGTTTACCTGCTTGACATACTCGTTCTCGACATTGTGGTCTTCCAACGGAAACTGCGTACTTTCACATCGCACCATAGCAAGTACACTCAAACTTTGGTACTTTGCACAGTGTAAAATACTATGCCAACCTGCACGTAGTGTCACTTTTCTACAGAAATGTGATGAACGTCGTTATCCTCGATCTTTTTCTCCTGTCCTTATCTGCCATCATTCACAAGATCGGCGTGTTAATCTGGATTCGGCAATGCTATTGCACCCTATCTGCCTGCCTCTATTGTTTTCTCACGTGAAAGCGTGAGAACGTTTGCGAGGTGCCGGGGCTAGAAGTGTATTTAACACTAAATTCTTCTAGAATCCACATATGTAAATGATGCTCTAAGCCTCCCCTATTCTAACTCCGACTTTTGCTGTTGCACAAGGATAAAAAAAAAATACGCGAACTGACTCTAATCAACCCTGCCAGTGGAGTAGAAGAGAGTTTGGCACCTGCAATAATTTAATTTGATAAATAAGTTAAATAAACGAAGGTTTCATTAACATAGTGAGGAATGATAGGGTTGCTCTACCGATTAACAGAATGAAAGTTTTGTCCAAAATAACAATATGATTTATTAAGACTAAACACAAAATAATAAACAAAAACACTTGAAACCTTTACAATACATCAAGTTGACTCAAATTGGATACTCAAACAAACGCTGTGAATGTGAAGTTGTCCCTAAACTAGATTGTGAGGATTATGACGAAGTGGTATGTGGAGCCAATTCCTTGCAACTCAAATCTTAAGAGAAAACACACAGCCAACCCAACATTAATTGCTGCTACTCAAGACAGAACAAAGTTAGAAAAAGACAAACAGGCGCGCTCTGCTGAGCTCTGATTATCACCTAGGAAAATCCCTATCTGCCGGTGCTGCGGACACGCATTACCAAACTGTCTTCTTAACTGCAAGAACACGATCTGGCGTACCGCAGGCGATGGCTGGTTGCTTCGACGTCCTCGACTGAAAGGCGAGAGCCAACTACCCAGAGCACCGATACAATGCCGAACACCGAACATTCCCGCCCCCACCACAGTGGCCGTGGTTAAACGTTCCAATCAGCAACTCGAAAACCGGCGGAAAATTCCACTCCATTGCCGGAGCACTACCATTCCACCAATGGAGATTCTTGGCGCCAATTTCTGCGCTGATTTTGCTACGTCACAGAGCTATGCCCCGAGCAAGCCAATCACAGTTACTATTTTGCAGAAAGCGCGGGAATTTTGCCGCCACAACTGCCTGGGTACACAAGTCATTCCCACGCCTCGCTGGTAGCCCGCCAGAAAGTGTTTTCGCTAAGATTCTGCGAAGTAACGGAACCTCTAGCCCAGCCGCTACTTCAGACCCCTCCGGGCGTGTCTTTTGACAATGTCGGCGTCTGCAAAGCATTCACTCGACTTCCTCACACCCGTCGGCTTAGCAGAGCCCGCCTGTCACCGGACCACCCGGATGACGAGAGACGCTGCGTGGGAAGTCCGCGTGTGAAGGAATAGCAACTTTTCACCGCATGCAATTAGAGAGGAGAATCATAAGAGAAATATGAGAGGGGGCTCATGCCACCTCTCACGTTTTCTAAATGTCTGCGAATCGTGTACCTGAGGCGCGACGTGGGTACCAGCCCCATATATTTAACAAGTCGGAAATGCAAAACAGCCTAAAAATCACGTCAAACGGCTGACCGGCTTAATGGCCCTTGTCATGTGTCGGCATACACGAGTGGCCAAATCGCTTCAGAACCAGGACAGAATAGAACCAGAAAAGGGTGCGCGTTTAGACCTTCATTCTGCGAAATCTTGTGTCGACTGCACTGGTGCATACTTACGTAATACTGCGGTGGAATTCCAGTCATTGGTCGATGTGATATGTCCCTTGACGGTCGCAGGTAAACAGAGAATCGGAAGACACGTTTTTCGCCGGCCGGGTGTGGCCGGGCGGTTCTAGGCGCTGCAGTCTGGAACCGCGCGACAGCTACGGTCGCAGGTTCGAATCCTGCCTCGGGTATGGATGTGTGTGATGTCCTTAGGTTAGTTAGGTTTAAGTAGTTCTAAGTTCTAGGGGACTGATGACCTTAGAAGTTAAGTCCCATAGTGCTCAGAGCCATTTGAACCATTTTTTTGAACACGTTTTTCAGATACTGCTTGTGTGGGCCATTTCATATGCTACAGTGATCTTGCCCAGGGTTCAGGGTAGCGCTCCAGAACGTATTTTTATGACATTTTTAAACAGTCTAAACACGTATATCGACTTATAACTAACCCACTACCGATATTATCCGGAATAGTTTGCTAAAAATTTCCACTACAGTGCTCCACTTTTGTAAATGGCTCTCCTTCTACGTTAATAGTATAGATAAAGAGTTGAAATGCATTTGTGTGCGCCTAGTTGCGCGTTTTTAGTGGACAGTCATTCTTTTACTGTACGACACTGGGCATTGGAGCCATTTCTAGTGGTTGCCCGCCTGCAGGCGCCTAGGACTGCTTCACAGGTTTTCTGTGTAAAGCCATATATTTAAAATTATCAGTGAACATGGGTGGCTGCCACTGAGGATACTGCCGAATTGGGGTACCGTAGAGGGATCCTTTGCAATTGTAATCAAGTATGTATCCATGTCATACCCCTCTATGATCACGCCAAAGTAGGGCATCAAGCAGGAGGGCTGGAAACGTATACACACCCTTTGCTGCTTTGGATCACTTTCAGATTTCGTCGAATGGTTTTGAACGGTCCCTATTGGTGACAACCTATACAAGAGAGTAAAAACTGCGGTCGAGCTGCACTCCAAAGGAGTCACAATGTCCTTAGAGATGGTTTGAAACATCCGGGGTTGTCAACAACGTCAAAGGTTGTCGGCGTCCTCGTGCTCAACGCTCTAAGGACTGTCGTTTTAGACCGTGTAACAGTGGGAATCAACGACCCAACGAAAGAGATGGTTTCATTGATGCCCTTTGTGCCATCCTTTGAGGCCTTTCGCTGCAGTCATGGACTGTGCGGCTGGTCCCAGCGGAGGTTCGAGTCCTCCCTCGGGCATGGGTGTGTGTTTGTCCTTAGGATAATTTAGTTTAGTAGTGTGTAAGCTTAGGGACTGATGACCTTAGCAGTTAAGTCCCATAAGATTTCACACACATTTGAACATTTTTTTGAGGCCTTTTGCTGTCGATTCTGAGCGGCAGTGTGTCTGAAAGCTTTACCTTGGCCATCCATAAGTAAACACTGGGTGTCGCCGTGCTGAGATCCATCGCAGAGACGTCAAGACAAGGGGTGTAATGTAAGAGGGTGTGTGTCAATGAACCCTCCACGGGAAGGGGTGGTTTCATTCGTCGCCGTTCCAACCTCCATCGCAGAGGCATCAAGAGAAGAAAATGGTGAGGTGTAGTTAAGGGGGTGGGGATTGACGATCGTCCCATCATGTGACACGTCCACAATGGCCTCAGGCAGAATTGTGGTGCAGTTTGATGAAAATGTGACACTATTAACCAAACTTGCACTTCAGATGAACTGAGTCGCAGCTTTCTTTTTTCTCAGGGGTGACGCCTTGCTATTTGAAACATCGTTGAGCCCAAATGTGACGCTGCAGGATAGTATGCTTTTGCACCGTAGCAGAAGAAGGTTGTAGCCACCTTTGAGACAAATTTCAAACTTCTGCGTTGCAATGTAAAAGAATTACATGTTTATAGTTAAAAAGTGAACCTTCAGTTCTGTTGCACAGTGTAGTTTTGATTAACGGATGTAATCGAAGCTGCTCCATAGCCGATTGATCAACTACCTGAAGCTACGAAGGAAGCTCGGAATAAGGGTGGAAGTCACCGAGAAGATTTTACGTGTAAATATTCCCCAGAGAAAAGGATGCCTGATGCATACAATTGACTTTGGCGTCTTCAGATCCACTCATCTCGAAATTTCACAAAATTATTATTGAAGAAGATAACAAAAGCCATCTCGTAAAAGATCTGGTTTTCGAACCATCTCCCAGTGAACAACCCGGCAGCGACGCTTCTGATAGCAAAAATGATGGGAGCGACTAATGGGATTACGAGTTTGTAAGGTGGCATAATTTTGAGCCACATTACAACTACCACTCCGGAAAGAAGACCCTTCAATAGTATAAACATCGAGACAGGAAACCATTAACGATACTGACATCGGCTAGGGATCTTAATTTGCAGCAGAATATCTGCACGTTGGGCGATAGTGAAGAAGACGGAGACGGGAGGCTGGCAGGGGAACAGGAAAGACACAAGCGAGGGAGGCAGGCCTGAAAGCTGAAGACAACAGCGCCCGTAAGCTCCTGGAAACCCCAGGTGGGTGGACTGCGGCTTAGCGGGAGCCACGTGGCCGAGGACAAGGAGAAGACACAGGGGCTCGCTCGCAAAACGCGTGGCGGAGTGTAGGTGGTTTTCCCAACGACCCGAGTGGAAGCTTCTGGAAAAGTCTGGAAGCTTCTAGAAGCTTCGGTCGGTTGCGAAACTGAGATTGGTCGGCGCTCGGAAACGAACGCCTTCCAGCAACATGATTGGCCACTCACATTAAAGGGGGAAAGAAAAAAGAACAGGAGCTACGAAAAAGCGTAGCGACTGAGAAACACTTGTTCCTGGGGCGTCGAGGAGAGAGGTTGGTCCTGGCGAGGTGTGCGACCTCGTTACTGGGACAGAGTACTTGTAGCGAGAGCCTGAGGATCGCCTGGTGTTCCACGGCAGCTGTGGAGGTGCCTACAGAAGCTTTTGGTGAGGTAGAATTTATGTTATCTCGCTGAGGCGAGAACCTTTGCAGCGAGAAGCGTTATATAACTGTAGTGGTCGTACATTCGCAACGGCGGTTAGGGAAGTAAAGTAAAATGCTGATCACGAGTCTTTTTCGTTCTATGCTGAGGCTTCACGTTGCTAGTCGCGAGTGTAGCTCTAAATATTCAATTGCCATAGCTGATGTCAGTATTCCGCGCTTGAATTAACGACCGCGAAGATATCACAAGACAGTGCGATTACCAAATGTGAATAGGCAGAACTAAAATGTTGCTCGTACTGTGTGATCTTGTATATAGTAAATTGGAGATGAGTAAAGAATTTAACACTACTGAGTGTATCATTTCATAGCTAGTACTTTCCTCGGTCAATTTATTATTTCCTTATTTGTGTATTTCATGTTTGCAACCACCTGGTGGAGGCAGTGTTTGTAGGGCAGCACATCTGAACATTCTAGCATATACTGAGGATATGGTTAGAAACCAACCAGATTTGCATACGACAAGTTGATATCACATATAGAGCAAAGGATAAGCTTACCCTTCTGGAGAGTGTATAGGTGTCAGGGAGACAAATTAGCGTTATAAAATCCGTTGTGCAAAATTTTTCACTTATACGTTCGGCTCGCAGGCTTACCCATCAACAGAAAAGAGCAAAACAGAAGTGGTAGCTTACAAGGTTGACTGACAAAAATAAAAAATCGTATATAACATTTCAGTACGGCAATTTCAATTTCTGTTCGTTATAAGCTATCTGACAATACATTATATCCGATGTTTTACGCGAATCAGCTATATTTACATTGTTTGATCCACCAAATTGGGTCCGCCGTTATGAATTTTGTAATTTTGACATCGGATCCGTAATCAGCGTCCCTAAAAATATAAAAAGAGCACAGTTTTGCAGGATTTTATATCCATTTTTGTATTATATCCCAGTTTTTAAGTGGATTGGTTCACCTTGTGCCGGTCAGATTGGAGCCGGGACTGGCGCGTCTCCCCGAATCCCGGAAGCGGCGGGCTAACGCGCCCGGTTATCCGGGTGGATGTTACACATATGCACAGTTATGCACAGCACCTTGGTTTCCACAGAACTCCCAAACATCATTGTGCAGCTAAGAATATGTGGACATCATGTGATTACAAGAGTTTTACATCAAAGGGGAAAAATTAATCTGCCAACAAGGACAGTATCGGATAGAGGAAGCCCAGAGACCAATTCGGCAATAGCTGCCCTGAACCCTGAAAGGGCAGTTGTACAGATAATCAAAAATGTTCAAATGTGTGTGAATTCCTAAGGGACCAAACTCCTAAGGTCATCGGACCCTAGACTTAAACACTACTTAAACTTATGCTAAGAATAACACACACACATCCATGCCCGAGGGAGGACTCGTACCTCCGGCGGGAGGGGCCGCACAGTCCGTGACATGGTACCTCGAACCGAGCGGCCACTCCGCACGGCTACACTATCATTCAGTTACGCAACGAATATCTTGTGGCACTTGAAGTAACACGGGTCAATGAAACCTGGATGGTGGCATCAATTTATAGCCAGTACTCCCACAGGGTGGCACAGTGAAAGAGACTAATTATATAACTGCAGACATAAACTGACGGTCTACCCTGCGGAGCTCAGGCATAATAGACGAAGATTGAAACTTCCTGGTAGATTAAAACTGTGTGCCGGACCGAGACTCGAACTCGAGACCTTTGCCTTTCGCGGGCAAGTGCTCTGCCAACTGAGCTACCCAAGCACGACTCACGCCTCGTCCTCACAGCTTTAATTCCGCCAGTACCTCGTCTCCTACCTTCCAAACTTCACAGAAGCTCTCCTGCGAAGCTTACAGAACTAGCACTCCTGGAAGAAAGGATACTGCGGAGACATGGCTTAGCCACATCCATTCTAGAAACATCCCCCAGTCGCATAAGAGTGGTGGTAGAAACGTCACTAGGAGAATGCAAATCAGATTTGTCTTAAATACACGCTGTAACGGTCTTGAGCGTTAGTTACTTTGGAGACTGGACGTGGTGAGTTGATTTTAGTCAAGAATTCCTCTAAGGCGACAAAGACGCCATTGTCTATACCCCTCTTAGTTTGAACTAGGTCGTGTAATAGGGCTACGAGAAACTGGATGTACATTTTGCGATACCGCACAAAGACTTGACAGAAATGTAACCGCCATACATGATTGATGGCAGTGGTGGTCACGAGATTGTACCGTCACCAGAAGGTCACGTTCAGGACGGCCACATGGCACTACCGAGAGGGAAGTTCATTGCGTTCGGCGTATGGCTCTGGTGCGTGGTACTGCGTCTGCGGCAGACAAATGTATTCCAGAAAATTCATTATTCTGCATTAATTATTTTTTGTTGTTGCGATATTTTCTCGTCAGTGTACATCGATCACGAGGAAGCAATCCTTCAACGAGTATTTAGGCTGGCAAAGTAGAATGTAACTGATCACATTAAGATGATACGAGATGACACTGATGTGTTAGTCCTTCTGCTCAGTACTAAATTGAGAAAGGAATTGCATCAACATGACGCTGGACCCTAACAAGCTGGAGAAGGACGTATGCTAATGTTGGAGCAAGAGCATCTATGTATCCTGATATTTGTACTGCCTTCTCGTAGCGCGCTCTGTGTCGGGTTGTGACAGTGTACGGAGTTTTCATGGAATAGGGAAAAATAAAATAGTTCAGGCAATGAAACAGGTTATAACATTTCGTCTTTGGGTAACCTAACGTGACACCTGTTGGACATTGTCAAAGAGGGCACTGCTATCATTGCAGCGTACCACAGTCCCAATGTAAAAGAGAGTATGTCTGATACGCAATATTTAGGTTGGACTACAAAAATGGTAAAATCGAGAATTTCATCTGCTCCCGGATTCTAATCGTTGCCCACGACGAAAGAAGCCTTCCATGAACACATTAAACGAACGTACAGTGTGAAGTTTGGAAGTCTGCAATGTCGGACTCTCTGAAATAAGGATGGAGTCGTGACGAAGCGTCCGAAGTTCTTCAACCAGTGACACTGCTCGACATTGTGCCTGTAGCTCCGGCAGATATTCTGCTGCTGATCCGACTCGGATGCTCCCACAAGCCTCTATGCTCAACGCTGCGATGCAATTGCACTGAGGAAAAGCGTAGTTGGTTCGATGTTTTGTGGTTGTGCTGCTGATGGCAATTGTGTAAAATGTTCACAAACCTAACCAGCTCGACTGATACGTCAGACGATGAAAGCGTTTACAATGACGATGAAAGCGATTAAACGTTCACCAACCACTCTGAAATAACTATTGGATCAAAATATGTTATGGAAATACGTTACCAGTAACAAATCGCAAAAAATAAATACCTTGTGATCAAATTTCTGAGATTTCTTTTAATTCCATTAATTTCCTTTTTTCTTTCTGTTTTTGGCAATCTGGAGCTACAGAAAAGTTGCCCAGCAGAGCCAGAGTTGTAATCGAAGACTGTCGTTTCTAGACATATTTTTCACCTTGATACCATTCCAATCCCAAAGAAAGCAGGTGTTGACAGATGCGAAAATTCCCGAACTATCAGTTTAATAAGTCACAGCTGCAAAATACTAACGCGAATTCTTTACAGACGAATGGAAAAACTAGTAGAAGCCAACCTCGGGGAAGATCAGTTTGGATTCCGTAGAAACACTGGAACACGTGAGGCAATACTGACCTTACGACTTATCTTAGGAGAAAGATTAAGGAAAGGCAAACCTACGTTTCTAGCATTTGTAGACTTAGAGAAAGCTTTTGACAATGTTGACTGGAATACTCTCTTTCAAATTCTAAAGGTGGCAGGGGTAAAATACAGGGAGCGAAAGGCTATTTACAATTTGTACAGAAACCAGATGGCAGTTATAAGAGTCGAGGGACATGAAAGGGAAGCAGTGGTTGGGAAGGGAGTAAGACAGGGTTGTAGCCTCTCCCCGATGTTGTTCAATCAGTATATTGAGCAAGCAGTAAAGGAAACAAAAGAAAAATTCGGAGTAGGTATTAAAATACATGGAGAAGAAATAAAAACTTTGAGGTTCGCCGATGACATTGTAATTCTGTCAGAGACAGCAAAGGACTTGGAAGAGCAGTGGAATGGAATGGACAGTGTCTTGAAAGGAGGATATAAGATGAACATCAACAAAAGCAAAACAAAGATAATGGAATGTAGTCTAATTAAGTCGGGTGATGCTGAGGGAATTAGATTAGGAAATGAGGCACTTAAAGTAGTAAAGGAGTTTTGCTATTTGGGGAGCAAAATAACTGATGATGGTCGAGGTAGAGAGGATATAATATGTAGGCTGGCAATGGCAAGGAAAGCATTTCTGAAGAAGAGAAATTTGTTAACATCGAGTATAGATTTAAGTGTCAGGAAGTCATTTCTGAAAGTATTCGTATGGAGTGTAGCCATGTATGGAAGTGAAACATGGACGATAAATAGTTTGGACAAGAAGAGAATAGAGGCTTTCGAAATGTGGTGCTACAGAAGAATGCTGAAGATGAGATGGGTATATCACATAACTAATGAGGAAGTATTGAATAGGATTGGGGAGAAGAGACGTTTGTGGCACAACTTGACCAGAAGAAGGGATCGGTTGGTAGGACATGTTCTGAGGCATCAAGGGATCACCAATTTAGTATTGGAGGGCAGCGTGGAGGGTAAAAATCGTAGAGGGAGACCAAGAGATGAATACACTAAGCAGATTCAGAAGGATGTAGGTTGCAGTAGGTACTGGGAGATGAAAAAGCTTGCACAGGATAGAATAGCATGGAGAGCTGCATCAAACCAGTCTCAGGACTGAAGACCACAACAACAACAACAACAACAACCATCGTAACATATTGACTGTAAGCCGTTTCCACTTCAAGAGCAGTTCTCTAACTCTGCCACCGGACGTATATGGGACAGTCAATGAAAAACAAACAAATGAAAAAAAGTAGTCATCTCAAAATTAATCACCGTAACCGTTAATACATTGCTCCCACTGTGAGACAACACCGTCAATGCCTTCATGGAAAGATGTTCGCGTTTGTCTACAAAAACATCGTACCCAGGAATAGACTTCTTCGTCTGATGCAAATCGACGGCCACAAATGTCTGTCTTCAGGGCTCCAAAAATACGGAAATCGCGTAGGGAGTGATAGGGAATGTATGGAGGCAGTGTAAGGGCTTCCCAGCGAAACAACCTTGACAACATGTGGGCGGGCACATATGTTGCCAAGAATGTTTCGAGTAAATGATTATTAGAAACTTTATCTGCGAGCTTCGATATTTGATGTATATTAAGCTTTTGTCGGTAGAAAGTTTAGCAGTTAACGTCAAGGTGCGCCGACGGACCTTCTCACTTTGCAGCGCTATAGTTAGCGTACAGCTGGTGCTAGGTGGTCATGTGACTTTGGAACGCTGGAATAAGCCATAGCAAAGAAGTGGTGCGTGGCAGCCTGCTGTATCGAATCAGTGCAGTACGATGGCTCAACGTGATGGAACGGAACAGAACGGCAGAAAGGTGGTGTCGTGTTTGAATGTGCCAACAATTACACCGTGAATGAACTTGCTCGATTTATTGCTATATCAACGCGGACTGACCGATATGTCTGCAGTGAACAGTAAACCACTAGCACCCAAGCAACACGTCATCAAAATTGTGATCGTTAAAAGATCCTAGTCGACAGGAATCAGAACGAGTGTCATGTCTTATCAGTGACAGTCGGTTTCAAATCCGACAATAATTGCTGCTGTCAGTGAATGCAGATCAGTCTCAATCACTTTCCGAGTTGAACGTTGCCGAAAAAAGTGGATGAATTGGACATATGGAATCGGCATGACGCGGCACATATACATTGAAGAGCCAAAGAAACTGGTACACCAGCCTAATATTGCGTAGGGCCCTCTAGAGCACACAGAAGTGCCGCAACTCGACTAATGACTGAAGTAGTACTGGATGGAATTAAAACCACGAATCCTGCAAGGTAGTCCATAAATCCGTAAGAGTACGAGGGGATGAAGATATCTTCTAAACAACACGTTGCAAGGCATCCCAGATATGCTCATTAATGTTCATGTCTAGGGATAAGGTTTCCAGCGGAAGTGTTTAAACTCTGAAAAGTGTTCCTGGAGTCACTCTGTAGCAATTTTGGACGTTTGGGGTGTCGCATTGTCATGCTACAACTACCCAAGACCATCGGAATCCACAATGGACATGAATGGATACAGGTGATGAGACACGATGCTCATGTACGAGTCACCTGTCAGAGGCGTATCTAGACGTATCAAGGGTCCCATATCATTCCAGCTGCACAAGCCCCACACCGTTGGAGAGCCTTCACGAGTTTGAACAATCCCCTGCTGACATGCAGGATCCATGGATTCATGAGGTTGTTTCACAACCCGTATACATCTATCCGCTTCATACAATTTGAAACAAGACTCGTCCGACCAGGCAACATGTTTCCAGTCAACAGTCCGATGTCTATGTTGACTGGCCCAGGCGAAGCGTAGAGCTTTGTATCGTGCAGTCATCAAGAGGACACGAATGGGCCTTCGGCTCCGAAAGCCCACATCGATGATGATTTCGTTGAATGATTCGCACTCTGACACTTGTTGACAGCCCAGCAATGAAATCTGCAGCAATTTGTGGAAGGGTTGCACATCCGTCACACAGAACGATTCTCTTCAGTCGTCTTTGGTCCCGTTCTTGCAGGATCCTTTTTCGGACGCAGCGATACCGGGGATTCATTGTTTTACCGAATTCCTGATATTCACGGTACACTCGCGAAATGGTCGTACGGGGAAATTCTCACTTCATTGCTATCTCGGAGATTCTGTATCCCATTGCTCGTGCGCTGACTATAACACCACATTCAAACTCACTTAAATCTTGATAAGCTGTCATTGTAGCAGCAGTAACCGATCTAATAACTGCGCCAGTCACTTTGTAACCCTACGCTACTGCGCACGATACTTATTAAAGCCTGTACTATGGTAAGTTGACGGGCTTTACCTTATAAGAAAGGATTTTGGTATATGTATGTTGACCGCGTGTACCTGAATGGAGGCAAAATCAGACTTTCACCCACTCAATAACAACAATGATACGTCAAGCAAGTCTGAAGTGCAACTACACGTTAGGACGGACAAGAAACAACACAGCAGATGCTACCAAATTGTTAATAATACGGTCGCCAGCCTAATTAGGCATTAATTGAGTTTCTTCCCAGTACAAGTTGAAGTACGTTCATACAAAACAACACGTAACAACACTGCATAATATGGTAAATTTTAGAACCAGAAAATCTACTGAACTAATAATTTCACTTTCTGTACTAATATGGACAAGCCAAAGATACACAACAATACACTATAATGTTTACTACAAACTTCGTACTGTCTATTGATCTGATTAAAATCGGGCATAGGTTACCCTAGAAACAGCACTTTCGAAACACACATACAATGTCAATTTTGAAAAAGGTAAAACACTAATAAATTTTGGTTTTACATTGACTTTAACTTTGCTGGTCAAATCACTTCAGTACACTTCAGAATTTAAATGAATAGAAAAGAAAAGGCTGGGGGGGGGGGGGGGGGGGCTGAAACTGTTATGATCACTGTACTGAAATTTTGGTTATTTAAATCATTAAGCACTCAAGATTTCCAATATATGATTTACTACTCTTTTTGTCTTATTTCTTGCTCATTTAACTACCACTATTTTTGGCTCAAATTAATTAAACTTCATTAGTAAACCACTTTCAAAATTATCTTCCAACTTTGTCAGACCTATATTGTTCATTTATTATTTCATTAACAATAAAGTTCTTTAAACATCATTCTAACATAGATAGGTCTGCCGGTAATTATTATTAACGTAAACTCTAAATCTTCATCTCGGGACACTCGGATTGCACAACATGTGGAAAGGACCCTGTCTAGGTTAGTGATGAGGATAATTAAATGATAGGACAGTTCTGGTAAAAGTTAAGTTGTTATTGAACAGTCAGGAACAAAAGTAACACTGGTCCACACGAATACAGTACTAAAAGATTCAACCTGTTCGTATCGATGTGGCGGTTGACGGGCGGCGAGATGGCGAGGCACAGAGCACACATACAATCACAGCTATGGCGCTTGATGTACCGGAACTTTACTTCTTCATAACGTCGCAATATTTTTCCATTTAGTGTCTATAGAATTTTGCCATGCTGTATAGTCGTCGGAAACGGCACATCCGAGGCTCAACGAAATCACGTTTTCCAAGAGAGCCTCCTCGGTCCAGAACGTGTTACTCAGACCGATGCCCAACTCCGACTACTACTGCTGAGCCCGTTATGCCGTGCCGCGCCCGTGTGCATTTTCCCGCGCTCGCCTGCCAACCACCTTTCACCGCTCCCCTACAGACAGGGTATTCGCCAAAGGTTTTACATTCCACATATCCTAATGCATTGCCTACGTATGGACCAGACGCACAATTACAACTTCGACATCTTACAACAGTGTCAACATTTCTTACATTTCAATTTGGTTATGATATTGCTTGCAATTTGACATAAACATTAATATTCACATCGAAAATTGTTTACAGTTTCTTTAACATAATGACATGAAAAGGAAAAAGAAATGAAATCAGAACATCGCTTACACTAATTTATCGAAAATCAGAAGAAAAAAATTATTATCTGTACAATAGTATAGCGTTGGTGTTGTTACAACTTGTTGTCTTATATAGGCGTTGCCGACCGCAGCGCTGTATTCTGTCTGTTTACATATCTCTGTAATTGAATACGGATGACTATACGTTTCTTTGGAGCTTCAGTATAGCTGCCCTCAACAATAAGGCAAACAGTACAAAACAGCTGGACAGTAGCTGAGTAGAGATGTGTAGCGTGGTCTGACGAGTTGCGATTTTGCCTGTT
Organism: Schistocerca americana; assembly: GCF_021461395.2. NCBI lineage: Eukaryota > Metazoa > Arthropoda > Insecta > Orthoptera > Acrididae > Schistocerca > Schistocerca americana. Next base: position 398,061,820 of record NC_060126.1, on the reverse strand, counting down.
TTGAAATGATGAAATATCAGGGATTAATTTTTCATTCTACAGCGGAGTGTGCAGTGATAACAAACTTCTTGGCAGATTAAAACTGTGTGCTATACCGAGACACGAACTCGGGACCTTTGACTTTCTAGGGCAAGTGCTCTATAGTGTCCTCGGAGTCTTTGGTGGTGTCGTGCTTCAATAAAATCTTATCGATTTACAAGCTGCATCACTTCGAGTAAAAAACTCGTATTTTCGACAGCTCTCTCCGCCATCGTCATCAGGAGTGTTGAGATTGGCACGGTATTCTGCATATACATACGTAATGGTGGCGTCTACAACCTTTGAAAGTGGGCTGGGAGCTGCTCAACTTGCCTTCCGTGCATGCGTCAGTTCGACCCGCTCTGGAAGGTTACAGACACTGCCATTACTTCTATGTAAGCAGAATACTGTGCCAGCCCCAGTAGACAGTGATTTTAATTCCTAATGACGCTGGCGGAGACAGTGTTTTATTCGAAGAGAGGTGGCTTGCAAACCGAGAAGATTTTATTGAAGCATGCCACTGCAAAAGACTCCGAGAAATTGCCCGCGAAAGGCAAAGGTCACGAGTTCGGCAAATCAGGTTTGTTTTAAATACACTTTTTTTAACGGTCTTTCCTTTGAGACTGGACGTGGAGAGTTGATTTTAGTCAAGAATGACTTTAAGGTGACAAAGACAACCCTCTGAATTCGAATTAGGTCGTGTTATCTGGCAGGATATTTCATGATACAAAGTGTATGACCGAATGAGGCGTTTAACAGACAGTTTGTGAACGATGTATTTCAGGCCCGACGTGGTCCAGTGATGACCTGGAGGTGTTTTTCGTACTATGACTTGAGCCCACACGTTCAGGTCTCCGTGAATATGAGCCCAGTTACACGAGAAAGCAGGCCCTCGTACGCGCTCTAGTCGTTTTAGGAGCGCGCGTCTGCTGGTGCGCCAGCCTAGCGCCGAGCCAAACGGGTTGCGTTACCAGCCGGCTAGGCGCCCAGCGGGCAGTGCGGCACTATGCTTTGTTAATTTTTTAAAACTTGCATCCTTGAGCCCCCGGTTCGCGATGTACGCTCTGCGGTTGATGGCTGATGCTACAGATGACACTTTATTAATAATTATAATACAGAGTTACATCACCAGTTAGAGTACACCAAGTCCTTTCATCCACACATGGACTTTTTCATAATTACTAACTTTACGGCAGGAGCGGGTATACAATGTAAACGGCATCTTACTATATACATAACTAGGTCTAGATTGGGACTTAGCATCTATTCCACAATGCCAGGTCTTGTAGGCGATGACATCTCGGTCGGTGAATGATTCGAGTCCAGGTAGAGAGGCATTCTCGCATCGGACAATAGCTAGAGTAGACAGGCATGCGGTGGCGGCGTTGACGATACACACGTCGACGAGGCATAGTGCTTCAATGCTGTTGCAGATAGCGCTCACAGCGGAATGGTTCCGCTGGCGTGCACTACCCGCTTATATAGTGAGGGAACGGCGTTTTGACAAATTTCTTATTCGTCATCTTTACCGCTTTACCGCAGGCTCCTCTGGCTCTTCAGCAACGACTGGACCAGTCGCGCGTCCTCTCATGTTGGTTTTAGTCAGGAATGTCCTTAAGGCAACAAAGACACCCCTCTGAATTCGAATTCAGTGGGGGGGGGGGGGGGTGAGATCGCTGATGGTGATGAGGGTGTTGGCGTGTTGGATGGTCCTGGCATCACGTCCTGGTGCTGCCTGTCCATTCTGTCCGCAGCGTTCGCCACTTTGAGATCAGAGCGTTCTTGACACATTCTTGCTTGCGTTGCATCCCGTGTGGAGCTCAGTTGTAAACTGCTATGTGGTTGGCAAGATTATCATGGACCCGTATATGCACTGATCCTTTGATGATCGAGTTTTTGATCCCGTACGTCCAGCACAACACCTGTGTTTGAAACTTCTTGGCAGATTAAAACTGTGTGGCGGACCGAGGCTCGAACTCCGGACCTTTGTCTTTCGCGGGCAAGTGCTCTACCGATTGTACTACCCAAGCACTACTCACAGGTCGTCCAAACAACTTAAATTCCCCCAGTACATCGTCTCCTACCTTCCAAAAATCACAGAAGCTCTCTTGCGAAACTTGCAAGACCAGCACTCCTGGGAGAAGGATAATGCGGAGACATGGCTTAGCTACAGCCTGGGCGATGTTTCCAGAATGAAATTTCCACTTTGTAGCGCAGTGTGCGCAGTTATGAAACTTCCTGGCGGATGATGTTTTCCCGCTTTCCCTGTATGCGATATAAGCCTTCGAAATGATGCCTTTTGAAATACAAAACATTTTGGATACTTTGGGTACGGAAGCACGCACAGTACAAGCATCAACAATTTGCCCAAGTTCGAATCACTCAGCTATACAGTACACCGTTCTCATCACGACTGACGCTTGCAACGCACTGAGGTCATTGAGGAAGTACTGTTAGTGGTCAAGTACAAAGGCGCCACCTGCAGGCTCAGATAGCTTCTATATTTATGTTGTATCATATATTTCTCGCAGTGTTTCCATATTTTTATGCAAACCTTGTATTCTATCCAGTAATGTAGCATGTAAATTTTGGCTGCTGGTGCTTTTGTAATCGGTACAATCAGGTATATTCTAGTCCGTTTTATATTTGATGCTGGTATGGTATTATAACATTACATATTTCTTAGAGTATTTGTTGTTTAGTTTTTTTGCTGTTGTCTACAGGATGGTTTATATTGAACAGAAACTAGTCTTTTCTTTAATGCAGCGAGGACGCAAAATAAAAAACCTGTTTTACAACTAGTGACTGCTAATCCCCAATTACATTATGTCAATTTTTGCAGAGCTGCACTGAAGTGGACCTGCAACTGCGACTGCAACTGGAATTGGAACTCCGACTGGCTCTTGCTGGAAATATAAATAGAACTGTCCAGGTTAAGGGCTGTGCTCGGTTTTTGTCCTTGTGCACAGTGGTAGGAGCTATTTGTTCCGCGTCATGCGTGACGTGATACGTATAGTTCGCAATCTAGTAGCGACGTCTGTGGCATGCCGCTAAAATTTGCTGGCGAACTCGCTCCCCCTGGCATGCAGGCTGACCCGTGTAACATCTGTTGCTGGAGGGGAAGTATAGCGTGCAGGAGTTGCGACTCGTGGTCACGACATCGTCAATCACGAAAGGATTATTGTTGTGACTGACAATTCACAATTTTTCACAACCACAACTTTTATTGATGTAAGTTCACAAAGTTGATGACTGAAAAATAAACGAAAGGTAACAATAACGAAGCCAGTAAATGTCTCCTCATTGAGGCAAAAAAAAGTTCACTTCTAATTTTCCACAAAGGTTCGTGGTGACACACGCACCCTAGTAACAGTTCAATTCAGAGACGAAGACGTAATCGTCAACGGTCGCAGTACACGAGGTCGGCATCCAGCGTGAACTGAACTTCGGGGCTGGTTCTAGCCCCTAAATAGCTGTCTCCATCCAGTCAGGTTTTGGCGTAGTAATACTTCCTGCAGGCTGTGGCTCGAGCTCCCCCTGCAGGAAGTAGTGCTCGGAATGTCTGTTTCCATTTTCTTGTACTTAAATAGCCGGCGTCTACCATGATGCTTTTGGTACGCCTTGGGCATAGACAACCTCGTCCTATTTGGTGTAATATGGGTTGCCAGCCCTCAGGGGTTACCTTGGCTCCGGTATAACAATTATTAACTCATGGTGTAATGATCTAAATTTGATAAGATGGGTTTGTCTTACAGACGCCCAGTGTTAAGTAAAAATTCGACCATGGAATAGAAGTTGTCCAGGACAAATGGTTTTATGTTAGATTTAAATTTGCTTTGCTACCTGTCAGACATTTTGTGTTATTGCTCAAATGATCAAAGATTTTTGATAGTGCATATTTAACTCCTTTCTGAGCAACTGACGACTTTAATAAAGGGTGTTAAAGGTTATTTTTTTCTAGTGTTCTAGGCGCAGACATCAGTATTCTTCTCAAATTGTGATGGATTATTTATGATGAATTTCATTAGGCAATGTATGTATTGTGATGGTGCAGTTAAAATGCCTAACTGCTTGAAGAGCTATCTACATGACGACTGCGCGTGAACAGCACATGTTATTATTACAGCTCTGTTTTATGCACTCAAAACAGTATTTCTAAGCGGTGAGTTACTCAAGAAAATTAATCCATAAGACATTATTGAGTAGAAATATGAAAAATATGTCAACAGGCTGATACGTTTGTTTCCGAGATTAACATTTCTATGAAGAGCAAAAGTAACTGAACTTAATTGTTTCAGAACCTCAGTAATAAATTTCTTCCAGTTCAAGTTTTCATCAATATGTACACTCAAAAATCTGGAGCATTGTACGCTATTTACTGACTTCCATTCATGTGCTACGTAAGTTCTTGGTATGACTCTATTTCTTGCACAGTACTAAATAAGTGCGTTTTCTCAAAATTAAGAGAGAGTTCATTTTCAGAGAACCACTTAATAATTTTTTTGAAAAACATCATTAACAATCCTGTCTGTTGCTTTCTGTCTGGTGGGATTTTTTATAACACTAGTATCGCCTGCTTGTTCAAAGTTAAATGGAAAGTCATTAAATCTATACAGGGTGATTCACGAAGATATGCAAATATTTTAATATGTTATCCTACAAGTAAAACTAAAGAAAAAAGTTCACATGAACATAGGTCCGCAAATATTTAGTTACGGAGTTACAGCTAATAAAAGATTTTGCCTGAAATTTAGCAACTTCACTAATATGAAGCCATCGCAAGACTGCACGAGGTTAGAGTAAAGCACGATTTCTATTTGTTGTTATTGGTCTGGTGAATCTAATAACACATGTCCCAGATGTGTATCTGCAGTAGTTTTCCAGAACATCCAAAGAAGATAAGATTATTATACAAGTAAATTTGTTTACTTTTCATTAAGAATGTAGAAACGTTTATGTCATTGGTGGCAACCGTTAGTGAGTTGTTTCAGTCGTTTCCTAACCTTGAAACGAGTTTGTTTTCTGTATCGTTCAGTGAAAGAACATAATAACAACAGTGTATTTAAGTGAAACCATATTGTAACTGTTGTAGTTTGCAGATTATTTATGAAATACGGATGCCTTTCAAATTTACGACTGAGGAATACACCGATATGGTGTTTATATATGGCAAATGTGATGGCAGTGCTACACGTGAGGCATTACTTGCTCGCATTATGAATGCAATAGACGAAATTACGAACAACCCTTTGAAACTGAAACGAGCAACAAAATCTGTTCATACACGTGCAGCTAAATGGATTGAACTCGGTGGAGACATTCTTGAACATTTATTGTGAATGTATTGTGAAACTGTATGTACGCTGTACAACGTCCTTCACACTGAGTTTTGTTTTTTCCAGTTTAACATGAATTCACATGTGCTATGGTATTAATAAAAGCAGATTATCTTACACATTCATATAGTTTCTGTTAACGTTATTACCATAATTTTTCCAAAATTATATTCGCTACACCTTCTGTTGAAAACTTCGTGCAGTTGTCAAGCAGTTAATAAAATAAAAATTTTACGAAATTACATCTTTGCTTCTCTGGATGTTCTGGAAAACTACTGCAGCTACACGCCTGAGACATGTTTTATTAGATTCGCCAGACGAATAACAACAAAATAAATGTAAATGGCGCATTACTTTAACCTCGCACAGTTTTGCGATGGCTTCATATTAGCGAAGTTGCTAAATTTCAGGCAAAATTTTTTATTGGACGTAACTCCATAGCTAAACATTTGCGGACCTATGTTTATCTGAACTTTTTTCTTTAGTTTTACTTGTAGAATAACATATTTGCATATCTTCGTGAATCACCCTGTATAAGAATAGGAGTGGACCCACAAGCGAACCCTGTGGGACTCCCTTTGTGATTTCTCTCCAATCATTAAAATCTCCAATCATTGTTCTGAATTATTCAGCACAACTTAACTGCACTGTTTTTGTTAAGTATGATTAAACCCGTTGTTAGCCATTGTACGAGAATTAAGAATCCTAAGACATTTTAAGATATTATTGACTACAGACAGTTGGCAGCATCTACCTTTGGAGACTGGTATTTTTAATTCTCCGACGCAAATCGTTTAAAGTGTGTCTGCATATCTGTGTATCTGTCTCTGGCATCGTAGCTCCCAAATGAAACGTCCGATTTATTTGAGAGCTAGTTTAATCGGGATGGTTCTTAGCTATGTTCCATGGAAGTGTGTGCACCCATTTAAATTTACTAAAATGTTTTCTGCCAACACGCTCTCTTTATAAACGCTACGTAATATGTAAGAGCTACATCAAATTTCGCCGGCCAGTGTGGCAGAGCGTTCTAGGCGCTACAGTCTGGAACAGCGCGACCGCTACGTCGCAGGTTCTAATCCTGCCTCGGGCATGGATGTGTGTAATGTCCTTAGGTTAGTTAGGTTTAAGTAGTTATAAGTTCTAGGGGATTGGTGACCTCAGTAGTTAAGTCCCATAGTGCTCAGAGCCATTTGAACCATCAAATTACGTATTACCAGTTTGCAGAGCCAAGAAGAACTGCGTAAAAGTCCGCAAGGGCATATGTTTAACTTTTACTGTTGACCAAGAATGATGATTTTTGCCCTTTGAAGTCGCCCGTTTGAGTACCGACCAAGCAGAAAAAGGGAGATTGTGACTCGACCGCAAAATGTAAGCATATGCTCTCGCAAACTTTTTTGTAGCTTTTTTTGAGGTCTGCAATTCAGTACCAAATCGAATTACTTTGCCCTAATAGTTTAAGGAGCCTATTGTAATAGAGCGCAATGGTAGCCCAATTTCTTCTGACTTGATTTAGAATTATCGCCAGTGCTTAATATTTATGTCACCTAAATTAAACACATACAGAAACATAGTCAGAGAATATATCTGTGAATTATAAAGAAAGAAACACTTAAATCGCGTAAGTGAAAAAGATCTCGTGTCGCAATTTCGTATTTCGTCCCGGAAAGTATTTGTGTAAATTTGGGGGTAGAGTGTCAATCGTATGCTGTCAACTAGTAAAATATCATGTTCAAAAAGCGTAAAATAAAACTTAAATTTATAACAGACGGAAAAAGCCTCTAAAAAGTAAAAAATGTATTACTTCTTGAAGTTTAATTTAAGTAGTAATATTTTGATCCAAGCGTCGTCGGTAAGGAACTAAAATAAAAACAGAAAACGTCTAAAAATGATACAGTATGAATTTTAAATACAAGTAAACTACCTAGACATCGTAGATAAATATCAAAACAGCGGTGTCAGATCATAGAGTCTAAGTCTTAATTAATTTATTTAGAAAAATTCGCAATTTAGACCCAACCGGCAACGTCACCTTTCCTCACACGACTGTCCGTCAGAGTCGCCGTTGTTACGTCACATCCTCGCGCCGCACACCGTACATCGCGCTCATGATATAATAGGGCATGAGTTATCAAAACTCTGCAGGGCATAGAACTCGTAAGGCACATTAATGCATTAAACTGAGTTCGTGCGAAATTTCGTAAAAATATGATACAAAACATATAATTAACTCAATTCTTTAACTTTATTTGCCAAATTAAGGACAGACTGGTTTTCATATTTTACATAATAAGTAATTACAACTTCACTAGCTATTTCGAGGTGTGGGCGCGGGACTGGAAGAGATGACGCAAAATAATGGATTTAATGTAGAAATAACACATCCAATACTTGATGAATACATTTACCTAGGTTTCGACCCCTCTAAGGCTGTCTTCATTAGAATGAAAATTCCCGTAACAAAGTCTCGAACGTTTTTAATCTTTAATTTTCGACTTCAGCATATATGCTCTAAACTTTGACTATTGCCTTCTCGCAATGTAACTTTACGGCTTTTGGTCTTTCATTCGGATGAAGACATCCTTAGAGGTGAAACCTCCCGGGAGATTAAAACTGTATGCCAGTCCGAGATTCGCACTCGTGACCTTTGCCTTTTGCGGGCAAGTGCTCTATCATCTGAGCTACCCAAGTATGACTCACGGACTGTCCACACAGGTTTAATAGCGCCAGTACCTCGTCTCCTACCTTCCAAACTTCACAGAAGCTCTCATGCAGACCTTGCAGAACTAGCACTCCTGGAAGAAAGGATACTGCGGAGACGTGGCTTAGCCGCAGCCAGGAGGCTGTTTCCAGAATGAAATTTTCACTTTGCAGCGGAGTGTGCACTGACATGAAAGTTCCTGGCAGATTGAAACAGTTTTAATCTGCCAGGAAGTTTCATATCAGCGTACACTCCGCTACAGAGTGAAAACTTCATTGTGGAATCCTTAGAGGTGTCAAAAACTAGCAAACTGTGTTAAACAATTATTTACAATTGATTGGTTATGTTGTTTCTCTATTGCATCTTATATACGGTTTCTGGAAGACTGTCATATTCAAATATCTCAAACAGAAGAGGTCTATACCCAGCAATAATGAAAGTATGCTATACTAGAAAGAATACACTACTGGCCATTAAAATTGCTACACCAAGAAAAAATGCAGATGATAAACGGGCATTTATTGGACAAATACATTATACTAGAATTGACATGTGATTTCATTTTCACGCAATTTGAGTGCATAGATCCTGAGAAGTCAGTACCCAGAACAACCACCTCTGGCTGTAATAACGGCCTTGAAACGCCTTGGCATTGAGTCAAACAGAGCTTGGATGGGGTGTACAGGTACAGCTGCCCATGCAGCTTCAACACGATACCACAGTTCATCAGGAGTAGTGACTGGCTTATTGTGACGAGTCAGTTGCTCGGCCACCATTGACCAGACGTTTTCAGTTGGTGAGAGATCTGGAGAATGTGCTGGCCACGGCAGCAGTCGAACATTTTCTGTATCCAGAAAGGCCCGTACAGGACCTGCATTATCCTACTGAAATGTAGGGTTTCGCAGGGATCGAATGAAGGGTAGAGCCACGGGTCCTATCACAATTGAAATGTAGCGTCCACTGCTCAAAGTGCCGTCAATGCAAACAAGAGGTGACCGAGACGTGTAACCAATGGCGCCCCATACCATCACGCCAGGTGATACGCCAGTATGTCGATGACGAATACACGCTTCCAATGTGCGTTCACCGCGATGTCGCCAAATACGGATGCGACCATCATGATACTGTAAACAGAACCTGGATTCATCCGAAAAAATGACGTTTTGCCATTCGTGCACTCAGGTTCATTGTTGAGTACACCATCGCAGGCGCTCCTGTCTGTGATGCAGCGTCAAGGGTAACCGCAGCCACGGTCTCCGAGCTGATAGTCCACGCTGCTGAAAACGTCGTCGAACTGTTCGTGCAGATGGTTGTTGTCTTCCAAACGTCCCCATCTGTTGACTCAGGGATCGAGACGTGGCTGCACGATCCGTTACAGCCATGCGGATTTTTAAGATGCCTGTAATCTCGACTGATAGTGATACGAGGCCGTTGGGATCCAGCACGGCGTTCCGTATTACCCTCCTGAACCCACCGATTCCATATTCTGCTAACAGTCATTGGATCTCGACCAACGCGAGCAGCAATGTCGCGATACGATAAACCGCAATCGCGATAGGCTACAATCCGACCTTTATCAAAGTCGGAAACGTGATGGTACGCATTTCTCCTCCTTACACGAAGTATCATAACAACGTTTCACCAGGCAACGCCGGTCAACTGCTGTTTATGTATGAGAAATCGACTGGAAACTTTCCTCGTGTCAGCACGATGTAGGTGTCGCCACCGGCGCCACCCTTGTGTGAATGCTCTGAAAAACTAATCATTTGTATATCACAGCATCTTCTTCCTGTCGGTTAAATTTCGCGTCTGTAGCACGTCATCTTCGTGGTGTAGCAATTTTAATGGCCAGTAGTGTAGCTGCTATTAACTTCTCATTTTTTTATTTAGCTACGATGCGACGACGCTTGCATCAGTTTATTACTGCTTTCATTAACCTTAAAGGGGCAATACATATTATTTTTATACTTTGTAGACGTTTACATGTCGGGGTTTTGGAAATTCTTAATTTCAGTTTCATGTCATCAGTTGGTTGGTACCCATACGGCAGGCTGTAGGACAGGGCAAGCGTTGGCATCCCAAACCGCGCGCCTTCTTGACTCTTGGTCTGTCTCGGCTTTGCTAGGGGCTCATCTTTCATGAGTCTCGCTTCGAACTGAGCTCTAACGACCAGCGAAGACATACGTGGAGACGACCCGGATGCAGTGGGATACCAGCCTGACTGTCGCCAGCCAAATGGCTCAACAACCAGGAGTGATGGTGTGGGATGCTGTTTAATTTCATAACCGGACCCGGTTGTCACCCGCGGCACGCTTATAGAAGACTGACGATATTCTACACTCCGTTTCATTGCTTTTCAGTAAGATAACGCCCGCTCACACACGGCAAAAGCTTTTACTGCATGTCTTCGTGCTTGTCAAACCCTGACTTGTCCAGCAAGGTCGCCGGATTTCTCCCCAGTTGAGAACGTCTGGAGCATTACGGGCAAAGCCCTTCAACCATCTCGGGATTTTGACGATATAACAGGTCACTTGGATAGACTCTGGAATGACATACCTGAGGAGGAAATCCATCGACTCTATCAGTCAATGCCAAGCCGAATAACTGCAGGCATAAGGGCCAGAGGTGGACCAGATGGTTAATGACTCGCTCAATTTGTGAAGCTGTTTTTCTGAAATTGTAATCATTTGTTTGTCTCTACATGTAGGCTAACGATCTCCATCCCATTGGGACAATGCTCTCGTGGTAAGTATTTTTTTTTTGTCTTAGGGTGTAGACGTACTCATTACTTTGCAAAGTTTTAGCTTTTTTCTTTCCTTGCCTTGTTACCTTGTGTTCTGTGTATTGTGTCACATTTATTTTAAGACTACTTAATTTTTAGTTTATGCCTCAGTGGAAAGCTGAAAATGTGACACATGTTATATTGAATTTTTCATCTACCATTATTTTGTAGCGTTTAGAAAATTTCCCTTTGAAGGTCATTAACTAAATTTTTCAACTGTTATTTTTAAATAATTGTTCTAACGTATAATATCTCACTGTAAGTATTTGGGTACCCATTAGTGGACATTTTAGCCTTCATGACGACTTGAACAATGCTGGAGACACATTCAATAAGGTGTCTCATTAGTCGAAATCAGCCAAGGTAGTGATGTTGGATGCTGAGGTCTGAAGCGAAGTCGACTTTCCACACTGAAGCGCCAAAGAAACTGGTACAGGCAAGCGTATTCACATACAGATATAAGTAAACAGGCAGGATACGGCGCTGCGGTCGGCAACGCCTATATAGCACAACGGGTGTCTGGCACAGTTGTTAGATCGGTTACTGCTGCTACAATGGGAGGTTATCAAGATTTAAGTGAGTCGGCGCACGAGCGATGTGACACAGCATCTCCGAGGTAGCGGTGAAGTGGGGATTTTCCCGTTCGACCATCTCACGAGCGTACCGTGAATATCAGGAATCCGGTGAAAGATCAATTCTCCGACATCGCTGCGGCCGAAAATAGATCCTGCAAGAACGGGACCAACGACGACTGAAGAGATACGTTCAACGTGACAGAAGTGCAACCCTTCCGCACATTGCTGCAAATTTCAATGCAGGGCGAGTAACAAGTGTCAACGTGCGAACCATGCAACGAAACATAATCGATATTGGCTTTCGGAGCTGAAGGCCCACTCGTGTACCCTTGTGACTTCTCTACACAAAACTTTACGACTCGCCTGGACCCGTCACACCGACATTGGACTACTGATGACTGAAAACATGTGACTGGTCGGACGAGTCTCGTTTCAAATTGTGTCGAGCGGATGGACGAGTACGGGTACGGAGAAAACCTCATGAATCCGTTCGCCCTGCATGTCAGCAGGAGACTGTTCAAGCTGGTGGAGGCTCTGTAATGGTGTGGGGCGTGTGCAGTTGGAGTTACATGGGATCCCTGATACGTCTAGATACGACTCTAATAGATTACACGTACATAAACATCTTGTCTGATCACCTGCAGCCATTCATGTCCATTATACAATTCCTGCAGGATAATGCGGACCTCCACACGTGCAGAATTGCTAGAGAGTGGCTCCGGGAATAGTGTTCTGAATTTAAACACTTCCACTGGCTACCAAAGACCCCAGACATGAACATAATTGGGCATATTTGGGATGCCTTGCAACGTGCTTTTCAGAAGAGGTCTCCACTTCCTCGTACTGTTACGGATTTATGGACAGCCCTGCAGGATTCATGATGTCAATTCCATCCAGCACTACTTCAGACATAAGTCGAGTCCATGCCACGTCGTGTTGCGGCACTTCTGCGTGCTCGCCGGGGCGCTACACGATGTTAGGCAGGTGCAGAAGTTTCTTTGGCTCTTCAGAGTATTTCATTCTAAAGACTCTCCATTTGGTTCAAGTGGGGCTCTGTGCAGCCCAATCCTTCTCAGGAATGTTATTTTCAGGAACTGTTGCCTCAAAATGCTGTCTTATGCCGGGGTGCATTCTTATACTGACACAGGCTGTCATCGTCTACTGTCATCTACTGTACGTAGTGTACAAAGCCTTAAAATGCGTTCATATCACTCCACATTTAGCGTTTTTTCTTAACGACAATAACGAGAGCACTGGATAACCACTTAAACACACTCACACTAACCACTTAAACACACTCACACAGTATCAACAGTTCACCGTACTTCAGTGTTGGTACTGTACAAGGTGGCAGGTAATATTATCCAGGAACTCTGCAAACCTAGACTCGGCCTTCGGATTACCGCTTGTAGCAAATCATTACGACTCAGCGTCAGAGACTTAATAGTATAGCAGAAAGTTTATATCTTGAGCACCTTATACTGCCGATGGGATTTTCGTTTTCTTATTGTTTTGAAAAGTGTGAAAACTATGTACAACTCATTGTTGTTGTTCTTCATCTTCGAGCTTCGACACGAGAAGTTCCTGTATGTTTTGTTTGCGTAATTTTATGACGAAATAATAATGGATTGCTTAAAATGAATTGTTTTATTTATTAGTTCAAAATTGTTTGTATATTTTCCATGGTGTTAAATAAATTTGAAGTGGACAGTTTGGTGATGCAACGATCGGGCTTCATAAGCGCGGTGTCTATTCCATATTTCAAGATACGCCATTCGAGCCTACAGTTTATACACTACTGGCCACTAAAATTGCTACACCACGGAGATGACGTGCTACAGACGCGAAATTTAACCAACAGGAAGAAGATGCTGTGATATGCAAATGATTAGCTTTTCAGAGCATTCACACAAGCTTGGCGCCGGTGGCGACACCTACAACGTGCTGACATGAGGAAAGTTTCCAACCGATTTCTCATACACAAACAGCAGTTGACCGGCGTTGCCTGGTGAAACGTTGTTATGATACTTCGTGTAAGGAGGAGAAATGCGTACCATCACGTTTCCGACTTTGATAAAGGTCGGATTGTAGCCTATCGCGATTGCGGTTTATCGTATCGCGACATTGCTGCTCGCGTCGGTCGAGATCCAATGACTGTTAGCAGAATACGGAATCGGTGGGTTCAGGAGGGTAATACGGAACGCCGTGCTGGATCCCAACGGCCTCGTATCACTAGCAGACGAGATGACAGGCGTGTTATCCGCATGGCTGTAACGGATCATGCAGCCATGTCTCGATCCCTGAGTCAACAGATGGGGACGTTTGCAAGACAACAACCATCTGCACGAACAGTTCGACGACGTTTGCAGCAGCATGGACTATCAGCTCGGAGACCATGGTTGCGGTTACCCCTGATGCTGCATCACAGACAGGAGCGCCTAGGATTGTGTACTCATCGACGAACCTGGTTGCACGAATGGCAAGTAATTTTTTCGGATGAATCCAGGTTCTGTTTACAGTGTCATGATGATCGCATCCGTGTTTTGCGACATCGCGGTGAACGCACATTGGAAGCGTGTATTCGTCATCGCCATACTGGCGTATCACCCGGAGTGATGGTATGGGGTGCCATTGGTTACACGTCTCAGTCACCTCTTGTTCGCACTGACAGCACTTTGAACAGGGACGTTACATTTCAGATGTGTTACGACCGGTGGCTCTACCCTTGATTGGATCCTTGCGAAACCCTAAATTTCAGCAGGATAATGCACGACCGCATGTTGCAAGTCCTGTACGGGCCTTTCTGGATACAGAAAATGTTCGACTGCTGCCGTGGCCAGCACATTCTCCAGATCTCTCACCAATTGAACACGTATGGTCAATGGTGGCCGAGCAACTGGCTAGTCACAATACGTCAGTCACTACTCTTGATGAACTGTAGTATCGTGTTGAAGCTGCATGGGCACCTGTACCTGTACACGCCATCCAAGCTCTGTTTGACTCAATGCCCAGGCGTTTCAAGGCCGTTATTACAGCCAGAGGTGGTTGTTCTGGGTACTGATTTCTCAGGATCTATGCACCCAAATTGCGTGAAAATGAAATCACATGTCAGTTCTAGTATAATGTATTTGTCCAATGAATACCCGTTTATCATGTGCATTTCTTCGTGGTGTAGCAATTTTAATGGCGAGTACTGTAATTTTAACAATATCCTATCATTATTATTATTCTTATGCAAAACTGACTTTTTGCGTTAACTGTGACAACACCACCTGGCGCCACGAAGCTTCTCTTTTCCAACTGAGACGCTATGGCTATGATAACCTCAACGTTTCGACTAGAAAAGGTATCTTATGGCACTAAAATAAAACTTGCGCCATATTAATGACTTCAGAAGCAGAACATTTTACTTTTCTTATCAGCTCTGTAATGTACCTGTCCTTTCATAAATTTAAGTTTCACACATGTAATGTTCAAAGGGCGTACTGTCACACAAAAAGGGGTTACATTGCACATTCCGAGCCATTCGTTACCAGTCATCGGCCATCCAGTGGCGTCGCTCTTAAACATCGGTCGTTTAGCATTGATTATGAGCAGTCAGTGTTAACTGGATTACCTGTAGCAATTTGAACTCAAGAGTGATTCTTTCCGCTGATTTCATCCGATATTTTACAACCAATGCTTGGTGGTCCCGGTTCGTCAGTACGTGAGGTTTGCTGGACTTGGTTTAGCTGTGATTGTTCCTTCGCGTTTCTGCTTCACAGTCAAATCGTCAGTCTCCGACTTGAGAAGCTTTGAAAATGGAAATGAAGTCCCATGCTTCTTGACAGAGCGTAGGGGAACGATGCGGGAGACCTGCATCGCCGTACTAGGCAAGGTCCTAATGGAGGTGGTTTGACGTTGCCTTCCTCCGACCGCAACGGAGAATGATGGTAATGAAGACGATACAACAACACCCAGTCATCTAGGGGCAGGTGAATCTACCTGACCCAACCGGGAATCGAACCCGAGACCTCGTGCTCGGGAAGCGAGAACGCTACCGTGAGACCACGAGCAGCTTTAGAAGGGTTAAAATGTGCTTGATGGTTTTATTACTAAGATGACATCCAATGATTTCTCCACGTTTGAAGTCAGTGATCTCTCCTGAATGACCCATTCTGCTGTTTTTTCTTCTCTTCTAAAAACTCGATACTTCGTTCCTCCTGTTGTATTGGCGGGCACGCATCTCGTGCCGTCTAGTGCCCAGCAGTTCATTAGACAGGGTTGTTGGGATAGTTTTGATCAGAGAGAGTATTTGACTCAAGCGTTTAGATAATTTTATGTATTCTTAACAATTATTTGGTAATCAGCTAAGAGCAGAATATTCAAGTCTATATACCCTCGTAATAATCTGTCATCATAGAGAACGTTCCAGTTGATCAGGCGGGCTTCTGACCAGGGCGTGCTTGCGCGACCAAGTATTGTCTCTCACACGCTTAAGAGAGTCAGGATACAAGACGAAGCAGAAAACATCTGTGCCATTTGGTGATCTAACTGCCGCCTTCGACACTGTGTGGAGGGAAGGCCTTATTTACAAATTTCTCCGCATCATGCCCTGCAGAACAATGGCTCTACTGATTAACAGCATGCTAAGCGATCGGAAGTTCCAGGTAATCAGTGGAAGCAACATAAGTAAGGAGAGGAAGCTGAACAACGGATTGTCTCAAGGATCAGTTCTCTCACCATTACTGTTCAAACTATATCTATCTGATCTACCTGACACATCGTCCAGAAAATACTGCTATGCCGATGACCTGGCTCTAGCCGTACGACACCAGGAAATGAAGACAACAGAAGAGATTCTAGCCAATGACATGTCTGCATTAGATAATTACTTCAAAATCTGGAAAATCCATCCCAATGTAAAACAGAAATGTGTTGCTTCCATTTAAATAATCGGTTGGCGAACTCAAAACTGGAAGTAAGTTTCAGAGGCAGAGTTCTTCGTCATAACTGGAACCCAAAATATCTTGGTGTCATCCTGGACCGTACACTATGCTTCAAACAACACCTTCTTAACTTAGCTCAATAGTTGAGGACTTGAAACAACATCCTCCATAAGCTATGTGGAACTATCTGGGGATCTTAAGCAGCCACCCTGCGATCTTCAGCTCTGGGCTTGGAGCACTCAAGTGCTAAGTATTGTGCACCTGTTTGGATGAACAGTCATCACACAAGGCTTGTTGACACCCAGCTGAATACGACAAAGCGCATAATATCTGGCGCAATCAGACCTACTCAAGTGTATTGGCTTCCACTGTTAACTGGTATAATGCCTCCTGATCCACGCAAATGTGCTGCCCTTGTAAGAGAATTCCACAAGATCTCCAGGAATTCTAACCTACCCGCGCATACCGACCTGCCACTTTTTAAATCGTAAGAGACTGAAATCACGCCATCCAACTCTGCTGACATGGTTGCTAAGGATTTAAAACCTCTTGAAGAATGGAAAGGTCGGTGGGAAGCAGTGGCAGATGTGCGCCTGCATAACACTCAGGTGCTAAACTTCCAAGTGGATTCGACCTACCACGCAAAACCTGGACTACTCTCAACAGAATCCGTACCGGCCATGGCAGATGCAGGGATGCTCTCCTTAAGTGGAAGAAGCTGTCTGATCCAGGCTGTGACTGCGGGTCTCCACACCAGACTGTTCACCACATTGTCAGTGAATGCAGAATTCGATCCTATCACGGTACCGAAGAGGAACTCCTGCTAGCAACTCCAGATGCAATGGGCTGGACTGAAGGACTGGATATTCAGTTGTAAAGACAAACTTAATTTTCTTGTGTATAAATATGTACATATGTATACGTAATTTAATTTAATGATATGTATGTATTATCCATAGGCTAAATAACGATCTGTCATCTTTCTTGATTTCCAGTTTCCAATGTCTAACAATGTCATTTAAATATGTATTAATTACTCCCTAAATATGTATTGAATATACACTGTGCAGTCACATTAATGTGACCACGCATCGAAAGCCTGAGTAACCAACTTCTGCTGCGCGGACCGCTACGTGATGTGCACGAAGAGAGTCAGTGAAGTTCTGAAAGGTATGTGGAGCCACGCGGAATCCAGTGCCGTCGTGACTCAACTGAAGAGGCCACCTGATGCCTCTCAGTGGACATCCAATTCCGATACTGCTGTGGAGGCCGATACGCAGCAACATTCGCAGAACGGTTGTTGAGGAGACATTGTGGTAGCCCCTTGGTTCATTTGGTTGGTCAGTTGCTCAACAGTTGCCTGTCTATTCGCCCCTGCACATCTCCGCAGCCATCGTTTACCACTGTCATCTGTGGCCCGTGGTCCATCACTTGATTCGACACCGGATTTGGATAGCGCCATTTTGCTATGTGCAGTATACTCTAACCACGGCGGCACAGGAACAGTTAACAAACTTAGCTGTTTCGGAAATGCCCGAAAGAAAATTATCATACCCTTTTGGATGTAAAATAAATCGTTCCGTTTTCGCAATACGACAACGACTGGACTGTACTCCGCGCCCCTGAGTCGCTTAATACACTACTGGCCATTAAAATTGCTACACACGAAGATGACGTGCTACAGAAACGAAATTTAACCGACAGGAAGAACATGCTGTGGTATGCAAATAATTAGCTTTTCAGAGCATTCACACAAGGTTGGCGCCGGTGCCGACACCTACAACGTGCTCACACGAGGAAAGTTTCCAACCGATTTCTCATACACAAACAGCAGTTGACCGGCGTTGCCTGGGGAAACGTTGTTGTGATACCTCGTGTAAGGAGGAGAAATGCGTACCATCACGTTTCCGACTTTAATAAAGGTCGGATTGTAGCCTAACGCGACTGCGGTTTATCGTATCGCGACATTGCTGCTCGCGTTGGTCGAGATCCAATGACTGTTAGTAGAATATGGAACCGGTGGGGTCATGAGGGTAAAACGGAACGCCGTGCTGGATCCCAACGGCCTCGTATCACTAGCAGTCGAGATGACAGGCATCTTTCTGCGTGGCTGTAACGAATCGTGCAGCCACGTCTCCATCCCTGAGTCAACAGATGGGGACGTTTGCAAGACAACAACCATCTGCACGAACAGTTCGACGACGTTTGCAGCAGCATGGACTATCGGCTTGGAGACCATGGCTGCGGTTACCCTTGACGCTGCATCAGACAGGAGCGCCTGTGATGGTGTACTCAACGACGAACCTGGGTGCACGAATGGCAAACCGTCATTTTTTCCGGATGAATTGAGGTTCTGTTTACGGAATCACGATGGTCGAGCCGACCGAAGTGGCCGTGCGGTTAAAGGCGCTGCAGTCTGGAACCGCAAGACCGCTACGGTAGTAGGTTCGAATCCTGCCTCGGGCATGGATGTTTGTGATGTCCTTAGGTTAGTTAGGTTTAACTAGTTCTAAGTTCTAGGGGACTAATGACCTCAGCAGTTGAGTCCCATAGTGCTCAGTGCCGTTTGAACCATGATGGTCGCATCCGTATTTGGCGACATCGCGGTGAACGCACATTGGAAGCGTGTATTCGTCATCGCCATACTGGCGAATCACCCAGCGTGATGGTATAGGGTGTCATTGGTTACACGTCTCGGTGACCTCTTGTTCGCACTGACGGCACTTTGAACAGTGGAGTTACATTTCAGATGTGCTACGACCCGTGGCTCTACCCTTCATTCGACCCCTGCGAAACCCTACACTTCAGCAGGATAATGCACGACCGCACGTTGCAGGTCCTGTACGGGTCTTTCTGCATACAGAAAATGTTCGACTGCTGCCCTGACCAGCACTTTCTCCATATCTCTCACGAATTCAGCACGTCTGGTCAATGGTGGCCGAGCAACTCGCTAGTCACAATACGCCAGTCACTAGTCTTGATGAACTGTGGTATCGTGTTGAAGCTGCATGGGCAGCTGTACCTATACACACGATCCAAGCTGTGTTTGACTCAATGCCCAGGCGTATCAAGGCCGTTATTACGGCCAGAAGTGGTTCTTCTGGGTACTGATTTCTCAGGATCTATGCACCCAAATTGCGTGCAAATGTAATCACATGTCATTTCTAGTATAATATATTTGTCCAATGAATACCCGTTTATCATCTGCATTTCTTCTTGGTGTAGCAACTTTAATGGCCAGTGGTGTATATCCTCCACAGCTAGTGCTACCATCTGCTGTCTGTGAGTGGACATCCAGCGTTGACTTCGAATATATGTGATGGTCACATTAATGTGGCTGGGCCTTACAGTACGTGAAAATGTCAAAGGCTACACCCTTTTTCATTCCTTTCTTGTTTACCTATCCTGTTTTCTCGCTTCCTGTATTTAGATGTAGGCGTGAAATAAAGGGACATTTCATTTATTTTTTTATTTCAGTTATTGCATCTTGAAAGACCTGCTGCCTGTTTTAAAAAGCAAGTCGTATAATTTACAATTTTGCCTGTTTCAATACATTGTTCCATATTTCTAACATTTTTTTCTTGAGAAATAAAACAAGGGTAATAATAATGAATTGACACTGGATAAAATGAACATAAATTGAAGAAAAGAATTCAGAAACAATTTTAAAATTCAATTAGAAGCTAATAGATGATAGTAAAGGTTTTTAATGGAAGAAAGTGTCTCATTACCTGACTGTTCCAGGTGGGAGGGTATCGGAACAACTTCGAGCCAGTCCCAGATGGAGCAGCAATGTATGTTATTTATTATTTTTCATTAGTTATAATAAATTATTATACAATTCACATAGTAATTTTACTGTTGATTATTGCAATGTCATGACTTTTCTCGTGGGATGCAAGCCTCGGAAGTTCGTAGGGCCTCGCCTCCCCAGGAAGTTTCAGCTCAGTGTATTTCTGTAATGTACGCTGTTATGAAGTTAAAATTATAAATTATTTACATGTTTCTTATCTGTAGTTACAATCCTAATAAATTTTTGTACATTTTCTATCGTTGGATAATGTTCAATATACAGGATGAGTCACCAACTATTGCCACCAAGAATAACTCTGATAGTAGCTGAAAAGTTTGTGGGACAAAAGTTGCAAGGGACAGCGGGGGCCATAATATGAGGTTGGTTTTTTGTTGTTAGGTGGGGTCACTTCAGATATATGGTCAACTTTTTTTATTTTTTTTTTAAATGGGATGCTATAGTTTGGTACTTATTTTCTCACAGCAGCTATCGAGACGAATCCAATAATGTGTAACAGTGAGGTCTTTCAAGGTCAACGAAGGTCTTCGAAGCGTTGACCATTGGTATCAATGCAGTAGTGCAGTCTTCTTATCATGGATTCAGTGGTATTCCTTATCACATCGGCACTTATCGAAACACATGCTCTGACAATCCTCTCTCGCATATCTTCAGGTGTAGGTGGGATGTCTTTATAAACAATGTCTTTTACAAATCCCAACAAGCAAGAAATCCAGAGGCGTCGAGTCTGGCGAACGAGCGTCCAATCCAACGAGTTGAGAACTATCTCTGTAACTAATTTCTAGTCATGAGCGAAAAATGTGCTGGACACCAATCGTATTGATACCACATTCTGTTTCTTGTTCCTAAAGCTATTTTTTCCAATAACAGACCTGATATATCTTGCAGGAATGTGGTGTACTCCCTACCATTAAGATTTCCTTCGATGAAATAGGGGCATATAATTTTGTCCTCCAGAATCTCCCACCATACATTCACTGACCACCGTTTTTGGTGTTCAACTTGCCGCACCCAACATGGATTTTCAGTTGCCCAATAATGCATGTTATGCAGATTAAAATTTCCATGGTTCGTGAATGTAACCTCGTCAGTAAGTAAAATCAAATTAATAAGTGTGTCATCACTCTGAATATGAATTTGAGCCCACCGGCAGAATTTAATGCGACGCATGCAATCGATACCAGTTACTTCTTGGTGGAGGCTGATATTGGAAGGATAATATTTATGGCGATGCATAACATGAACAACACTAATCTGACTCATGCCGGATTCCCTTGCGATTTGACGCGAACTAACACAAGGATCTCGAACCACAATGACAAGAGTACCAATTTCCGTTTCCTTCGTAGTAATTTTCCTTTGCCGGATATGTTTCTGATGCGTTAAAGATCCAGTTGTTCTCAATTTGTCATACACATATTTAAGTGTACGACGTGTAGGGTGAGTACGTTGAGGATATCTTTCAGCGTGTAAGTCTCTAGCTCTCATTGAATATCGTCGGCGTTCTCCGTAAATGAAAAGCATATCGACTTGTTCTTCGAAGGAGTACATCATTCACATTCGCTTGATTCGACGATATTAGTCTTACCGTTCCTATTAGTGTTGTATTACGAAACCGTCGAATGGTGTTTACATGCCAATGGCACTGGATGGATACTCCGTATTCGGCGAATATTTACTGTTTGCACGATGTACGAGAGAGAATTGTCAGAGCATGTGCTTGGATAAGTGTCGAAGTGATAAGGAATACCACTCATTCCACGGTAAGAAGATTGCAGCACTGCATTGATACCAATGGTAATCACTTCGAACACCTTCTGTAAATGGACGTCAATGCCACCTTTTTGACCTTCGTTGACCTTCAAAGATGTTACTGTTACACATAATTGGATTCGTCTCGATAGCCGCTATCAGACAATAAGTACCAAACTATAGTATCCCATTAAAAAAAAAAAACAAAGTTGACTCTCATATCTCTGACGCGATCCCACCTAGCATCAAAAAACCAACGTCATATTATGGGCCCCGTTGACCCATGCATCATTTGTCCCACAAACTTTTCAGCTACTATCATACTTTCGGAGTTATTTTAGGTGGCAATAGTTAGTGACTACCCTGTATGCTTGTTTCATTATTCTTCTTATTTTTTATATTATTCTATGAATCCCTATGTCTTGTTCTGAGTTTGTGGAGGCATCCGAATCAGTAGTTGTGTTGTTGTCGGAACAGTTCCATGTGTTGTGTTCTCTTGTGGGGTGATACCCTATTCTCCACCTCACGTATGGTCGTTCCTGTCTGTATGCTGTGTGGAATGCTTGTGAAATATTGTCGGTGATGGTGTTTAGTTCTAACCAGTCATCTTGCTGTCCTATTCTTTGTCATTACACGTCGCAATATAGTGTGATGTGTTCCGCTGTGGCGATTTCTCAATATGTGCATATGTCTGTATCACTTAGTATCACTTTAGTCCAACACGATGGAGATGTTGTGGGTACGGTCCACATCCCGTAATAAAGAGGAACATACCACATGTCGGATCTATATACAGGGTGTAAATTTTAAGTTAACTAACCGGAATAGCTCGGAAAATAAGCTTCACACGAAAAAAATGTGTAGAATCAAAACTTGATTGTTTTCGAGGGGGACATCTGCTGGTGCTAAAAGTAGCCCGCCACCCCAGGCCCATGGGGGTGGGCGGGAGGAAACTTTAAAATTTCAAATGGGAACCCCCATTTTTATTGCAGAATCAGATTCTATATAAAAAACTACGTACATTTTGTCTTAAACATTTGTTTTGATTCTTGGTAGTTGGCGCTGTAATTCAAGAAAATCCATGTTTTCATTTCTGCGTGGAAAATGGTTACGAATAAATAAAAAATACCTGCAGAATGAGATTTTCACTCTGCAGCGGAGTGTGCGCTGATATGAAACTTCCTGGCAGATTAAAACTGTGTGCCCGACCGAGACTCGGACTCGGGACCTTTGCCTTTCGCGGGCAAGTGCTCTACCATCTGAGCTACCGAAGCACGACTCACGCACGGCCCTCACAGCTTTACTTCTGCCAGTATCTCGTCTCCTACCTTCCAAACTTTACAGAAGCTCTCCTGCGAACCTTGCAGGTGCATGTTCTGCAAGGTTCGCAGGAGAGCTTCTGTAAAGTTTGGAAGGTAGGAGACGAGATACTGGCAGAAGTAAAGTTGTCGTCGTAACTGCCGTCTGCTTCACGTCTGCTGTGCAGCGAGCTACCTTAATCTAAGTATTAACTGTATTTTTCTTACTTGTCACTTCTTCTTCCGTGTGTATTTGCTTTTAGGAAGCTTTAATTGTCGAGTGCTATTAATAGTTCCATAGATTTCGTGTTTGTTTTGAATACAGTCAGAGAGAGAGTCCCTTTAGTCAACCATAGTGCCAGTAGTGCTAGTGTTTGTTTGCAATACAGTCCAGAGACAGGTAGTGCTATTTTCATTGTTTTCTACAAGAAGTGCCTAGCAACCACAGTTTAGTGAATAAACAGCCGCCTTTAGTGAATTAGCAGTCTAGTTAAAGGTTGATTAACTCTCTTCAGTAAATTGATTCCTTAGGATGGATAGGATGTGTGACTGCTGTGTACGGACGCAGGAGGAGCTGGCCACTGTTCGCGAACAGCTGAGCGTGTTGATGGCCGCGGTCAGCCGTCTTCAGGCTGCTGCCTCGGAGTGTAGCGGCAGTGGGGAGTCTGGTGCGTCGCAAGGTACACCCCAGGTGTTACATGCTTCACCCACTGTCCCTGCTGTCGAGACATCTTCGCGTGTACTGGGCGCGGTTGGGCCACCCTCTCCCCAAGGGGAGTGGTGGGTTCGGCGGCGTTCGCGGCGCACGAGGCGGAGGGTCAATGTGGAGGCTGGCCGTGTGGCATCGCCCGCTCTGCCTGTGAGTGGACATGTGGCTGCTCCTTCAGCAAGGTCCGAGCAGGCACACGGGGGGAGGGGTTATTAGTTATTGGGAACTCCAACGTTAGGCGGGTGATGGAGCCCCTTAGGGAAATAGCGGGAAGGTCGGGGAAGAAGGCCAGTGTTCACTCTGTCTGCTTGCCGGGGGGTCTCATCCGAGATGTGGAGGAGGCCCTACCGGCGGCGATAGAGAGCACCGGGTGCACCCGACTGCAAATTGTTGCTCATGTCGGCACCAATGACTCCTGCCGTCTGGGTTCAGAGGTCATCCTCAGTTCGTACAGGCGGTTGGCGGAATTGGTGAAGGCGGAAAGCCTCGCTCGCGGGGTGAAATCAGAGCTAACTATTTGTAGTATCGTTCCCAGAACCGATCGCGGTCCTCTGGTTTGGAGCCGAGTGGAAGGCTTAAACCAGAGGCTCAGACGATTCTGCGGAGATCTGGGGTGCAAATTTCTCGACCTCCGCTATCGGGTGGAGAAATGTAGGGTCCCCCTGAATAGGTCAGGCGTGCACTACACGCCGGAAGCGGCTACAAGGGTAGCGGAGTACGTGTGGAGTGCACATGGGGGTTTTTTAGGTTAGAGAATCCCCTCCCTAGGCCCGACAAGACGCCTCCTGAGACGCAGCAAGGTAGGAGTAGGCAAAATGCAACAGGGAATAACAACATTAATGTGCTAATAGTAAACTGCAGGAGCGTCTACAGAAAGGTCCCAGAACTGCTCTCATTAATAAACGGTCACAACACTCATATAGTACTAGGGACAGAAAGTTGGCTGAAACCAGACGTAAATAGTAATGAAATCCTAAACTCAGATTGGAATGTATACCGCAGAGACAGGCTGGACAGTGAAGGGGGAGGCGTGTTTATAGCGATAAGAAGTGCAATAGTATCGAAGGAAATTGATGGAGTTCCGAAATGTGAAATGATTTGGGTGAAGGTCACGGTTAAAGCAGGCTCAGACATGGTAATTGGATGTCTCTATAGGCCTCCTGGCTCAGCAGCTGTTGTGGCTGAGCACTTGAAGGATAATTTAGAAAATATTTCGAGTAGATTTCCCCACCATGTTATAGTTCTGGGTGGAGATTTTAATTTGCCGGATATAGACTGGGAGACTCAGACGTTCATAACGGGTGGCAGGGACAAAGAATCCAGTGAAATTGGAGAACCGACTTGTGGCGATAACATATTAGACCTTCTGGTGACAAACAGACCCGAACTATTTGAAAAAGTTAACGCAGAACAGGGAATCAGCGATCATAAAGCGGTTACGGCAGCGATGATTTCAGCCGTAAATAGGAATATTAAAAAGGGTAGGAAGATTTTTCTGTTTAGAAAAAGTGACAAAAAGCAGATTTCAGGGTACCTGTTGGCTCAACACAAAAGTTTTGTCTCAAGTACAGATAGTGTTGAGGATCAGTGGACAAAGCTCAAAACCGTCGTACATAATGCGTTAGATGAGTATGTGCCAAGCAAGATCGTAAGAGATGGAAAAGAGCCACCGTGGTACAACAACCGAGTTAGAAAACTGTTGCGGAAGCAAAGGGAACTTCATAGCAACCATAAACATAGCCAAAGCCTTGCAGACAAACAAAAATTACGCGAAGCGAAATGTAGTGCGAGGAGGGCTATGCGAGAGGCGTTCAATGAATTCGAAAGTAAAGTTCTATGTACTGACTTGGCAGAAAATCCTAAGAAATTCTGGTCTTATGTCAAAGCGGTAGGTGAATCAAAACAAAATGTCCAGACACTCTGTGACCAAAATGGTACTGAAACAGAGGATGACAGACTAAAGGCCGAAATACTAAATGTCTTTTTCCAAAGCTGTTTCACAGAGGAAGATTGCACTGTAGTTCCTTCTCTAGATTGTCGCACAGATGACAAAATGGTAGATATCGAAATAGACGACAGAGGGATAGAGAAACAATTAAAATCGCTCAAAAGAGGAAAGGCCTCTGGACCTGATGGGATACCAGTTCAATTTTACACAGAGTACGCGAAGGAACTTGCCCCCCTTCTTGCAGCGGTGTACCGTAGGTCTCTAGAAGAGCGTAGCGTTCCAAAGGATTGGAAAAGGGCACAAGTCATCCCCGTTTTCAAGAAGGGACGTCGAGCAGATGTGCAGAACTATAGACCTATATCTCTAACGTCGATCAGTTGTAGAATTTTGGAACACGTATTGTGTTCGAGTATAATGACTTTTCTGGAGACTAGAAATCTACTCTGTAGGAATCAGCATGGGTTTCGAAAAAGACGGTCATGTGAAACCCAGCTCGCGCTATTCGTCCACGAGACTCAGAGGGCCATAGACACGGGTTCACAGGTAGATGCCGTGTTTCTTGACTTCCGCAAGGCGTTCGATACAGTTCCCCACAGTCGTTTAAGGAACAAAGTAAGAGCATATGGACTATCAGACCAATTGTGTGATTGGATTGAGGAGTTCCTAGATAACAGGACGCAGCATGTCATTCTCAATGGAGAGAAGTCTTCCGAAGTAAGAGTGGTTTCAGGTGTGCCGCAGGGGAGTGTCATAGGACCGTTGCTATTCACAATATACATAAATGACCTTGTGGATGACATCGGAAGTTCACTGAGGCTTTTTGCAGATGATGCTGTGGTGTATCGAGAGGTTGTAACAATGGAAAATTGTACTGAAATGCAGGAGGATCTGCAGCGAATTGACGCATGGTGCAGAGAATGGCAATTAAATCTCAATGTAGACAAGTGTAATGTGCTACGAATACACAGAAAGATAGATCCTTTATCATTTAGCTACAAAATAGCAGGTCAGCAACTCGAAGCAGTTAATACCGTAAATTATCTGGGAGTACGCATTAGGAGTGATTTAAAATGGAATGATCATATAATGTTGATCGTCGGTAAAGCAGATACCAGACTGAGATTCATTGGAAGAATCCTAAGGAAATGCAATCCGAAAACAAAGGAAGTAGGTTACAGTACGCTTGTTCGCCCACTGCTTGAATACTGTTCAGCAGTGTGGGATCCGTACCAGATAGGGTTGATAGAAGATATAGAGAAGATCCAACGGAGAGCAGCGCGCTTCGTTACAGGATCATTTAATAATCGCGAAAGCGTTACGGAGATGATAGATAAACTCCAGTGGAAGACTCTGCAGGAGAGACGCTCAGTAGCTCGGTACGGGCTTTTGTCAAAGTTTCGAGAACATACCTTCACCGAAGAGTCAAGCAGTATATTGCTCCCTCCTACGTATTTCTCGCGAAGAGACCATGAGGATAAAATCAGAGAGATTAGAGCCCACACAGAGGCATACCGACAATCCTTCTTTCCACGAACAATACGAGACTGTAATAGAAGGGAGAATCGATAGAGGTACTCAAGGTACCCTCCGCCACACACCGTCAGGTGGCTTGCGGAGTATGGATGTAGATGTAGATGTAGATGTAGATGTAGATGTAATCTGCCAGGAAGTTTTATATCAGCGCACACTCCGCTGCAGAGTGAAAATCTCATTCTGGAAACATCCCCCAGGCTGTGGCTAAGCCATGTCTCCGCAGTATCCTTTCTTTCAGGAGTGCTAGTTCTGCAAGGTTCGCAGGAGAGCTTCTGTAAAGTTTGGAAGGTAGGAGACGAGATACTGGCAGAAGTAAAGCTGTGAGGGCCGTGCGTGAGTCGTGCTTCGGTAGCTCAGATTGTAGAGCACTTGCCTGCGAAAGCCAAAGGTCCCGAGTTCGAGTCTCGGTCGGGCACACAGTTTTAATCTGCCAGGAAGTTTCAAAAAATACCTATTTACTTCGTAAATTTTGATTCGCTAAAACTAAAACTCTCCCTCTCTCCCCATAGGGTGGGGTTTGAGAGAGAGGAATTAGAGTTTTATAAATGTTGACCCCAATATTAATTTTTCCCGCAGATTCGGATTGGGTCAACATTTGTAAAACTCTAATTCCTCTCTCTCAAATACCAGCCTATGGAGAGAGCGGGAGAGTTTTAGTTTTAGCGAATCAAAATTTATTAAGCAAATAAGAATTTTTTATTTATCTGAACCATTTTCAACGCAAAAGTGAGAACATGGGCCAGCCGGGGTGGCCGAGCGGTTCTAGGCGCTACAGTCTGGAACCGCTCGACCGCTACCGTCGCAGGTTCGAATCCTGCCTCGGGCATGGATGTGTGTGATGTTCTTAGGTTAGTTAGGTTTAAGTAGTTCTAAGTTCTAGGGGACTGATGACCTGAGAAGTTAAGTCCCATAGTGCTCAGAGCCATTTGCATTTGAGAACATGGATTTTCGTGAATTACAGCGTCAACTACCAAGAATCAAAACAAATGTTTAAGACAAAATGTACGTAATTTTTTATCTAGAATCTGATTCTGAAATAAAAAATTGGGGTTACTATTCGATCTTTTAAATTTGCCTCCCGCCCCACCCCCAAGGGGCTGGTGTGGCGGGCTAATTATAGCACCAGCATATGTCCCCTTCAGAAATAATCAACTCTGGATTTTACGCATTTTTTTGTCTGAAACTTATTTTTCGAGTTATTCTGGTTTGTCAACTTAAAATTTACACCCTGTATTTCATCCTCATTCGTTCTCGGATGTTCTGGAAGAATGTGTGTTCTCTGCGTCCGTTTTCTGTTGCATCCCATTCAGTCTGCCAAGTATCATTTCGCCTTGTCAGTTATTTGTTTTCTAGCATATCCTGTACTTTGTCCTGTCGTCCCTTTTTCACCCAGAATGCTGCAGCTCTGAAGTAATGTCTATCGGGAACACACCCAAGACGACGCATAATGCTTCTATATCTACATCTACATACATACTCCGCAATCCACCATACGGTGCGTGGCGGAGGGTGCCTC
The DNA here is from genome assembly GCF_021461395.2 of Schistocerca americana. Taxonomy (NCBI): domain Eukaryota; kingdom Metazoa; phylum Arthropoda; class Insecta; order Orthoptera; family Acrididae; genus Schistocerca; species Schistocerca americana. The sequence goes on along the minus strand of NC_060126.1, from coordinate 398,032,916 downwards.
GTACTACAACTAGCATCTTCTCTCCCTGTTCCACTCCCAAACAGAACGAGGGATAAATGACTGTCAATATGCCTCTGTACGAGCCCTAATCTCTCTTATCTTTGTGGTCTTTCCGCGAAATGTAAGTTGGCGGCAGTAAAACTGTACTGCAGTCAGCCTCAAATGCTGGTTCTCTACATTTCATCAGTAGCGATTCACGAAAAGAACTCCTCCTTTCCTCTAGAGACTCCCACCCGTGTTCCTGAAGCGTTTCTGTAACACTCGAGCGATGATCAAACCTACCAGTAACAAATCTAGCAGCCCGCCTCTGAATTGCTTCTATGTCCTCTCTCAATCCGACCTGATAGGGATCCCAAACGCTCGAACAGTACTCAAAAATAGGTCGTATTAGTGTTTCATAAGCGGTCTCCTTTACAGATGAACCACATCTTCCCAAAATTCTACCAACGAGTCGAAGACGACTATCCGCCTTCCCCACAACTGCCATTACATGCTTGTCCCACTTTATATCACTCTGCAATGTTACGCCCAAATATTTAATCGACGTGACTGTGTCAAGCGCTACACTACTAATGGAGTATTCAAACATTATAGGATTCTTTTTCCTATTCATCTGCATTGATTTACATTTATCTATATTTAGAGTTAGCTGCCATTCTTTACACCAATCACATATCCTGTCCAAGTCATCTTGTATCCTCCTAGAGTCACTCAACGACGACACCTTCCCGTACACCACAGCATCATCAGCAAACAGCCGCACATTGCTATCCACACTATCCAAAAGATAGATACCCAAAAGATAGATAGAAAACAACAGCGGACCTACCACACTTCCCTGGGGCACTCCAGATGATACTCTCACCTCCGATGAACACTCACCATCGAGGACAACGTACCGGGTTCCATTACTCAGGAAGTCTTCGAGCCACTCTCATACTTAGGAACCAATCCCATAAGCTCGTACCTTAGTTAGGAGTCTTCAGTGGGGCACCGAGTCAAACGCTTTCCGGAAGTCAAGGAATATGGCATCCGTCTGAAACCCTTCATCCATGGTTCGCTAGATATCATGTGATAAAACGGCGAGTTGCGTTTCGCAGGAACGATACTTTCTAAAGCCGTGTTGATGCATGGACAGCAACTTCTCGGTCTCAAGGAAATTCATTATATTCGAACTGAGAATATGTTCGAGAATCCCGCGACAAAGCGATGTTAAGGATATTGGTCTGTAATTTTGAGGATCCGTCCTTCTACCCTTCTTATATACAGGCGTCACCTGCGCTTTTTTCCAGTCGCTCGGGACTTTACGTTGGGCAAGAGATTCGCGATAAATGCAAGCTAAGTAAGGAGCCAATGCAGTAGAGCACTCTCTGTAAAACCGAATTGGAATCCCATCAGGACCTGCCGATTTATTTATTTTCAACCGATTCAGCAGCTTCACAACCCCAGGGATGTCTATCACTATGTCCTCCATACGGGAATCTGCAGACTCAAACGGCGGTATGTTTGTACGATCCTCCTGCGTGAAAGATTTCTCAAATGCTAAACTTAAAATTTCAGCTTTCGTTTTGCGTCTTCCGTTGCCAGGCCAGACTGATCAGTGAGTGACTGGATGGAAGCCTTCGACTCGCTTACCGATTTTACGTAAGACCAGAATTTCGTTGGGTTTTCAGCAAGATCTTTTGCTAAGGTATGACGGTGGTAGTGGTTGAATGCTTCGCGCATCGCTCTTCTTACAGCAGCACGAACCTCTGCTAACTTTTGCCTGTCCTCATTCTCCCGATCTTTCTTGTACTGGGAGTGCAACTGTCTTTGCTTCGTGAGCATTCTCCGAATTGCGCTGTTAAACCACGGTGGGTCTCTTCCGTCCGTAACCCACTTTTTCGGCACATACTTGTCCAATGCGTGATTTACAATGTGTTTAAAATTTGCCCATAATTCTTCCACGTCCATCGTACCCGAAGTAAATGAAGACGATTCATTTACTAAGTGGGATGCCAACAACTGCTTATCTGCTCTTTCTAGTAAGAATACTCTCCTAACCTTCTGGACCGACTTTTTAACTTTCGTAACCATAGTCGTAATGACAACATGATGATCACTAATCCCTGTCTCAACAATGACACTGTCGATGAGGTCTGGTGTGTTCGTGGCTACCAGATCTAAAATATTTCCATTACGCGTTGGCTCTCGATTTAGCTGCTCCGGGCAGTTTTCGATTGTGGTTCGGTGTTGTCCCAAACGCTCCTGGCATTCTTAAAAGGATGCTTCCCTGTCCGTGTCGTACGATAGTTTTGTGTGGTGTGAGGCGACATTTGTGTGGCCTGCAGATGCTTCCGCTGCTCGCTGCATCCGCTATACGAGTTGCGAGCCGCGCGCTGCGGGGCGCGTGCGCCAACCCGCGGCACACCGTTATATTGATCAGCGGGGCTAATCACGGCTTATTAGCGGATTACTACGGCGGGCGCGCGGCCGCTGACGGCTGAGCTCCCGCCAAAATGGACGCTCGCGGGGAACCCCCCTAATTGCCGAGCAGCGGCAGAGGTAATGGTCATACAGCGCGGCCACGTACCGTGTAATGAGCCGCGCGCGCCGGCTGACCCTCACAATGGGGCCGCTGCTATTACTGTACTGCTCACTACCTAATTTTTGCTTATGATTCCGATATGGTAATTTATCGACGGATAATCATGTTATTTTCGATAATTCTTACTCGATGGCTTTTTCTGTGGATAACAGTTTTATTGCTGTATTTTTTAGCGCTCCGTACCGCAGTGGGAAAAAATCGGAACCCTTACGAAATCACTTTGTTGCCTGTGAGTCTATCTGTTCGACTGTCGAGACCCCTTTTCCTCAGGAAGTAGGGAAGAAGTATCGAAATTAATGACAGGTACTAAGCTCCACGGTCCTTTGGCCGTGTGAGTCACTGAAATCAAAAGATCCTACCATTTGTATCACATATTTCGATGCTCACAAACTCACACATGAACACGACATTGACCCAGAATCACGAAATTCGACATGAAGCACAGTTAAAAAAAAAAAAAAAAAATCCGAAAATCGTTCATTTGTAATTGTTGTTCTTGTGGTCTTCAGTCCTGAGACTGGTTTGATGCAGCTCTCCACGCTACTCTATCCTGTGCAAGCTTCTTCATCTCCCAGTACTTACTGCAACCTACATCCTTCCGAATCTGCTTAGTGTATTCATCTCTTGGTCTCCCTCTGCGATTTTTACCCTCCACGCGCTGCCCTTCAATGCTAAATTTGTGATCCCATGATGCCTCAGAACATGTCCTACCAACTGGTCCCTTCTTCTAGTCAAGTTGCGCCACAAACTTCTCTTCTTCCCAATTCTATTCAATACCTCCTCATTAGTTATGTAATCTACCAACCTAATCTTCAGCATTCTTCTGTAGCACCACATTTCGAAAGCTTCTATTCTCTTCTTGTCCAAACTATTTACAGTCCGTGTATCACTTCCATACATGTAATTATATATATTATATGTATAATTTGTAATTATATCACATTAAAAATATTTATTTGCCGTTTTTTGTCTGTTTGTCTGCCTGTCCGTACGTTAAGAACTCTTTTTCTCAGGAACTGAAAGAGGTATCAAATTGAAATTTATGTCGCATACTACAGGTCTACGACCCTCGGGGGTGTAAAGAAATGTAAACTTCTAAGTCAACGCAGCCAAAATGTATGGACATTTATATCACGAATTTCGAGAGTCACAAACTGAGTCATCAAAGTCTATGGGGTACTCTCCGCTGACCTACATCACAAAATTTGAGAAAAAGCAACGTTTCACAGTGCTACTATGCTGTTGTGGTCTTCAGTCCTGAGACTGGTTTGATGCAGCTCTCCATGCTACTCTATCCTGTGCAAGCTTCTTCATCTCCCAGTACCTACTGCAACCTACATCCTTATGAATCTGCTTAGTGTATTCATCTCTTGGTCTCCCTCTACGGTTTTTACCCTCCACGTTGCCCTCCAGCACTAAATTACTGATCCTTTGATGCCTCAGAACATGTCCTACCAACCGATCCCATCTTCTAGTCAAGTTGCGCCACAAACTTCTCTTCTTCCCAATTCTATTCAATACCTGCTCATCAGTTATGTAATCTACCCATCTAATCTTCAGCATTCTTCTGTAGAACCACATTTAGAAAGCTTCTATTCTCTTCTTGTGCAAACTATTTATCGTCCTGTTTCACTTCCATACATGGCTACACTCCATACAAATACTTTCAGCAACACAAAATTGTTAAGGCTTTCGTGGCCACTTGCGGACAAACTGCCTATTGGCTTCTGTCTCGGGTTCTTCAGCCGACGTTCATCTAATGATTTTTCTGACGTTTCGCCAGCACGAATGGCTGGCATTGTCAAAGCTTCAGCCTCCGCCGACTTCCTGACACTTAAAAATGGCTCTGAGCACTATGGGACTTAACTGCTGAGGTCATCAGTCCCCTATAACTTAGAACTACTTAAACTTAACCAACCTAAGGACATCACACACATCCAAGCCCGAGGCAGGATTCGAACCTGGGACCGTAGCGGTCGCGCGGTTCCAGAATGTAGCGCCCAGAACCGCTCGGCCACTCCGGCCGGCCCTGACACTTAAATCAATACTCGATGTTAACAAATTTCTCTTCTTCAGAAATGCCTTCCTTGCCATTGCCAGTCTACATTTTATATCCTCTCTACTTCGACCATCATCAGTTACTTTGCTCCCCAAATAGCAAAACTTCTTTACTACTTTAAGTGTCTCATTTCCTAATCTAATTCCCTCAGCATCACCCGATTTAATTCGGCTACATTCCATTATCCTCGTTTTGCTTTTGTTCATGTTCATCTTATATCCTCCTTTCAAGACTCTATCCATTCCGTTCAACTGCTCTTCCAAGTCCTTTGCTGTCTCTGACAGAATTACAATGTCATCGGCGAACCTCAAAGTTTTTATTTCTTCTCCATGGATTTTAATACCTACTCCGAACTTTTCTTTTGTTTCCTTTACTGCTTCCTCAATATACAGATTGAATAACAACTAAAGAAAACAAATCCGAAAACTGGTTAAAAAAATGGTTCAAATGGCTCTGAGCACTATGGGACTCAACTGCAGTGGTAATCAGTCCCCTAGAACTTAGAACTACTTAAACCTAACTAACCTAAGGACATCACCCACATCCATGCCCGAGGCAGAACTCGAACCTGCGACCGTAGCAGTTACACGGTTCCGGACTGCGCGGCTAGACCCGCGAGCGAAAACTGGTAACCTCATTAAGTCACACGAAAATATTTTCTTGCTATTTGTTGTCCGTCTGTCTCCCTGTCTGTCTGTCCGTCTGCTAGCGCCCGTTTTTCTAGGAACAGGTTTAGGTGTCAAGTTGAAATATACGTCAGGTGGTGTGGTATACGATCCCTCGGCGGTGTACAGAATCTAAGCTCCTAACTCAATACAATCAAAAGTTACGCCATTCATGTGACATACATTGACAATCACAAACTCTGTCATAGAAACCCATGGAAGAACTACCCATACATACGAGTGCGTTGTTCCTTATGGAAGCCGGAACGGTAGTTCAGCGCCTCTGGTAATCCATCAAGGAAAGTGTGACCGCAACCAGGCACTTAGTACTTGAATAATGATAACAAAACCAGCGGCTGTATTTGAATCGAGCGTCGTTTATTTCTTTCAACACATACTACCAGTTTCGACACCACTTGGGGTCGTCTTCAGGCCCCGAACGTAACCTGCCACCCACAACCGTTGTCATGATCTACAGAATCGCTTACATGGGGCCAAAATTAACTGGTTTCCGTACCTCCCGTGGCAATAACAGGCCCAGCATGGTCAGACGACAACCGGAACCCACGTGTTAAAAGAATAAGCGACGGTAGATTCAAATACAGCCACTGGCTTTGTTGTCATTATTCAAGTCGCTCAGCGCGTTCGGCCGGAGGGGTACACTGCGTGAATAAATAAATAAATAAATAATGTTAAAGCGCGTGCCTAAAAGCGGAGAGGTTGCGGAATCTAATCTCTGTCGGACGTTTCACTCTTCGTCGAACCTGACCTTCACCTCTCAACTGTCTGAGAAATCCCCAAAAACAACGCGTGTTTCGGATTCCACGTTAAACTATGGGTCCCCTTTTCCCGGCTCTATCACTGGTGTAGGTTAGGGACTCGCAAGTCGCCGAAGTGGCGTCCAATAGAAAGGCTTACACCAGGCCCTTGAGACACACGAAATTGTTATTACTGTCTGTATATGTAATTTATTGTGTACAGAACTCTTAGACCCAACTCGGACCTGTCATGTTTCTTTGCGCTGCTACCAGTTATAACTGGGAAGGCTCGAATATTACGAAACTTTTGGTTACTGCGCGTATACAGTATGACAGGATAAATAGCCGCTGATTCTAAATGTGGAAAATATAATTTAATGCAGATGAGTAGGAAAACAATTCAGTAATGTCCGAGTATAGTATTACGAGTGTACTGCTGGACACAGTTACGCAATTTTCATATTTAGGCGTAAATGAAATGAACGCGTAAAATCTGGAAGTTTGTGGTAGTGTCTTATGGGACCAAATTGCTGAGGTCATCGATCCCTGAGCTTACGTACTACTGAATCTAACTAAACTAACTTACTCTAAGGACAACACACACGCCCATGCCCGAGTGAGGACTCGAACCTCGGACGGGGGGAGCCGCGCGGACCGCGCAAGGCGCTGCAGACCGCGCGGCTATCCCGCGCGGCAAACGAACACGTGAAACTGGTTGTAGGGAAGGCACATTATCGACTTCGGTTAACTGGGAGGATTCCGGGAAAGTGTAGGTCATTAATAAAAGAGAGCGTACAAAATACTTTTGTGACCCTTTCTTGTGTACTGTTCGACTGTTTGGGATTGTCGTCAGCTCATTAAAGGAAGACATCGAAATAATTGATACATTTTGAACCGTAAATTTACTTTCAAAATCTTTTCTTAAAGAATTTACTTTATTTACTAGCGAATCATCAAGGACATTAACACATTTAATCACACTAGGCGAGCGTGGAAGTAGTTGCCAGGAAGTAACTGATGGAAAATGAAATTACTTTTAACAAACGTGAATTTTATTCCTAAAAGCCTCTTCAAAAACGGATTTAAAATTATAATCAGAAAAGCACCCTCGAAATATCAAGTTACAATTTTATTTAGAGGCAGAAACAACAATATTAACAGTATGAGCCTTCGGGCTGAAAAGCTTGCCTGCTCCCTTTCAACACGGCCGTAGTCACGACCGCTCACAACAACCTCTGAAAGACTACACTGGTGCAAATCTGCAACACACCAGATTACCTTAAACTAAAAAATTTTTAACAACTCACACAAACACGTAAACTATGGACCCCGTAAGAGGCATGGAAATGGTGCAACACTCAAATTATTTGACACTGAAAGTGCAATTTTTTTAAAGGATTCTTACGGTGGAAGGTTGGCAACCTTATAACCTAAAATGACTATTTAAATAAAACCCATAAAATGCAGACTTGCATAAAATGTACAACATGCTCTACATTACACATATTTCATGAATTTGGTCTTTAAGCGATAATTCGGTAGCACCGAATCCGACAAACATGACAGAGGCAGCTATTAACGTACGGCAGACCGACAGACAGACACTAACTGCCTAACAAATGCAGACGAGAGACAGACGAGCAAGCTGGGGACGAGAGACTGACCAAGAACATAAGTAGAATTTAACAAGTAACTGAAACGACATATCACTAATCACTTAACTTCTAATAACTGCGATTTCTGGTAGAGACTTGGCGCAGTACCCCCAAAACTCTTCCGAACCGTCCGCTGCCAGCCGCTTCAACGGACGCAGGAAGGCGCGCCGATCTCCCGTCCCACGGCGTCGCAGCTCGCCCCGGCCAGACCGATGTCGTGGGTTGACTCCTGTTGCTCTCGTGTTGTCCGCGAAGCCACTACGCCTCGCTATACGGTGCGGCCACTGGACTCACGAGGCGACCTCACATGCGCCGACGCTGCAGGCGGACAAGTCGTGTCCCAGTGCGCGGCCGACCAACCAATCGATCCAACCGCCAATGCCCATTGCTTGAGAAAACTGGAGCAGACTGGCGGCCTAACACATACTAGCACTCCGGACGACCGACAGACACTAACTGACTCACCAATGCGGACGAGAGGCAGACACACTAACTTGGCTGATCAACTGACCAGACTCGCCCAGACTGACAGACTGCCCTGGCTGACCAACTGCCTCCGACTGACTGATCCCCTGGTGAGCTCATAGCTCCCCTTAAAGGCACGTGAACAAGCAACCTTTTCCATTTCACACCAGAGGGAGACACCACGTCCTACTCTTGTTAGTAAGCAACCTAGACCGTAGGCTTGGGACGGCCTAGAATCATCCGACCAAATGACTTCCTTCCATTGCTGCGATTGCCACAGCGGCTCCACCGCCAGAAACGGAAGGCGACTGCTTCATACTACGCGCTGCGGCGCGCTCTTCAAAACAGCAAATTTTACCACGGCTCACATTTGTTACAGATAGTTCGATCCATAAGCTAGTGTTACGGAAATCTTCGTGAACTCAAATGGGAATCCCTGGAAGGAACATGACCCAAAAAGCTATTGAGAAAGATTAGAGAGGCAGCGTTCACGATTTTACTGCCACTATCGTACATCCCGCGTAAGAACCGCACGACAACATACGAGCAATGAGAGCTCGCAATGTGGCATATGGACAATCGTTTGTCGATCGCTACATTTGTGAGACGAAGAGGAAACGGAATGACAAGCAATTGTACGAGGATACTCGCCATGCACTGTATGGGGGCTTTCGTAGCATGTACAGGGGTCGGACAAAAATACGGGGTGGCGCACGAAATGTGTTACCAATTGTTTCTTTCACAATTTACGACGCACATTAGATATCCCGCTGGGATCTCTACAGCAGTACCAGCAGAGCTTCGTAAAACAAATGAGTTACGAAATGACGTGTGATTCACGATACTGCCGCTAGGAGACTAGTAAGCAGCGATGGCTGACAATGGAGACTGATGACACAGCAACGATCGACAGTTGTGTTACTTTTTCATGAAACGAAAGACCATCCACAGATTGTACGATAATTTTTTACAGGAAGGAACAGTATTGGAAGCGAAGCTACCTCGGCCTAAGCCTGTTTGTTCCCCGGAGAATATTGAAGAGGTACGAGTTGCTCTACAGAGAAGTCCCGGGAAATTGTGTAGAAAGGCAGCAATACAACTGGGAATATCCAGACGCTCCGTTCAACGCATTCTTAAAAGTGACCTCCATATGTACCCATACAAGATGACCTGTGCACAGAAGCTCACTGAAGAACACAAGCAGCAGAGACTACTGTTTGCTCAGTGGGCGGAGGATAGGGAAGAAACTCTCAACAACGTTTGGTTTTCAGTCGAGGTACATTTTCATTTAGACGGTGTGGTTAACAAACAAAATGTACGCTTTTGGGCCACTGAAAACCCACGAGTGCTTCATGAACGACAACATTATGCTCCGAGGATTACAGCGTGGGCAGCAATTTCCAGTCACGGACTTATTGGAACCTTTTTCTTTGAAGAAACTGTGAACAGCGATCGTTATTTGAGTATGCTTCGCAATAGCTTCATTCCACAGCTTCTTGCTACTGCCTTGCCCTTCAACACACAGTGGTTAATGCAAGATGGAGCAAGGCCACATACTGCAAACACTGTGTTGGAGTTTTTACACGAGCATTTCGACATGCGGATCATTTCACTCAGGTTTCCAGGTCGCTTCAATGACGCACAAAATTGGCACCCCAATAGTCCAGACCTCAATCCATGTGACTTTTTTCTTTGGGGGTACCTAAAGGAAAAAATTTTGCCGAAACTTCCACGTGATTTAATGGAGCTCATAAGACTTATTCTTCAAGCTTGCAGTGAAATTACGGAAGACATGTGCCGTAGGGTAATCACTAGCTTCAGTGTTCGTTTGAAGGAAGTTAAGAAACGAAATGGACATATTGAGCATGTACTGCGTTAGAACAAATCTCCATGGACGGATCTTCATTGTAGTATATGTTCCTTTCAGATTGTATTGACAATGTTTACATTCAAAAACAAAATGGTAACACATTTCGTGCGCCACCCTGTATTTAAACACCACGAAAAATGCAAGCATGAAGAATGCAGCTGCTAGCCAAGCCTGCAGCTTGCGCTGGCTGCTGTATCTGACCACGAACGGCACCCGCGCGATGTCCTCAATACGTTACAAGTGCAATCCTTGTCAAAACAGTGTTCTGTTTAGTTGAGAATGGAGCTGTCAGAGTCAGTGAACTGGAACATGGGGAAGTTATTGGTGTTCGTATGGTGGATGCACCAGTACCCATGGTAGGCGAAATATTTGGTATTTAAAGAGGAACCGTATCGAATATTTAAACCCCCTACCCATGGAAAGCAGAAAACGATCATTCGATAAGTCATAACGCGGACGAAAGTGTGTGCTGCGTGAGCGGGACGGTCATTGAAGAGGACTGAGACGAGAAATGGAGGACGGCTGCTGCAAAAGTCACTGAAGAACTGAATGTCGCACTCGCGAACCCTGTTGTTGTTGTTGTTGTTGTGGTCTTCAGTCCTGAGACTGGTTTCATGCAGCTCTCCATGCTACTCTAACCTGTGCAAGCTTCTTCATCTCCCAGTAGTTACTGCAACCTTCATTCTTCTGAATCTGTTTAGTGTATTCATCTCTTGGTCTCCCTCTTCGATTTTTATCCACCGCGCTGCCCTCCAATACTAAATTGGTGATTCCTTGATGCCTCAGAATATGCCCTACCAACCGATCCCTTCTTCTAGTCAAGTTGTGCCACAAATTTCTCTTCTCCCCAATTCTGTTCAATACCTCCTCATTAGTTATGTGATCTACCCATCTATTATTCAGCATTCTTCTGTAGCACCACATTTCGAAAGCTTCTATTCTCTTTTTGTCTAAACTATTTATGGTCCATGTTTCACTTCCATATATGGGTACACTCCATAAAAATACTTTCAGAAACGACTTCCTGACATTTACATCTATACTCGATGTTAACAAATTTTTCTTCTTCAGAAACGCTTTCCTTGCCATTGCCAGTCTACATTTTATATCCTCTCTACTCCGACCATCATCAGTTATTTTGCTCCCCAAATAGCAAAACTCCTTTACTACTTTAAGTGTCTCATTTCCTAATCTAATTCCCTCAGCATCACCCGACTTAATTCGACTACATTCCATTATCCTCGTTTTGCTTTTGTTGATGTTCACCTTATATCCTCCTTTCAAGAGACTGTCCATTCCGTTCAACTGCTCTTCCAAGTCCTTTGCTGTCTCTGACAGAATGACAATGTCATCGGCGAACCTCAAAGTTTTTATTTCTTCTCCATGGATTTTAATACCTGCTCCGAACTTTTCTTTTGTTTCCTTTACTGGTTGCTCAATATACAGATTGAATAACATCGGGGATAGGCTACAACCCTGTCTCACTCCCTTCCCAACCACTGCTTCTCTTTCATACCCCTCGACTCTTATAACTGCCACATGGTTTCTGTACAAATTGTAAATAACCTTTCGCTCCCTGTATTTTATCCCTGTCACCTTTAGAATTTGAAAGAGAGTATTCCAATCAACATTGTCAAATGCTTTCTCTAAGTCTACAAATGCTAGAAACATAGGTTTGCCTTTCCTTAATCTTTCTTCTAAAAGAAGTCGTTGGGTCATTATTGCCTCACGTGTTCCAACATTTCTACGGAATCCAAACTGATCTTCCCCGAGGTAAGCTTCTATCAGTTTGTCCATTCGTCTGTAAAGAATTCGCGTTAGTATTTTGCAGCTGTGACTTATTAAACTGATAGTTCGGTAATTTTCAGATCTGTCAACACCTGCTTTCTTTGAGATTGGATTTCTTATATTCTTCTTGAAGTCTGAGGGTATTTCGCCTGTCTCATACATTTTGCTCACAAGATGGTAGAGTTTTGTCAGGACTGTCTCTCCCAAGGCTGTCAGTAGTTCTAATGGAATGTTGTCTATTGCGCGAACCCTGGCAGTGCCAAAACAATAAGACAGGAGTTTCACAAGCAGGGAGCTGCATGACGAACTGGATTGCAGAACCACTCGTCACTCATGTGAATTCCCGTTACGAAAAAAACGTGGTGCTGAAGTCATAAAACCTGGACCTTGAAGCAATGGAAGAAAGTCATTTGGTCGGATGAGTGTAGGCCGTCCCAAGCCTACGGTCTAGGTTGCTTACTAGCAAGACTAAGACATGGCGGGGGATCGCTGACGCTTTTGGGCAGCCATATCGTGGCATTCCACGGACCCAATGGTTGCTCTGAAAGATCAGATTACTCCCGAGGATTAATGTGAGCATTTTGCCTGACCAAACCTGCTCATTGGTACGATATTTGTTCCCCACTGGCGAAACCGTTCACGCAACGCGCATCGTCCAGGACTGATTTTCTGAGCAGGAGAATGAGCTGGTGCATCTCCCGTGGCCACCGCAGTCATCAGATCTCAGTACTATGTGGTCTACTTCGGAGAGAATGGTGTGTGATCGCCACCCATTTCCGTCACCGTTACCTGAAATTGCCACTATTTTGCAGGAAGGATGGTATAACATTACATTGAGAAGCATGTAGGACTTGTATTTGTACATTCCAAGACGTCTGAAAGCTATTTTGAATGCCAGTGGGCTTCCTACATCATGCCTACGTAGCCATGGTAACGTGTTGTGTTTGTAGCGTTTCCATATTTCTGTCACCCTCTGGATACATGTACACTACTGGCCATTAAAATTGCTACACCAAGAAGAAACGCAGACGATCAACGGGTATTCGTTGGACAAGAATATTATACTACAACTGAGATGTGATTGCATTTTCATGCAATTTGGGTGCATAGATCGTGAGAAATCAGTACCCAGAACTCTGGCCGTAATAACGGCCTTGATATGCCTGGGCATTGAGTCAGAGCTTGGATGGCGTTTACAGGTACAGCTGCCCATGCAGCTTCAACACGATACCACAGTTCATCAGGAGTAGTGACAGCGCGTATTGTGAATAGCCAGTTGCTCGGCCACCATTGACCAGACATTTTCAGTTGGTGAGAGATCCGGAGAATGTGCTGGCCAGGGCAGCAGTCGAACACTTTCTGTATCCAGGAAGGCCTGTACAGGACCTGAAACATACGGTCGTGCATTATCCCGCTGAAATGTAGGGTTTCGCAGGGATCGAATGAAGGGTAGATACACGGGTCGTAACACATCTGAAATGTAACGTCCACTGTTCAAAGTGGCGTCAATGCGAACAAGAGGTGACCGAGACGTGTAACCAATGGCACCCCATACCATCACGCCGGGTGATACACCAGTATGGCAATGGCGAATACACGCTTCCAATGTGCGTTCACCGCGATGTCGCCAATCACGAATGTGACCATCATGATGCTGTAAACAGAACCTGGACTGATTCGAAAAAATGACGTGTTGCGATTCGTGCACCCAGGTTCGTCGTTGAGTACACCATCTCAGGCGCTCCCGTCTGTGACGCAGCGTCAAGGGTTACCGCAGCCATGGTCTCAGAGCTGATAGTCCATGCTGCTGCAAATGTAGTCGAACTGTTCGTGCAGATGGTGTTTGTCTTGTAAACGTCCCCATCTGTTGGCTCAGGGATCGAGACGTGGCTGCACGGTCCGTTACAGCCATGCGCATAAGATGCCTGTCATCTCGACTGCTAGTGATACGTGGCCGTTGGGATCCAGCACGGCGTTCCGTATTACCCTCCCGAATCCACCGATTCCATGTTCTGCTAACAGTCATTGGATCTCGACCAACGCGAGCAGCAATGTCGCGATACGATAAACCGCAATCGCGATAGGCTACAATCCGACTTTTATCAAAGTCGGAAACGTGATGGTACGCATTTCTCATCCTTACACGAGGTATCACAACAACGTTTCACCAGGCAACGCCGGTCAACTGCTGTTTGTGTATGAGAAATCGGTTGGAAACTTTCCTCGTGTCAGCACGTTGTAGGTGTCGCCACCGGCGCCAACCTTGTGTCAGTGCTCTGAAAAGCTAATCATTTTCATATCACAGCATCTTCTTCCTGTCGGCTAAATTTCGCGTCTGTAGCACGTCATCTTTGTGGTATAGCAATTTTAATGGCCAGTAGTGTAGATGTGGATGTAGCAGGAAGAATTCATGATTAATTGAGCTTGGATGAAAGACTGAGGTTCGATATTCTTTGCTGATAAGCTCTGTGCTATCAATGGTTGTGGTAGCGCGCCCATCCTCGCCAAACCTAGACCAGACGTTTTCAATGGGTAAGCGCTCTTGAGAACTTGCTGGCCGAGACAACAGTCAAACGCCCTCTGTATCGAGGTAGGTGATGACTGCATGGGCTTCATGCCGTCTTGCTTTATAGCGTTGGCAGATAACAGAATGGACAAGTCGGGGAGAGGGTGAAGCTACCGACCTTAATTGTCAGGAATGTAAAACTGCTGTCCAAAGTGCTGGCTATCCCAAGCAGAGGTGGTCGCGTTGCTTATCGGATTACACCTATACTATAAAGCCAGGTGCTGGCACCATATGAAGATGATGAGTGCAATCTGGTAACATTTGTTTATTTTTTTGATTCTAGGCAGCATCCACCATAAAACTAGCAACATTTATAACTGCTCAGAATTAGCATAAAACTTCAAGTTAAAGTGAGCTCACTGCCATAATCTCACCCTAGTGGAGGGCACAAAATACTAAGGAAATTTCATTATCGTCATGATTACATAGCGTACATGTCTGGTTTTGGAATGGTGTAATTTAGAGTATCGTACATAGCGGCGATGGGTACTTTTTTGGTTCATATGTAAAAATCAGCATAGTTTTGTAGTTCAACGCAATAATTTGTAAACAATTTTCAAATATTTTGAGCAACCTTGGTCGTACTGATGTTTGTAAAAATAGTAACAAAGAATTGAGGGGCTGACTTGGAGAAGGGAACAAGTTCTGATAAGCAAATTTGACAGGAGAAGCAAGACACGGTTTTGACACCACGAAATACGAAGCGGTATTTACAAAATGGTTCAAATAGCTCTGAGCACAGAGGGACTTAACATCTGAGGTCATCAGTCCCCTAGAACTTAGAACTACTTAAACCTAACTAACCTAAGGACATCACACACATCCATGCCCGAGGCAGGATTCGAACCTGAGACCGTAGCAGGCTGTATTTACAAAATGGTTACAGAAACTCAGAATTAACTTTACAAATATATTTACAAGCTGTCACAGTTGTGTAAGGAATATAATTATGACGACAAAGATTGCGGTAAAATGCATGATATTTTATGTCCATGTAGTCCTGAAGTCTTTTTTAGCAGCACTAATGATGGGCCTTTTTCCAATTGCTAGCAGGGAACGAACCGCAGAGATGTTCTTGACAGTAGTACCCATTTTCAAAATGTTGTACTCCCTCTATGGTTCCGTTTCATTGAACCAATCTTTTATTTATATGATGGGAAGCTTATCCCTCACAGATCTAATCCAAGAAACAGAACTGACCACTGAAGCTGTATGCAATAAATTATCGCATATCGAGGCGACATCGTAGAAATCTTCCTCCATCACCTTTGCAAAATTGAATGGTCGCACATTGTTTCTTTCTTACAATCCCTGACGAAGGAACAAAGTTCCGAAAGCTAGGATACGTAAATTTTCTGTTCTGTTTTGTGTATCTATCGGCTGTACTGAGCTGAAGTAAGTACTGGCCAGCCTCTCTATCTCTTTGTTAGTATTTGTTTCACACCTTTGTATGAGATTTTCCATTAATCATTCTTTCTTTCTTTTCTTTTGCTTGTGCCGTTTTCCCGCGGATACGCAGGGTCGGCATGGTTAATCGGATGTGGCGATGTTAATTGAAGGGGTGGCCGGATGCCCTTCCTGCCACCACCCTGTACCCCCCGGGAAGGAATTAGTGAACCTCAACTGTCTGCGACTAGTGTAATCCATGGAATAGAGCGAAAGTGTTCAGATGTCTGCGAGCCGTGTAACTGAGGCGGGACGTCGGGACCAGCCCGGTATTCACCTAGGGGGATGTGGAAAACCGCCTAAAAGCCACATCCAGGCTGGCCGGCACACCGGCCCTCGTCGGTAATCTACCGGGCGGATTCGATCCGGGGCCGGCGCGCCTACCCGAGTCCAGGAAGCAGCGCGTTAGCGCGCTCGGCTAACCTGGCGGGTAATGGTCGTACATTCTCTGCTTCTATAATCATATCATCTATTTCGTTAGGAGTCATTGGTTATGAAATCTTCTTTCTTTTCACAATTATGCCGATATCTCAGTCACAAGGCATGTATGAATGCCTTGACTCTAGGAATGTCAAACTGACATTATCAGCCATACTGTTTACCACTGTACAGATTAAACCCATTAAAACAATCGGGTTTTTATTTTGGCTGGATCAATTGTTGCATCACACAAAGTCAGTGACAGATATTTGTCTTCCGCTCAAATAACGATCGTCAATATTACACAATTTTCTTTGTTTTATGTAGTCTATGCAAACTAAACCAAAAAGAATTTTACCTTGACTTCTCAGATTTTCATCCCAAAACTCTGACTGCAGCTTCCGTACGCCATTCTTTTCAAGACTACGACAGTTATATTTGCATTTACAATAACCCTGCTTAAAGGAAGTATACAGATCGGTTAGGTCGTAATAAAACACACAAAACTAGGTGTTACCCCTGAATGTAATCAAGTGAATTTCATTGCAGGCGGAAAATATAGCTTACCAGTTTGTAGGCATGTTGTCGTACTAATAACTCCTAGTAACATTACTACCTAATCAACAAAACTGCAACGAACGGTTGGACAGAGTATAAAAGCTGGTAACTCGGTCTCTTGTTGGCTTACTCCCATATCATAGTATGAAAGCTTTCACGACCGGATGACATATCTTCTGGTAAACCTTCCGGGATGTAAGGTCGTGGTCCATGAAACTCTTCAGCTCCCAAAGTTTTCTTCCAGAGCTGCGCTGGACATCTGCAGAGGGGTGTTTCTCCTCCGGTGAGTCTTGCCGACTGACGGGTCGGACGTCTGACAGCGACTTATATATCGTAGAAAGTGGGCGTGACCAGAGTTACACGTGATATGCAGAGATAATCTTTCTCAGAGACAAAACTTAACTATCGATCGTAAACTCGTCACGGATAAAACTGTCTAGCAATTCTGTAGTGCTACTGTCCAAATATCACTAAGTTTCATGGTCTCTCCTTTCCGATTAAAATTATCCCTATGTTTATATATTTCAATTGATTCTCTACAAAGCCGTGGGTAATAGTTCGTCGTCGTAGATAAAATTTTTGTTTCGGAAAACTTCACTTGATGATTTCCTGGCTGAAAAGCGTGTTCTGCTACAGCCGATTTATCTGTTTTTCCCAATCGGCAAAGACTTCTGTGTTCTTTTAACCGTGTATTTACGCTTCTTTTTGTTGTTCCAACACAAACTTTACTACATGTACACGGAATTTTATATACGCCACTGGCTGATAGAGGAGCGCGTTTATCTTTTACAGACCGAATAACATGACAAATTTTCTTCGTTGGTCTAAAAACAGGTCTAATATCATGTTTACTTAAAATATTTCCAATCTGATCCGTTACTTTCTTTATTAAAGGGAGAGAGACTGTATTCTTCCATCGTTTTTCGGACTTGTCCTTAAGCTTTTTGTTGTTTGGGTGCAGAATTCTGCTTACTTCTTTCTTTGAGTAGCCATTTTTCTCAAAAGCGTGCTTACTCCCATATCCATGCCAGCTCACGTGATGTCACCACAAGCGTCATCTTAACGACGCTGATAAGAACGCAACCACTCTCAACTTTGACACTCTGCTACTTATAACCCACGGAGACATATTTCACTGCCTTTTCCATAAAAAATCTCAAAACGGATTTGTTTTTACATACTACCTTTCCCATTATAATGCCTCAATTTATGGACAAGATATTCTAAAATGCTATTTCATATTCAGGTATTATTTAATCCCATAACACAATTGGAGTAGAGACTATTTTTGCCAGTTATGTGTGAGGTACTTGACCCATTTAATTCTGAACATTATGTCAACCAAAATTTTATTATATCTTGTATGTTAATTTCTAAAACATTTTTCATGATTAAAAATTTAATTATTTTTTATAATTTACTTGACACTGCAATGAAGTTTAGATCTTCTGTATGGATATAGACAACTGCAAGTTGGTGGAGTGCTTTATAAACTTAAGGAAATACGAGTACCTGAACTATGAAAAATACAATTTGCAGGAAATTGTGAATGAAGATTTGAGTCATATTAAGTTGTGTCCCTTAACGTTCTTGGAGCATAGCTTTCATTCTACTGCATTCCTTGTCAGTCAAGGTTCCTCTTCGCATTCCTTTTAGCGTTCCCTGCTTCTCTGGGGAATAAATATTAATTACATTTATGTCTACATTTTTGTATCCCGCCTAGAAGGCGGCGTGAGGGTCTGCTCCTGAAAACTGAAGTATAGGCCGACTCTAGGAAGTGAGTAGGAGCAGGAAAAGGCGAAATGCTTCGTTATTGCGTATAGGCTATAGCTCTTTTACTGGTGTATGAACATACACAACCGATAATACTTAACTTAGGCTGAGATGAGCACGTAGTTGCGAAGCTGTACATCAATCAAGTTACGCTGACAAAATCTGTAGTGGCTCGCCCACTATGAAATAGAAACACTGTTTCTTGGTCGTCTACTCGGAATCAAAGTGGCTGAATCTGGAGCGGCGCTCGTAGAGCTGCACAGTGCCGGCTAGAGGGCGCTGTCGTCGGTGTGTGTCGTAGTACCAACCTAAGAACTTACACCTACGCCGTGACTCGTAGCTATCAATACCACACACATTGTTCAGCATGAATAACTACACTGAAGAAACAAACAAACTCGTACACCTGCCTAAGATCGCGTAGGACCCCGCGAACACGCAGAAGTGCCGTGTCACGACGTAGCATGGACTCGACTAATGTCTGAAGTAGTGTTGGAGGGAAATGACACCATGAATCCTGCAGGGCTGTCCACAAATCCGTAAGAATACGAGGGGGTGGAGATTTCTTTTGAACAGCACGTTGCAAGGCATCCCAGATACGTCAGAAATGTTTGTGTCTGGGGAGTTTGGTGGCCAAAGGAAGTGTTTAAACTCAGAAGAGTGTTCCTGGAACCACTCTGTAGCAATTCTGGACGTGTGGGTGTCGCATTGTCCTGCTGGAACTGTCGGAATGCACAGTAGACATGAATGGATGCAGGTGATCAGACAGGATGCTTACATACGTGTCACCTGTCAGAGCCGTATCTAGACGTATCAGGGGTCCCATATCACTCCAACTGCACACGCCCTACACCATTACAGAGCATCCACCAGCTTAAGTGGACCCTTGTTGACATGCAAGGTCCTTGGAATCATGAGGTTGTCTCCATACTCGTAGGCGTCCATCCACTCGATTTAATTTGAAACGAGACTCGTCCGACCAGGCAACATGTTTCCAGTCATCAATAGTTCAATGTTGGTGTTGACGGACCCAGCCGAGGCGTAAAGCTTTGTGTCGTGAAGTCATAGAGGATACACGAGTGGGCAATCGGCTCCGAAAGCTCATATCGATGATGTATCGTTGATGGCCTAGCACTGAAATCTGCAGCAATTTGCGGAAGGGTTGCACTTCTGTCACGCTGAACGGTTTTCTTCAGTCGTCGTTGACCCCGTTCTTGCTGAAACTTTTTCGGGGCGCAGCGATGTCGGAGTTTTGTTGTTTTGCCGGATTTTTTATATTCACTGTACACTCATGAAATGGTCATACGGGAAAATCCCCACTTCATCGCTACCTCGGAGATACTGTGTACCATCGCTCGTGCGCCGACTATAACACCACGTTCAGACTCACTTAAATCTTGATAACTTGCGATTGTAGCAGCACTAACCCTTCTAACAACTGTGCCAAACACTTGTTGTCTTATATAAGCGTTGCCGACCGCAGCGCCGTATTCTGCCTGTTTACATACCTCTGTATGTGAATACTCGTGCCTATACCACTTTCTTTGGCGCTGCAATGTATGTGGATACTCTTTCAGATGGCTCTGAGCACTATGGGACTTAACATCTGAGGTCATCAGTCCCCTAGAACTTAGAACTACTTAAACCTAACCAACCTAAGGACATCACACACATCCATTCCCGATGCAGGATTTGAACCTGCGACCGTAGCGGTCGTACGGTTCCAGACTGAAGCGCCTAGAACCGCTCGGCTACAAAAATGAACAGCATGGACACAGAAGTGATGACACTTTGTGCAGGACCTGAGGATCATTTTGCAGGACAGTGCTTAAGCACGTACAGTGCAAGCTGTTACTGATTTGTTTGTCTGATGTGGTTGCTAAGTGCTATACCACCTACTTGCACTTCCCCGACTTAACCCCTCGTGAGTTCAACTCCATCTCTAAACTGAAGGAAACACTTCACGGCATTCGCTTCAGAACTGCTACAAATTCGTCGGGCAATAGACCGCACCACTTGAACTGTCTACACAACTGGCACTGCTAAGAGCTACGACTTCCACATCGCTGGAAACGGGTTATACTCAATGCTGGTGACTACTTTGAACATCAGTAAAACTTTCAACACGTATCTATTTTGCACGAGCTGTAAATAAATAGTTGCCACAAATTAAAGTTCCAGCCTTTGTAAAATAAAAAAAATCCGCCACCCTCACCAGTAATTTTTAATTTATTGCACGACCGGTTTCGAGACCTAAAGCTCCATCTTCAGTGCCACGCTGTCCAGACGACAGCTGTGGTTGCGGGCCTATGCTCCCAAGCGTTTGTTTGGCGTGGTCGTGACCCTCAGTTACAGACTGGTCCGACCACCACTCATTTATATTTTTATAATTATCTAATGACACCTGAAGATGAAACTTCAGGCGTGAAAACTAGTCGTGCAACGAATTAAGAAATTGTCAACTGAAACGGTAGTAGAATCCATGCCAATTTGGCGCTGATGTTGGAATTTTAATGGACAACAGTGCGATTCACCCATTGGAAATATGACTGGCTTTTTATGGTAGCCATCGGGTTTCTCTGAGAACGATGATTGAAAAACAAAAATTCATGGATTAAGTAGTATTAGCGCCAGCAAAATTCTTCAGGGTATGCGCTCGCATTGTCAATTTGTGAAATTCTCCGTTTCGGCGATGTTCCAAATGTGGTCCCTCAGCGTTCTGCACTGACTGAGAGTGAAAACGGCCGCGAAACCCCACGCTTACATTGTAGTAACGCGTTTTCTTGGACGACGTACATTTCGAAGCACAGCCTCATCATCAGGGCTAGAGCTTCCCCCCTCATGACGTATCGTTGAGATGTTTGACTGGATGATTGACTGGAATTGCTTATGTAGGGCTACCTGGGGACCACTTGCAGCCACTCATGGACTTTGTGTTCATTAACGATGCAATTTTAATGGATGACAATGTAAAATGTCATCAGGCCACAATTGTTAGCGATTGTTTTGAAGATCGTTCTGGACAGTTCGAGCGAATGACTGCGCCATTAAGATCGCCCGACATAAATCCCATCGAAAATTTATGGGACATAACAGCGAGGTCAGTTAGTACCCAAAATCCTGCTCCACCACATTGTTGCAATTATGGAGCATGTAGAGGCAGCACGGCTCAATATTTTTGCAAGGGATTTCCAAAAACTTGCTGAGTCGATGCCACGTCGGGATGCTGCAGTACGTCAGGCATAAGGAGATCCGACACGATATTAGAAGGCATCCCACGACTTTTGTCACCACAGTGTAGATAGTGTTAAGTACTTTATTGGCAAGATTTTCTCGATTTAAACACGTTCAAATTTCTAACGAATATTTGTTCCTGGGTTTCCTGTGAGATCACCGAAGTTAAGCGCTGTCGGGCGTGGTCGGCATTTGGATGGGTGACCATCCAGGCCGCCATGTGCTGTTGCCATTTTTCGTGGTGCACTCAGCCTCGTGATGCCAATTGAGGAGCTACTCGACCGATTAGTAGCGGCTTCGGTCAAGAATACCATCATAACGACCGGGAGAGCGGTGTGCTGACCCCACGCCCCTCCTATCCGCATCCTCCACTCTGTAGGAATCAGCATGTGTTTCGAAAAAGACGATCGTGTGAAACCCAGCTCGCGCTCTTGGTCCACGAGACTCAGAGGGCCATAGACACGGGTTCCCAGGTAGATGCCGTGTTTCTTGAGTTCCGCAAGGCGTTTGATACAGTTCCCCACAGTCGTTTAATGAACAAAGTAAGAGCATATGGACTATCAGACCAATTGTGTGATTGGATTGAAGAGTTCCTAGATAACAGAACGCAGCATGTCATTCTCAATGGAGAGAAGTCTTCCGAAGTAAGAGTGATTTCAGGTGTGTCGCACGGGAGTGTCATAGGACCGTTGCTATTCACAGTATACATAAATGACCTTGTGGATGACATCGGAAGTTCACTGAGGCTTTTTGCGGATGATGCTGTGGTATATCGAGAGGTTGTAACAATGGAAAATTGTACTGAAATGCAGGAGGATCTGTAGCGAATTGACGCATGGTGCAGGGAATGGCAATTGAATCTCAATGTAGACAAGTGTGATGTGCTGCGAATACATGGAAAGAAAGATCCCTTATCATTTAGCTACAATATAGCAGGTCAGCAACTGGAAGCACTTAATTCCATAAATTATCTGGGAGTACGCATTAGGAGTGATTTAAAATGGATCATATAATGTCGATCGTCGGTAAAGCAGATGCCAGTGGCAGCAGAAAGACCAAGTAAGTTATTTGTTGCGCACAGGACCAATTAAAAAAAAAATTGAGTTTAGGCGATCTCTGTAATACTAAAGTTAACAGGAGTACAAGTACGAAATTTTTAGTAGAAAACACGAGATAATAAGATAGAGCTCGCGACTTTGAACACAATTGAGGACGTTGGGTGGAAGCGCTACCCTGAGATGAAGTCAGCGTAGGAGAGCAAAAGATGGTGTACGGAAGAGCATCCTCTCAACTCTGCAGTTTAGTCGACCTAAAGAAGATCGCTGCAAAGACTATCGAAGCGTTTGCGTAGTGGTTGTTTTAGTGGTGCATACTGCGCGGCGTAACACTCAAATGGATTTTATTCAAACGTCCAGGCGGTTTACGTGGTGACGGTACAATCTTTCAAACTTTCGGGGATGGTGGAGGAGGGCATTTGAGATCAGGAATCCAGGTTCAGAAGAGCCTGGCTCAAAGCTACAATCGAAAACGAGAAAATTATCACTTTACCGATGGTCTGTTGTCGATGCAAAAAATCCAAGTACACATTTTGTTGCAACAGTTTCTATCATCGTCTACCATAGGCTAGGCCTTGTCACTGCAACCATATTTGTCTCTCCTCCGCTCATCAGTTCAGTTAAGAGTACTGTTTGGATCTAAGAACTCGGATGTTTCTTCCGCTGTCTTCCTCTTCCTTTCTTCTATATTTTTCTTGGTGTTCAGGAGGTGCTTCCAGTATGGTCTTCAAGAATTCTTTGCGACATATCATGTGTCCAATGAATTTTGTTTTCCTCTCATCTACGGTAATAACCAATTACCTCCTTTCATCTGTTTCTTTGAGCACACACTACTGAGTTTTCTATCTCCACCTTTTTTTCAGCGTTCTTCCTCGCATCACCATTTACAGTCCTTCCAGGTATTCATTAGGATCCGTGTTTCACAGCCATATAACAAAACACTCGAGACAAGTGTGTTGATGAATTCTTTCCTGTTTTTAATACTATGTGGCTGTTTGTCATAAGCTGTTTCTGTGTACTGGAGGCCTGTTTTACGACGGTAATTCTTCCTCTAATTTCGGCGGTGCACCTATTAACTTGAGTGACAATGCTTCCTAAGTAGTAGAACTGACTGCACTATGTATCGTTTCGTCATCTATATTGATGTTTAGTTGCGTCTCTTCAGTCTTTTCTTCTGACATTTATTACTATCGTTTTTTAGTGTTCGGTTTCAGTTTTACTTCCTTTAGTGTTGATGACGAAAGTCGCAGCATTTTACTTAGTTCCTTTTCCAAATCTGTGATTAACTCAATGTCATCTGAAAACCCTAAAAAATGGATTTCTTGTCCGTTGATTTTGATGCCTTTGGTGCTTTGCTTGAGTTTAGTATAGCCTCCTGAACGGATATGTTGAACAAGTACGGAGGTAGTGCGCAACCTTGTCTCGGTACCATTGTAACTGGTGCATGGGTGCAGTTTGTACAAAAAATGATTCAAATGGCTCTGAGCACTATGGGACTTAACTTCTGAGGTCATCAGTCCCCTAGAACTTGGAACTACTTAAACCTAACTAACCTAAGGACATCACACACATCCATGCCCGAGGCAGGATTCGAACCTGCGACCGTAGCGGTCGCGCGGTTCCAGACTGTAGCGCCTAGAACCGCACGACCACTCCGGCCGGCGCAGTTTTTACGTTTTCATTCACGCATGTCTCTGTGCTTTGGTCTTTGTACAGGAGCAGAATGGGTCTCCGGTCCTCCTGTCCAGTCCTATAGTCTCCTTTGTCTTCAAGGGCTGGTTTTAATTTACATCATCCAAGGTTTTTTCTGTGTCCGCAAATGCAATGTATCTCTTTCCGATAAACCTCTGTCCGATATCTTGAATAGTTTTTACTGCTAGGAGAGCTTCTGTATTTGCCTTTCCTGATGTGAAATCAAACTGATCCTGATGTATATATTGTTAAGTTTTCTTTCTAGTCATGTTCCTCATTACATTGAGCAATATTTCTAAAGCATGCGACAGCAGTGTTGGTATTCTCTACTAGAACACTTAGTTACAGTTCCTTTCTTCGGTAAGATCACTGTACTACTTTTAGCTAAGTCTTCCGGGATTTCACTATTGTAATACTGTAGCTCCTTACAGTCGTATTGCAGAGTTTTATATCCCTTCTTAACGTGCTACATAAACGAACGTTGTTCCACCTTCTACATCGGCATGTGCTATCGCAGAAAGCTCTATTGTACCGATTAGTACAAATCCGATGCCGTAACCATATCGCAAGCAACGAGAATTATTAATACGAGGCTTTCTTCGTTCTCGACACGAGTCTCGAGCAGAAGACTCTTACATGATCCCACAAGGAGAGAGCAAGTACGAGGAGCGTTCAGTGAGTAATGCAACTTTTTTTTCTTAAAGTAGGTTAGTTTTATTGAGGGTCCCAATATACCATAACATTCCCCAGTCTTTTGGCTACAAACCCCTATCTTTCAACATAATCTCCGTTCAATGCGACGGCCTTAACCCATCTTACTGGGGAGGGCTGTACATCTGCATGGCACCATTTTACTGGTCGATGTCAGAGCCAAATCAATAACCTCTTCATTGCTCAAAAAGATTTCGGGCTTACAGCCGGTCGTTGTAAACTTCATTGCACGACATTTCGGCTGTACAACTGCCAGCCATCTTCAGATGAGCCGAACGAGGACTGACGAAGACGTTCTCCACTCCAGCTTATATAGTGCGCTGATGGTACTGCCGCGCATGCGTTGCAATTGCGGAGACAAAGGACCACACCGCCCAGCGACAGCGCCCTCGCTGGTGGAACTACAAGACTCAGCTGCCGTCGGTAATGTCGCTCGCCGCAGCTATCGAAGTCTTCTGGCGTCTTCGTCGCGAGCAAATTTCGGAGATGACGGGATTCCATGCGTTACTCAATTGGTAACCACTGTCACGGTTCATTAGATTTCCCGCAATGCGTATTTCAACCGATTCTTTGATAATGGAGTCCCAAAAAATTGTTGCAGTGGCCAAAATCGAAGTTTTGTCGTACTCCATTAATGTCCGTTAGAAATACAAAGTTCCGCAACTGCAGACTGGGTTGCAGTAGGCGAGTGCAACGTTGATGTTCTGGACAACGCTCTTCCACTGTCCGCGTTGTCTGTCCTATATAGGCCATACCGCATTGACACGATATTTTGTAAATTCCCGCCTTCCGCAGTAACAAATCATCCTTCACCGATCGCAGCAAATCCGAAATCTTAGAAGGCGGACGAAAAACCACTTTCACATTAAAATGATTAAGAATCCTTGCTATCTTGAAGGAGATATTTCCGACAAAGGGAAGAAAAGCTAGGGACTTGGCTGGCGCTTCCTCCTCTTTATCCACTTCCCGGTTCCTGGCTCTAGTTGAGAAGGAACTGTTAATTTGCCGGGTCGACTATTCTTCAAGTTGCCATCACCCATCCCAGACCATGAGTGTACTTAAAACCCTTGTACACAGGGCACACACAGTGTCGGATGCAGAGAGTTTGGTTAAGGCGCTGGCACATTTGAGGACGGTGTTCAGAAACAATGGGTGATCCGTCGATCACAATGAGGTTGCGAGGAGTCTCAGCTGTGTGCGGCTGGCAGCAAGCGGGCGATCGGATAGGTTTGCGCGACCTTGTTGTGATGATGGCAGACGCCTCGCTCAACGACTCACTGTGCTTTTGTTCACTGCCAGGTCTCGTACAATGCTCTCGGTTTCCACCAAAAGAAATTCAATGACAGCTCTCTGCCTGGAACGCACCTTCGTTACAGACACCATTTTGAGTGCTACGTATAGCTCCGCCACCAATCGGAAGTTGATGAAACTGTAGGAGCTGAAGCGAGAACATTCCACGATATCCCACAGCAAATTCATCATTTTTTAAACCGAAACTGGCGGACAAGAAAAAAGTGTTGCATTACTTATTGACCGACCCTCGTAATATCACATCAGATGACTGTGTTGGTTGCCAAATATGCTATTCCTATTCACACCTTACGCTGGAGATGCTTGCCTGTATACTTCAGCTTAGAGACATAGACATTTATTTTACGATCTACTATACCAAAGGATGCATCACACCATTTGCAATCTCCCCCCCTCCCTCCCCCCTATATGAATGAAGCACCACCACCCTAGAACCTCAGAAATTGTTGCTTTCATTGTGGTCTATGGTCCGAAGACTGGTTTGACGCAGCTCTCCACGCCAGACTGTCTTGTTCAAGCTTTACCATCTCTCTCTTACTACTTCGACATAAATCAATGTGGATCTGTGTACTGTAGAAAGCTCCTTGGTCTACCTACACAATTTTTATCTACCACAGCTCCCTCAACTACTAAACTGACGATTTTTTGATGTCTCGGGATGTATTCTACGAGGGTTGGTTCAAATGGCTCAGAGCACTATGGGACTTAACATCTGAGGCCATCAGTCCCCTAGAACTTAGAACTACTTAAACGTAATTAACCTAAGGACATCACACACATCCATGCCCGAGGCAGGATTCGAACCTGCGACAGTAGCGGTCGCTCTGTTCCAGACTGAAGCACCTAGAACCGCTTGGCCACGCATGCCGGCTACGAGGGTTGACTGAAAAGTAATGCGTCCATCTTCGTAACTCTTCAACAGCTAGCAGCATTGCTACGCGGCAGGCGCCGGCTTGTTCCGTAGCCTCTTCTCTACAGCTCCAGTTGGCGGAAAGCCTTAGCATTGATCAGTTGCGTTGTTACAGTGTAAAGTATGGAAACCTGCGCAAATGGTCGGTCAATGCGATTTAAGCAACGTGAAGTTCTTGAATTCATGACAGCAGAAGGTGTCACCCCAAAGGTGATTCATTATAGAATGAAATCAGAATGACGTCACCTTCATTCTCGTTACGCAAGAGGAGTTTCTTGCAAATTTCAAGTCTGTGCGCTTTCATTTCAGGAGTCAGCATCAGGGGTACCCATCGTACACAGGTCTTCCGATAGCCAAGCAGAGCAGTAATGTGACCCACACGTTCTTGTGAAACGCCGATTGTGCTTGAAATCTGAGTGATATGACGATCGTCCTGAGTCAATCTGTCAACATTTTGCTTGTGAACCTTGGTGGTTGCTGTCACAGTACGTCCAACTCTTTGTTTGTCACGCAGGTCGGATGTTCCCCCCTGAACACCTTTAAACTTACTCGTCCAACGACGCACAGTACTCACATCAACACAATCACCATAAACTGCTTTCATTCTCTGGTGGATCTCCTTTGGGATGACACCTTCTGCTGTCAAGAATTCAATGACTGCACGTTGCTTTAATCGCATTGACCGGTCATCTGCGCAGGGTTCCACACTTTACGCTGTAACAACACAACCGTTAAATGCTAACGCTTCCCGCCAACTGCAGCTGTAGTGAAGAGGATACGGAACAAGCCAATATCTGCCGCATACAAATACTGCCAATTGTTGGAGAGTTACGAAGGTGGATCTATTACTTTTCAGTCAACCCCCGTATGAACTGATTCCTTCTTTTCTATGCAATTAGATACCGTGCCCTTTTATTAGCTACCCGACCTACACAATCGATCTTCAGCATTCTTTTGTAGCAACACAATTGAAAAGCTGCCGTTCTCTTCTTCTGTCTTAGCTGTTTGGCCTTCAGATTTCACTTCCGGACAAGGTGACACTCTAGAGAAATGCTCCCAAAAAGAGTTCCTAAAACTGAAATATATGTTAGATGCTGACATGTTTCTCTTTTCCAGAAAAGTCTGCAATAACTTAACTTCTGCCACTCCGCTAACTTCTGCCACTCCGCTGCAGCGTGAAAGTTCGTTCTGGAGACACATTCAGGCTGACAATTTTTATTTTGCCTGTGAGCCACAGTCGTGGTAAATTTTTTGAATAATGCTACCACCATTTGACAGTAATAATTTTTATTTTGTTTTTGTACGATCCGGATTTCGGCCTTAGGCCATTTTCAAGCACAAAAACTTATTTATATGTCAAAAGGCATCAGACTGGTGTATAAATAACTTTTTGCACTTGAAAATGACCTAAGACCGAAATCTGGATCGTATAACAATAAAATAAAAATTATTACAGTTAACTGGCGGCAGCATAATCCGCTGGATGGATTTCATCCTCCTCGATTCCCGGAAGCGGTGTATTAACGCGCTTTGCTGTCAGAGCAGATTTCCCTCAGTATTACCTGATTCAATTCCACTACATTGTATCAGCCGTGTTTTAATTTTATTGATGTTTATCTTAGAACTTCTTTTTACCAGACTCTATCGATTCCGTTCAACTGCTCTCCTAAGTCCTTTGCTCCATCTGACAAGTTACTCATCGTGTTACGAACACTCCCAAGAATCCATACAAATCAGTGGCTCCTTGCAAGTAGGGTCGTAGTCCAGGCGTTCCAGCGGTCCGATACTGGATAGAATATTAATCTGAGATCCAGACGGCCTGTCAGTATCTATCTCGCCAGGTAGGTGGGCCAAGCCTAGGCTAGAAGCACCGTGTCAGTCAGCTTGTGTGTGCTGGCGCAACAGAGCATGGCGCACGGATATAGGAAAGTCCGCTGTTCCAAAGGTCGAGGCTGCGCCAAGTTAGGAAACATATGGAGCAAAAAGACAGCGGCTAGTTCTACCGCCCAGCAAGGGAGAGCCAACCACTTGACTAGTCAACAAGTTGGTGCCAGAACTAATTTTTTCAGCCGGAGGCACGCTAGTGTGAAGTGCTAGCCGGCTTATTGGAAGGACGAGCAGCTGCCGTCTCGCTAGCAACCGCGCCTGTAGACACGCACCGCCATGTTTCAGTAAAGTTTAACCGTTTATTATTCTGGACAGAATACAGGAATGGCGCTCGGATTCGGTCGCTGTTTCGGATCTTTGGCGACCGTAAGTATTTCGCGATGCAACGTGAGAACAGCAGAACCAGCAATGCGATAAGTCTCATCTAAATCTACCCCCCCCCCCCACCCCCCCCACCCCCCCACACCCCCGTTCTTCCTTCTTCCCTAAACCTAGTTCTCACGTTTCAACATTCTCTCTCCGATGTGTTCTCGGTTAAGCTTGTGTAGTGCTAGATCAATGCTCTTCCTACATGTCGCTTGGTGAATGTATTCACGTCAGTGGAGGCTATCCTCTGATTTCAGAATACCTCTCCTTTTTACGTTTCTAAATCTTTTATTTACTAGTGCTGCGGTTTCTACCACTTTTACCCTGTATCCTTAGAAATCAGTGGCTCTCTGCAAGTAGGGTTTTAGACCATGCCTTTTCATGGTCTGATAGTGGAGAAAGTATTAATCTGATATCCCCATAGCCTGTCAATATCCATCTCATTCGCTAGCACAGGCAAGCTTTTCTCATTTACGCTGCACTGTGCATGGTGTCAGTCAGGCTTCCGAGTTACAATGCCATCGGCAAAGCTCAAAGCTTTAATTTCTTCTTCATGAAATTTAATTTCCTCTCCAAATTCGTCTTTGGATTCCTCTACTGTTTTCATGATGTACAGATTGAAATACACTCAGGCTAATAAATTAAAGATAATTGCAGAATGTGGTGCCCCACAACGTGGCGCTACACAAAACTGCCGCTAATAGCATAGGCACATAGGGAACACACACGACACAGATCGGTAAGTCCACAGTATTGGTGATAAGTTGAGAAAACCGTTCCGAAACACATGCGCTACAAAACGCCACTATTTCTTACTCATGTACCTCGACATCAATATGGGATATGATCACCATGTACACAGGCTGCGCAACGGTTTGGCATACTCTGTATCTGGCGGTCGAGCAGCTGCTGGGGTATAGCCTCCCATTTTTGCACCAGTGCATATCAGAGCTCCTGAAGCGTCCTAGGGGTTTGAAGACGTGCAGCGATGCGTCGACCGACAGCATCCCAGACGTGCTCGATGGGGTTTGGTCTGGAGAACAGGCAGTCCACTCCATTCGCCTGATATTTTCTGTTTCAAGGTACTCCTCCACGATGGCAGCTCGGTGGGGCCGTGCGTTATCATCCATCAGGAGAAAGGTGGGACCCACTGTACCCCTTAAAAGGCGGACATACTGGTGCAATTTGACGTCCCGATACACCTGACCTGTTAGTGTGCCTCTGTCAAAGACATGCAGGAGTGTACGTGCACCATTCATAAACCCACCCCACACCATCAAACCACGACCTCCATATAGGTCCCTTTCAAGGACATTAAGGGGTTGTTATCTGGTTCCTGGTTCACGCCAGATGAACACCCGGCGAGAATCATTGTTCAGAATATACCTAGACTCGTCCGTGAACATAACCTGGGACCACTGTTTCAATGACCTTGTACTGTGATTTTGACACCAGGATTTACGGGCCCTCCTGTGACCAGGGGTCAGTGGAATGCATCTTGCAGGTCTCCGGGCGAATGAACCATGTCTGTTCAGTCGCCTGTAGGCTCTGTGTCTGGAGACAGCTGTTCCAGTGGCTGCGGTAAGGTCCCGAGCAAGGCTACCTGCAGTACTCTGTGGCCGTCTGCGGGCACTGATGGTGAGATATCGATCTTCTCGTGGTACTGTACATTGTGGACGTCCCGTACTGTAGCGCCTGGACACGTTTCCTGTCTGCTGGAATCGTTGCCATAATCTTGAGATCACACTTTGTGGCACACGGAGAAACCCGTGCTGTGTTTGACCAGCCTCCAGTTGTCCTAGTATTCTACCCCTCATAACGTCATCAATATGTGTTCTTTGAGCCATTATCAACACACAGTCACCATTAGCACTTCTGAAAACGCATGCTCACTTACTCGCTGCACCGTACTCTGACATGCACCAACACGCCTCTGCGTATGTGGACTCCTGCCAGCACGACCGTGCGACGACCGCAGGTTAGATGCACCGCATGGTCATAACCCGAGATGATTTAAACCCGCAAACCGCCCACCAGAGCGTTGTTTCACCATGTATCAGCATTATACTTAATTTATGAGCATAAGTATACATCCTGCGATTCTCCTTTTCAATTACTGCCACCTTTTCGTGTCCTTCGACTTCTATAGGTGCAATCAGTTTCCTTTTCTTTTTCTTTTTATAAGTTGCGCATAAACTTCCGCTAACTGCTAACTTCAGAATTTCAAAGACTATACTCCAGTTGACATTGTCAAACGCTATCTCTAAATCCACAAATGGTATGAACGTCGGCTTGCCTTTCTTCCGTCTGTCTTTTAAGACAAGTCGTAGAGAGGGTGCTGTCACTTGTGTTTCTACATTTCCCAATCTGAACTTCTCCGATGTCGCATTCTATCATTTTTCCCTTTCTTATCTACATAATTCGCATCACAATTTTACATTACGGCGTATTCAAAATTACTGAAGAAATTATTGCCTGCAGAAGTGGACGGTTTCATTTGTTATTTTATCTTTTTGAGTAGTATTGTGTATGGTGTATATGACCACCATAAACAAACGCATTAATAATATTATGTGACTGGTTGCGTGCACGAACAGTAGCTAAATTTTCGTTGCTGTCACGGACAATCAAGAGTCGATATGGTTCACAGTGGTACATGATCCGACAAACAGTTCTATTGAACTGATGACTTGCAGTACTTAACCATTGTATCACCTCGTTCGGCACGAAAGTTGGAGGAATGATTCAGAGGCCAACATCTCATCATCTGGTCTGGATAAATGGGCTTCAGCTGTAGCAGGAAACTACCTGAACTAACTCAGTTTGACATTAAGGGTGGATACGGCGCTACAGGTAGGAAGATTGGACGGGGAGTCCATTGAATGGGCAGTTGCAGCATATTGGCAGAGGGACGAGCCCAACAGCTGAGGAGGGGGGGGGGGAGGAGGGGGGGGGGCAGGGAGAGCGATGGAGCCCTGATTATTGGCGGCGCGTGCCGGCCCGGCGGGGGTTCCCCTAGCCGCCGGCGGATTAGCAGACGGAGAATGGCGCGCGCGGCAAATCAAATAACACGCGCAGACACCTGCAGGCGCAGCGGTGGGCCTCACCGCTCATAACAGACCTGCGGGAGGCGGACACGCAAGCAGCGGGCAGCTCCAGCAGCGCCGTCATTCGTGAGGTTCTTCAAAGATAGCGGGTGAATTGGCGCTGTACCATTATTTTTTATCTTGCCATATTCCCATAAAGTTTATTTATTTTACCATAAATGCTGGCTTCTACTCCACACGTATTTTCCTATTTTTTACTGCACGGAAATCTCTTGTAATAGCAAGCTAGCGATACTGACCAGGCGAAGTGAAGTAACATTTCCCTTGGTATTCACATCATGTTTTCACCTGGAACATAAGGTCATCTTGCCACAATATTTCGGCGGTCCAACTGGCCGCCATCTTCAGATGAGAAAGCCGTCACACTAACTTGGCGGAACTGAAATCAAACTGCAGCGGCGGTTTCTTTATTCACCGCCTGTACGTTCTAGAGATGGGCAGTCCGCTCCTTGTTTCAAAGAGCCAGACCCTTCAAAAGAGTGGATGATGGATGACTCAGAAAAACTCATCTTATTTCAAAATGATTCTCTGGTGGCTGTAATGAACAGAATGAAAATTCTCTGGTAGGCTGCTGCAACGGCGCCCCACGCTACATCCTTTAGAAAAGGTTTCCCAAGATACAAAAAAATTGTTATAGGCCATGTGCACATGGATCTGCATATCTTGTTAGTACGTGGAGCTTTTCTCATCCATGATAACAACAGAATCTAAAGAAAGCTCCTTTTTTCAGTTTGTTGGCTGTCAGGCTATATCCATTCAGCCATCTCAATAGTAATCCCAATTATGGTGGTACGAAAGTAAGCACAACATGACACCTAGTCCTCGAGTGGAAAAAAAAAATCTTTGAGTCGGCCGAGAATCGAACTCAGGTCTCTTCACTTCATAATCCTCCACGCTGACTACACAGCTACTGAGGGTACCGACAGACTGTGCAATATTATACGAGGGCAGTTCAATAAGTAATGCAACACATTTTTTTTCTCGGCCAATTTTGGTTGAAAAAACCGGAAATTTCGTGTGGAATATTTTCAAACATTCCCGCTTCTTCTCGTATAGTTTCATTGACTTCCGACAGGTGGCAGCGCTGTACGGAGCTGTTAAAATGGCGTCTGTAACGGATGTGCGTTGCAAACAATGGACAGTGATCGAGTTTCTTTTGGCGGAAAACCAGGGCATCTCAGATATTCATAGGCGCTTGCAAAATGTCTACGGTGATCTGGCAGTGGACAAAAGCACGGTGAGTCGTTGGGTAAAGCGTGTGTCATCATCGCCGCAAGGTCAAGCAAGACTGTCTGATCTCCCGCGTGCGGCCCGGCCGTGCACAGCTGTGACTCCTGCAATGGCGGAGCGTGCGAACACACTCGTTCGAGATGATCGACGGATCACCATCAAACAACTCAGTGCTCAACTTGACATCTCTGTTGGTAGTGCTGTCACAATTGTTCACCAGTTGGGATATTCAAAGGTTTGTTCCCGCTGGGTCCCTCGTTGTCTAACCGAACACCATAAAGAGCAAAGGAGAACCATCTGTGCGGAATTGCTTGCTCGTCATGTGGCTGAGAGTGACGATTTCTTGTCAAAGATTGTTACAGGCGATGAAACATGGGTTCATCACTTCGAACCTGAAACAAAACGGCAATCAATGGAGTGGCGCCACACCCACTCCCCTACCAAGTTTAAAGCCATACCCTCAGCCGGTAAAGTCATGGTTACAGTCTTCTGGGACGCTGAAGGGGTTATTCTGTTCGATGTCCTTCCCCATGGTCAAACGATCAACTCTGAAGTGTATTGTGCTACTCTTCAGAAACTGAAGAAACGACTTCAGCGTGTTCGTAGGCACAAAAATCAGAACGAACTTCTCCTTCTTCATGACAAAGCAAGACCTCACACAAGTCTTCGCACCCGAGAGGAGCTCACAAAACTTCAGTGGACTCTTCTTCCTCATGCATCCTACAGCCCCGATCTCGCACCGTCGGATTTCCATATGTTTGGCCCAATGAAGGACGCAATCCGTGGGAGGCACTACGCGGATGATGAAGAAGTTATTGATACAGAACGACGTTGGCTCCGACATCGACCAGTGGAATGGTACCGTGCAGGCATACAGGCCCTCATTTCAAGGTGGCGTAAGGCCGTAGCATTGAATGGAGATTACGTTGAAAAATAGTGTTGTGTAGCTAAAAGATTGGGGAATAACCTGGTGTATTTCAATGCTGAATAAAACAACCCCTGTTTCAGAAAAAAATGTGTTGCATTACTTATTGAACTGCCCTCGTATTAACATATAAAACACTTCCAGCACAATGTTTTCGCGTTTCATTTGAAAAGAAAACCTCAAATTTCAGAAGCTCAGTAAGTATCCCACTTTTAGGTGAGTTGTTACTTATTATCTTTTGACATTGTATCGCATTCTGGAACTGTTGTCAGCGATCGTATAAGCCATAATCTCCAGCCACTGTACACTGGGAGCATATCGCAAGGTGATTCAGGCATCACTGCCATCCCAATAGCCCGCATCTCCCATCACTCTAACCAATCGGACTGTAAGCTGTCCACTAGCTCACTGTTCTCCAGTGATCAGGGATCAGATCACAAGGTAGCTCATTGCTCCCCACCACTCTTACGGATCGGATTGCAAGATAGCTCACTGCTCCCCACCCTTCTCACAGATGAGATCGCATGGAGCAGATCATGTGGTGTCACCGCCAGACACCACACTTGCTAGGTGGTAGCCTTTAAATCGGCCGCGGTCCAGTAGTATACGTCGGATCCGCGTGTCGCCACTGTTAGTGATTGCAGACCGAGCGCCGCCACGTGGCAGGTCTAGAGAGACTTCCTAGCACTCGCCCCAGTTGTACAGCCGACTTTGCTAGCAATGGTTCACTGACAAATTACGCTCTCATTTGCCGAGACGATAGTTAGCATAGCCTTCAGCTACGTCATTTGCTATGACCTAGCAAGGCGCCATTATCATTTGCTATTTATCTTGCGATGCATGTACCGTCCGACCAATGTTCACCAATTATGGATTAAAGTTA
The DNA here is from genome assembly GCF_021461395.2 of Schistocerca americana. Lineage (NCBI taxonomy): Eukaryota > Metazoa > Arthropoda > Insecta > Orthoptera > Acrididae > Schistocerca > Schistocerca americana. The sequence goes on along the minus strand of NC_060126.1, from coordinate 397,996,995 downwards.
AGTATTCCAGCAGCTATGTACCTTTTTTTACTAGACTCAACTCCTTTAACTGTTCCAGACCTCACGCCAGCCTGCGTGAGCTTAAACGCGTGCCTTTCGGCTTCACCTCCAAGTGGCTTGGCTGTCTTGCCAAGTCACAACAGATCACATGGCAACTTGAGGTGTCACTGTGTCGTCTGTGGCTCTAGGCACAGTGATACAGCCTGCAAGTCGCTTTCCTGACTCAACATTTCTCTGTCTGAGTTCAACTTTTTATAAAAGTTATGGTATGTGTAAAATATAATTATTTTAATGTATTTGATAGGCCATGTATATGGGTTGTCTCAGAGGAAATTGCTAATAATGAAGGATATGGCACGAACGATCACTTGAAGCAAAAAACTAAATGTGGACATATCCCCCGTTCCAAAGTGTTTCTGAGACTACCACATTTAAAGTTACTATTGTAGGTTTTCTTGAATAACTCGAAATTGCGGCCTGTAGCGAAAACGTGTCGCAGTACAAAATTAAACTACATTTAATTTCCTATAAAAAGGTCCTATTCATTTTTTCTCTAGAACTTATAGTTTGCGTGAAGAGAACGAGAAATAATGAAATCTCGCGTGATGCACGTGCGTTAAGATGTAGCCAGGTTTTTTTAAAGCCAATTGGAGGTAGTTTCCCAACTTGATAGCCCTCATGTCCTCTATCATATTATTCGTCTCGACTTCGTCTACACTACTGTGGTACATTGTAAACAATGTAAATGTACTGAATAATAAAGAAAACACATAACAATGTACATTAAATATGTTCTATCTCGGAAACCATTCAGAATGGTGCATATGTCCACACGTAGTTGTTCTTCAAATGATCGTTCCCTTCATCCCCGAATATTGACCATTCGTTCTGGGACAACCTGCATGTTATGTTTAATTTTTTAGTTATTCATTTAACCGCGACAGATCAGTGCCTTCAGGACCCCTCTTAAATCAGACCACAGTTTTATATGTAATTAAAAAACTTATTAAAATCACAGTTACTTAAAAAGATCACAATATTTTAATACGATATCTCTTCTTCTTCTACCTGAATATATTAGGTATTTGGCTGTCACGCGCTCTTGGTTGAAATGGTTGATTTTCCTCGGTCTTCCCAAATATATTCTGCCTACTGGGTAATAGTATCATAAAGAATGCACCCAGCTACTCTTCTTAGGAATCGGTTCTCTAGTGTTAGTATTCTGATGGGAACGAGCGTTTCTGCTGTGTTGTCCTGCGAAAAGCTTAAAGGTCTAGGGAGCAGTAGTTATTGTGAACAGTAGTGGCTCAAAATAAGCTTGATCGTTTGGACTGTAACGCCTTGCTGTATAGTAAATGCCGATCTGAAGGATTTTTCGACGGCGCTCACAACACAAGACAGAATTTTTCGCGACTACCGTCATTTTCCTCCGTGAAATAACCAGTGAGTCTATGCTTGGTTTACGCTTCAAAATGGTTCAAATGGCTCTGAGCACTATGGAACTTAACATCTGTGGTCATCAGTCCCCTAGAACTTAAAACTACTTAAACCTAACTAACCTAAGGACATGACACACATCCATGCCCGAGGCAGGATTCGAACCTGCGACCGTAGCGGTCGCGCGGCTCCGAACTGAGCGCCTAGAACCGCTAGACCACCGCGGCCGGCGGTTTACGGTTCAATGACGGTTATCGCTAATGATAAGTAACGATCTAATTCCTTGGTTGGGACAAAGGGATCACCTGGAGCTTCTACTTTGCCTGTACTTCTCTAGAAAACACAATCTTTTGTATAGGACATCTGGCCTTGTGTTTTAGATTAATGTATTGGAATGCCTTAGTTATCGTTTCTCTCAAATTGATTGACTCTGTTTGCTTTTCACTTGTAATCAGTTTCATTTTCAATGGTAGGAGGTCGTTTGTAAGTCCGATGTGCAATGTCTCTGAGATTCATGAACTATTTTAGTTCCTCCACCAGCTAAGGTGCAGGTTTTCCCTTCAGGTTTCGGTATTTGGGAAAGCATATTTGTTATGTAATCTAGTTAGTTTGGCAGTAAACCCATGGAGCTTGACTTTCAAGTTCAGGAACGGAACGGAAGTCGTCTCCCAAATTCTTTTGCACCTCGGATGCCAGTTCAGTACACTGATACAATTGAAGTCTCCGTATGTTGTCATTTTCAGTTTATTCCTTGGATATTTTAGAAAGTAAGTCATGAATATGATGTTGTGAGCTGATTCCAGGTACTAATTTCTTTGCTTGTGGATTTCGTAGCAAATATATGTATGAGGGTTTGACTATAGGCTGCACTGTGGGTACGTGCAAGCTGAAATGCTGTTACATTTGAAGAAGACACTACACATGTGAATTTCAAAGTGAAGGGGCACAATATTGACGTGTTATTAGTATTATTTGTATACTTCCAAGGCGAACCGAAGTTTGAAAGGTTAGTTTTGAAACAGGCTATCCCACTTACTTGCACAGTCTGTAGAGGACGCATATTAGGCAAATTTTTTAGGGGATTTGATATTCACGAACATATATTCGCTTTTTTTGTCTTCATTACTATTGGGTATGAGTAGCAAGTCAAAGCGTTTGTATGCCGCTACTCCACCTCCTCACCTTTTACTACTGGGGTGGTTTAGGACAATGAAGCCTATATTTACGGGACTGGAGAGCATTCTTGGCTTGAGACAGGTGTCCATGCTCGTCAGAAGAAAGACATGGATGTAGCTATTCTGAATTATATGACGGAGTTCGTCAAAATGAGTTGAAAGTGATGGCTAACTATGTTCTACAGTCACAATAACGATACACTGGTAGAACCTGTGGCTGCTTGAGTAGACAAATTCGTGTCTCCTAACGCACAGACTTTACATTACATTTGCACTGCTTTTTACCACCTTTAACGCACCATTATTCTGCCATCTCTTGTTCACAGGCTTTGTAGCATAAATTTGGACATCACATTATTCAAAATTCTTAGCTTTCAGCAGTGAAATCCTCGCATATTATCATGTTTGCCTATTTCAGATCTTTTCGTTCACGGTTTTGGATCTAGGTTTCGCAGATCACAACTTCTACATCCTACTCTATAACATCTGATTGTGGAATGTGCTGCATGTATATTTGTCCTCGCTTTAATCTTTTACAAATTAAAATCGCTATACTCATTTAACTGACGTTCGAAGCTCCTCTCGATGTTCTTCCATGTTTGCGATTTAAAATTGGGTTGTTCTGAAAATCAGTCTTATGTAAACACAATGAGTTTATTTTTGTATTTACCCAGATATGTTTCGACACCTATGTGTCATCTTCTGTGGGTAATTTTTTTTTAATTTTTTTATTTCTGTAAAGTACAATATCAGACTTTATAATGATTTAAACGTTTTAGGCCTAAGAATTACAATATGTGCAATTTTCTTTTTTTTTGTTTAGATGCTCACCTTAGAACTACATTGTCAGATGAACTGAATTATTATACACCGGTTTTTGTGCTCCTTTTCGTGTTTTTCTTTTTGACAGCATGTCATCTGCAAAACTAGCCATGAAGAACCATGCGTATTTATCAAGAACTGATCCGTGGGTAGAGGTTATGTGCGTTTCTGTACTTACATTTTTCGTCGTGTTTCGTGTCCGGTTGGTGTATCGATCAACTTCTATTCAGTGCAGTATCCACAGTTTTTCACACAACTAGTTCACCTCACATGCACTTACACAAAATGTGGCGAAACGTGATCCCAGCAGACCCTCCTGACTCCATTGTCAGTGAGAGGTGTTAGGTTATTGTTGTTGCTCACTTATTCATCGCTGGTCTTGTATTTGTTGTGGCGCTAATTTTGAATGTTTCGTCTGAACTGGTGCATTGTGGCTGCCGGGAGAGGACTCAATGTATGTAATGTGTATATGTGTGTGTATGCGGAATATGAGAGAGGGAGAGAGAGAGAGAGCTGGAATGAGGGGTTGGGGATGGAACCGAGAAAACAGATCCCTGTATGCTGTAACAAAAGGCGAAAAAGAGCACAAAAAATCGGTGTAAAGTAGTTCATCTATCGATGTAATTCTAAGGTGAGCGTCTAAGCAAAACAAAGAAAATTGCACATATTGTAATTCTTAGGCCTACAACAGTTAAATTATTATAAAATCTGGTATTATACTTTACAGAAATAAAAAAAATATAAAAAAAATTGAGCCATGGAAGATGACACATAGGTGTCGAAACATGTCTGGGTAAATACAAAAATAAACTAACTGTGCTTGCATAAAGCGGATTTTCAAAACAACCCAATTTTAAAATTGCTATGTTGTTAGCAAAAAATTTAATTTTGCCAGCGTACTTTTCAGTGCTGCACAACGTCATCCACATTGCCTTCGCCTAGATGAATTACGAACGATGTTCGGTACCATTTTACCAAAATGGAAAAAAGGAAAATGGCGCTGCTGTCAGCAGATAATTGCCATGGCCTCTGGTTCATCATCATACTTGAAGAGACATGTAAAATCTAAACATTCTACAGTACCTCTGGAACGATGTGGGTCAGGAAGCCGGTTAAGGACGCCATCAATCGATGCACAAATTCGACTAATCATTTCTCGTGAACCATTCTCATTGATATCTGCTTCCACCTCGGGTGAAGATATTCTCCCAGAAAGGCAAACTGAGTCTCAAGCTGTATCCAGCCCATCAGTGTCATCGGGTTCTGGACCAAGTCCTGATTTATTTCCTTTTGTGATGTCTTCACCCTCAACTGCTTTTCATCTACAACAACTAATAAGTCAATCTTTTAATATTGTGAAGCCTCTCACATTAAATAAAAGTATGGCATTAGATACACAGCTTTTAAAAATGATTTGCGGAGAATACCATCCTTTCTCTATCGCTGAAGACACAGAATTAAATTATATGCATTGCCCAAATTTTAATTTACAAAGTCGATAAACTTCGTCAAATTCTCTAATTCCTAGTTTGTATCACGAGTTATTCGATAAATTAAAAATTATTTGGCCACTGCAAAGGTAGTCTGCCTTACGTCTGTTACTTAACGAGTGTAAATAACATTAGTTATGCTCTCACTGCACATTTCATAGATGAGAAGAGTGAACTAAAGTCATATCTTTCACACTTCTCACAAAAATGGCTCTGAGAACTATGGGACTTAACATCGGAGGTCATCAGTCACCTAGAACTTAGAACTACTTAAACCTAACTAATCTAAGGACATCACACACATCCATGCCCGAGGGAGGATTCGAACCTGCGACCGTAGCGGTCGCGCGGTTCCAGACTGAAGCGCCTAGAACGCTTCTCACAGTTGGAAGACAGACGCACTGTGGAAAACATCTCAGACTGGGTAAAGTCTGTTATTTTCAAATACAATATCGATTTTGAAATCACCTCCATACTAACAGACAATTCGTCGAATGTGAAATTGACTGCTATGTTTTTCGAACTTCCACATATCCTATGCTTTGCTCATTCTTTAAACCTCACTATGCAACATGTAATTCAGAAGTCCACACAGAAAACAGTTGCCGAAGTCAAAAGAATTATGGTTTTTAAGGAGAGGCCCTTTGGTCTAAGCAAACTTGCAGGAATGCATGAAAATTTTAAAAATGACCCATTGAAAGTGAAACTAGGTGTCCCAACCACATGGAATCCCACTTGTGAAATGTTGGAAATATTTACTTTAAGTAAGGATCCCATAATTTCCAGCCTCGCTATTTTAGGTGCAAAATCGATCACCTTAGACATTTTGGGAGATAATGCAACAGGCATTACAGATTTTGAAAGTTTTCGATGAGTTAATCAAAGATGTGTACTCAGAGAAAACAGTTTCAAATTCAAAAATGAAAATCTTGCCCAGATGAATGGAATGGCAACTGAAGTCTTTTAAACACAAAAATGTAAAATGTCCCCAAGAAGTAGATTTATTTGTTTATAATTTCCTTAAAGGGTTATCAGAGTGGTTTGCCGTTATCTCCAGAAACGAATTAAGCGGTCGGGTTAACGTTACTGGACCCCCAATTCAAAAGGCAAAGATTTTCAGCAGACAAAACATTTCGGGATTGCTATATGAAGGCCATTGCAGAAATGAAAGCATCGGTTGTTCGACAAGAAAAAACAGCTCATTTCTCAACCAGTTACCACACTAATGCATGAAACTTCTTCAGCCTGGGAGGAGTTTTTGAAGAAACTATTGGTCAGCTTCAAGTAAATCACGAACCGGAAAGTGCCGCAGTTGTCGACTAGGGCAAATATTTAGAGGAAGGATATTTGTCGAGAAACAACGATCCCTTAAATTGGAGGGAAACGAGAAAATTACCTTGGCCAACGCTGTCTGAATTGTTTCAAAAACTTTTATGAATCACAACATCAGTTCCCTGTGAATAAGTATTTTCAAAAGCAGGACAAATATGCACTGCGAAGGGAAACAGACTCACATCGACTAACATGGGTCAGATGTTAATTATAAATGACTATGGTGATTAATTTTTCCTTTTTGGGGTACATATATGGTAATACTGACAGTAAATTACGACTACAAATATACTTTAATTACCGTTACGTTATAATTATTAAATTTTATTTTTTCCAATAAAAGGCCCAAAATATAACAAGAATCAGTCTTAAGTCTTAAAAATTTTCCACTCGATAATAAAGATCTAGGATTTTGTTGTAATATTTAAAATTTTTACAGCAGACGGTAATTAAAACTTTTATATCTCAAAATTACGAGGGGACATTACACAAAGGGATCAAATGACAAAAATACAGGTTTAGTTACCTGAATTACAAGCCAATGTGCTCTGCTTTTACTTACTTTGTGAGTGTGTGGTGAGTTTGAAACATAATTAGTTGATTCTAGTGAGTAACCGGTTCTGATTCGATCTCTGAAAAGAACAATTTTCTCCATATCTAGCATGTCTACTGCAAGTGCACAAACGTAATTGCCCTATAGTGCAAAGCACTACGAAGCACCTGTGGTGAAAACTCGCGGAAACGACGAATCGATATCAAACACTGTTGACGTCTTTTGATGACCGAAAGAGACTGCTACTTTTTAATGTCAAACAAAACAGGATTCCAACTATTACTTAAAGGATATCCCTTATCTCTGTTTATAATATCCTCAAATGGGTTCAAATGGCTCTGAGCACCGTGGGACTTCACGTCTGAGGTCACCAGTCCCCTAGAACTTAGAACTTCTTAAACCTAACTAACCTAAGGACATCACACAGATCCATACCCGAGACCGGATTCGAACCTGCGACCGTAGCGGTCACGCGGTTCCAGACTGAAGCGCCTAGAACCGCTCGGCAACACCGGCCGGCTATGATATCCTCCGACAGCCAGATTTCAATAGCTTCTTTCTCTACACGGATCCAATAATGCGACGAAGGGGAAGCCGTTTGCGTCTAATCATACAACATATTATGCCCGTCGGTAAGACAATGTTCCCGGCTACTTCCAGTTCCAGACAGAGTGGTGGGTTTGTGTGCTTGGAGATAGGTTCCATTTGTAGTGCGCTTAGTGCTGTGTGTTTTAAGTATATGAATCCTAATTATGATATAGTGTGTGTTTTATTAAGAACACCCTTTTCACGTTGTATATAGTTTTGTAGCACAAAATACTGGATCGTGGTTTGACGGAAACGGAAGAGAGATATCGCGACTGTGAAAAAAATCAGTTTGTTTGCCCTGCCGACACCACAAAATTTGGAGAATACCACGCGTGATTCCCTAGGTACAATCATGGTTCCATAGGCAACTGCAAACTTTTTCCAAGCATGTTGTCTTACACTGAATAGCCAAAGAAACTGGAACTGCCCAACTCCGTCGGAATGCACAATGAACATGAATGGATGCAGGTGATCAGACAGGATGCTTACGTACGTGTCACCTGTCAGAGTCGTCTCTAGACGTATCAGGGGTCCCGTATCACTCTAACTGCACAAGCCCCACACCATTACAGAGCATTCACCAGCTTGAACAGTCCCCTGCTGACATGCAGGGTCCATGGATTAATGAGGTTGTCTCCATACCCGCACACGTCCATCCGCTCGGTATAATTTGAAACGAGACTCATCCGACCGGGCAACGTGTTTCCAGTCATCAACAGACCAATGTCTATGTTGACGGGCCCAGTTGAGGCGTAAAGTTTTGTGTCGTACAGTCATCAAGGGTACACGAATGAGCCTTCGGCTCCGAAAGCCCATGTCGATAATACTTCGTTGAATGGTTCACACGCTGACTCTTGTTGATGGCCCAGTATTGGAATCTGTAGCAATTTGCGGAAGGGTTGCACTTTTGTCTCGTTGAGGGATTCTCTTCAGTCGTCGTTGGTCCTATTCTTGCAGGATATTTTTTCTGCCGCATCGTTGTCGGAGACCTGATGTTTTATCGGATTCCTGATATTCACAGATACAGTCGTGAAATGGCAGTACGGGAAAATCTCTACTTCATCGCTGCCTCGGAGATGCTCGTGCGCCCACTATAGCTGCACGATAAAACTCACTTAAATTTTGATAACCTATCATTATAACCGCAGTAACCACCGACCTAAGTGCCGTGTTCTGTCTGTTTACATGTCTCTTTGTTTGAATACACATGCCTATACCAGTTTCTTTGGCGCTTCAGTGTATATTAACGATTATGGCGATTACCTTTGAAATAATAAACAGTTCACTAACTTTTTTTCCATCTGACTCGTTTGACTGCTCCTTATAACTCCCTACTCAGTCATGTTGCTAGCCGGACGGCCGGTAACATTTCGGAATTCACGAGTGATTCCTGTTGTTTGACGCGGTATTTCAGAGCGAGCGTCCTCCATGGTCGATAGCGGCTGTTCGTCAGTAAATGAGGTTTGCGTAGTCTTGGTATACCTGTGGTTGTTCTTTCGCATTTCCACTTCGCAGTTACATCATCAACCATCATCAACAGTCGATTTTTTTAGCTTTAGCAGCGTTGCAACGCCCCATCTGATTCATTGACTGCCCCTTTTAACTCCCTGCTCACAAGGGAACCTCCCCATCGCACCCCCCTCAGATTTAGTTATAAGTTGGCACAGTGGATAGGCCTTGAAAAACTGAACACAGATCAATTGAGAAAACAGGAAGAAGTTGTGTGGAACTGTGAAAAAATAAGCAAAATATACAAACTGAGTAGTTCATGGCAAGATATGCAACATTAAGGACTCTGGGACCGCAGCAGCGCCGTGGTCTCGTGGTAATGTGAGCAGCTGCGGAACGAGAGGTCCTTGGTTCAAATGTTCCATCGAGTGAAAACTTTAATTGTTTATTTTCAGTTTATGTGACAAACTCTTATGTTTTCATCACTTTTTTGGGAGTGATTATCACATCCACAAGAATACCTAAATCGGGCAAGGTAGAAGAATCTTTTTACCCATTCGCCAAGTGTACAAGTTTGGTGGGTCGACAACATATTCCTGTCATGTGACGCACATGCCGTCACCAGTGTCGTATAGAATGTATCAGATGTGTTTTCCTGTGGAGGAATCGGTTGACCTATGACATTGCGATCAAATGTTTTCGGTTCCGATTGGAGCGGCACGTCCTTTCGTCTAGTAATCGCACGGTTTTGCGATGCGGTCGCAAAACACAGACACTAAACTTATTACAGTGAACAGAGACGTCAATGAACGAACGGACAGATAATAACTATGCAAAAATAAAAAAAGTAAAATTTTCACTCGTGGGAAGACTTGAACCAAAGACCTCTCCTTCTGCAGCTGCTCACTCTACCACGGGACCACGGCGCTCCTAAGCTCCCGCTCTCCTTTATGTTGCCTATCTGGCCAAGACTGATGACCAGTTTGTATATTTTGCTTATTTTTTCACAGTTCCACACAACTTCTTCCTGTTTTCTCAATTGATCTGTGTTCAGTTTATCAAGGCCTATCCACTGTGCCAAGTTATAACTAAATCTGAGGGGGGTGAGATGGGGAGGTCCCCTTGTCAGAGTCATGTTGCTAGCTGTGTAAGGTGGCATCATTTTGAGCCACATTACAACTACCACTCCGGAAAGAAGACCCTTCAATAGTATAAACATCGAGACAGGAAACCATTAACGATACTGACATCGGCTAGGGATCTTAATTTGTAGCAGAATATCTGCACGTTGGGCGATAGTGAAGAAGACGGAGACGGGAGGCTGGCAGGAGAACAGGAAAGACACAAGCGAGGCAGGCAGGCCTGAGAGCTGAAGACAACAGCGCCCGTAAGCTACTCTGGAAACCCGAGGCGGGTGGACCGCGGCTTAGCGGGAGCCACGTGGCCGAGGACAAGGAGAAGACACAGGAGCTCACTCACAAAATGCGTGGCGGCGTGTAGGTGGTTTTCCCAACGGCCGGAGCGGAAGATTCTGGAACAGTCTGGAAGCTTCTAGAAGCTTCGGTCGGTTGCAAAACAGAGATTGGTCGGCGCTCGGAAACGAACGCCTTCCAGCAACATGACTGGCCACGCATATTAAAAGGGGGAAGAAAAAAGAACAGGAGCTACGAAAAAACGTAGCGACTGTGAATCACTTGTTCCTGGGGCATCGAGGAGAGAGGTTGGGCCTGGCGAGGTGTGCGACCTCGTTACTGGGACAGAGTACTTGTAGCGAGAGCCTGAGGATCGTCTGGTGTTCCACGGCAGCCGTGCAGGTGCCTACGGAAGCTTTTGGTGAGGTAGAATTTATGTTATCTCGCTGAGGCGAGAACCTTTGCAGCGATAAGCGTTAGATCACTATAGTCGTGCTTTCGCAACGGCGGTTAGGGAAGTAAAGTAAGTTGCTGATCACGTGTCTTTTACGTTCTATGCTGAGGCTTCACGTTGCTAGTCGCGAGTGTAGTTCTCAATATAATTACAATTGCCATAGCTGATGTCAGTATTCCGCGCTTGAGTTAACGACCGCGAATATATCACAGGACAGTGACAGACAGAGAGATTACCAAATGTGAATAGGCAGAACTAAAATGTTGCTCGTACTGTGTAATCCTGTATAGAGTAAATTGAGAAAAGTAAAGAATTTGACACTACTGAGTGTATCATTTCATAGCTAGTACTTTCCTCGGTCATTTTATTATCTCCCTATTTGTGTATTTCATGTTTGCAACCACCTGGTGGAGGCAATGTTTGTAGGTCAGCACATCTGAACATTCTAGCGTATACTGAGGATATGGTTAGAAACCAACCAGATTTGCATACGACTAGTTGATGTCACATATAGAGCAAAGGATAAGCTTACCTTTCTGGAGAGCGTATATGTGTCAGGGCGACAAATTAGCGTTATAAAATCCGTTGTGCAAAATTTTTCACTTATACGTTCGGCTCGCAGGCTTACCCATCAGCAGAAAAGAGCAAAACAGAAGCGGTAGCTTACGGCTGGACAGCCGGTAACATTTCTGAATTCACGAGTGATTCCTCTTGGTTTTTCACTTGGCATTCCAGAGCGATCGTCCTCAATGGTCGGTAGTCACTGTTCGTCAGTAAATGAGGTTCGCGTGGTCTTGGTATACCTGTGGTTATTTTTTCGCAGTTCCACTTCACAATCACATCATCAACAGTCGATTTGCGTAGCTTTATTAGGGTTGCAATGCCCCTGATGGATTTTTTACTCGAGTGACTTATAATGAGTAGCTTCGTTCCTAGCCGCCGAGCTCTACTGACGGCCTGACCTACCCACTCTGCAGGTGCTGCTTCTTACTGACAGCAGAATAATCAAATGTTCAAATGTGTGTGAAATCTTATGGGACTTAACTGCTAAGGTCATCAGTCCATAAGCTTACACACTACTTAACCTAAATTGTCCTAAGGACAAACACAAACACCCATACCCGAGAGAGGACTCGAACCTCCACCGGGGCCAGCCGCACAGTCCATGACTGCAGCGCCTTTGACCGCAGAATAATTCCCGCCGCCTTCTGTACTGGCGGGTGCGTCTCTCGTCACATCTGGCGGTCAGTTACGCATTACACAGTAGCTTAGCGATAACCTGGCGTATTGCTTCTATAACGTATCTTTCACTCTGCAGCGGATGTACGCTGTGCTGAAACGCCACGGCAGATAAAACTATGCCAGAATTACGCTACGAACGCTCTCACAGCTTCAAGCATCTTCGCTAACGGAGCCTGTATAAGCCCACAGTGTTCACCCACCTTCGTACCGCACATTCAAGTGAAAAGCGAGTGCGCAAGAAGCGACTGAATGCATGACGCGAGGGAAGCGTGGACAGATATTAGTGTCAGCCAGGGCAGTGCAGCGCAGCTAGTCGTTATGGTGAGTATCCTCCATCAGCGAGATGGGCGACGAGAGATAGCGAGCGGGCACTCAGCAGCAGCGGAGGGTGGCGGGAGAGGGCGAGAAGCGGTCGGCAGCCCCGCTTAGCGTCTGCGCTGGCGGGAAGCAGATTTTATTTTGGCGCAGCGCCGCCCTGTGATTACGGCTAACAAGGCTGACAAAACGTTTGTTGTGGGGTGAGCGGGTCGTAGGGGCCGGCCTGCGTAATAGACGGCGTGCGCTCTCAGGCACGGCCTGTCGGGAGAGAGAGAGGGCGGGAGGGTGCGCCTCGCGGATACGGTGGGACGGGCAGGATCAAAGCGGAGCGGCAAATGTCATCACACCTGACAGGGCCAACACCGCGACACGCCTCCCGGTCGTTTCTCTGGTATAAAACGACGTCAAGGAACGAATCACCACATAGGCAGGATAGCTGTGCATATGTACTGACTCAATCATGAAAGCTTACACAGAAAAAAAATCGTGAAAATACAAGGTGTACAACAATTAAAAGAAAACAGCCCTCGGCCACTAATTTTTAACGAATTAACCGGCTTTCAACACCGCTAGGAGTGTCTTCCTCAGAATTTAAACTGAGGAAGGCACTCCTAGCAGTGTTGAAACCCGGTTAATTCGTTAAAAATTAGTTTAAATTCCGAGGAAGACACTCCTAGCAGAGTTGAAACCCGGTTAATTCGTTAAAAATTAGTGACTGAGGGCTGTTTTCTTTTAATTGTAACTATTCACGGTCTCTGACCGTGCAGCCATGAACAAAATTTTACAAGGTGTACAACTTTGTTTCCGCCGTTTGCCGATAGGTGGCTGCATCGGTAAGTAGCGGTCGAGAGAAACTGATCGGAGATGTCAGGCAGTTGGCTTGGACCTCGGTCAACATAACCTCACTGAAACGTTAGTCGATTTGTGCCTGCATCATAAAGTTGTTCTTGATTGAAAATGTCAGCTTACGAGCTTAATCCTCGTCATTTGCGGGAGGTGTTGCTGTTTTGTTTCAGAATGAAGAAAACAGCGGTTGAGTCTCATCGAATGCTCTCGAGCACGTATGGTACGGACGCTATTAGTGAAAGAACTCGCCGTGAGTAGTTTCAACGCTTCAAGAACGGTGATTTTAACGTCGTAGACCGGCATGGTGGTGCAATAGAGAATGTTTTCGAAGATGCAGAATTGAAGACATTGCTGAGTGAAGACTCGCGTCAAACTCAAGAAGAATTCAAACTTCCTGGAAGATCAAAACTGTGTGCTGGACCGAGACACGAACTCGGGCCCCCAGGCTGTGGCTCCACAATATTCTTTCTTCCAGGAGTGCTAGTTCTGCAAGGTTCGCAGGAGAGCTTCTGTAAAGTTTGGAAGGTAGGAGACGAGGTACTGGCAGAAGTAAAGCTGTGAGGACGGGGCGTGAGTCGTACTTGGGTAGCTCAGATGGTAGAGCACGTGCCCGCGAAAGCCGAAGGTCCCGAGTTCGAGTCTCGGTACGGCACACAGTTTTAACTTGCCAGGAAGTTTCATATCAGCGCACACTCCGCCGCAGAGTGAAAATCTCATACTGGTCAAGAAGAATTGGCACGATTAGTGGGAGTGACACAGCAAGTCATTGAAAAACGTCTCAAGGCTATGGGCATGATTCAGAAAGAAGAAGGAACTTGGGTCTCGTGTCAGCTGAAACCAAGAGACTGCGAGGTGCCAGGGCTAGCAGTGTATTTAACACTAAATTCTTCTCGAATCTTCATATGGAAATGATGCTCTAAGCCCCCCTTTTTTAACTCCTACTTTTGCTGTTGCACATGGATTAAGAAAAAACGCGAACTGACTGTAATCGACCCTGCAAGTGGAGTAGAAAAGAGTTTGACACCTGCAATAATTTAATTTGATAGACATTAATTAAATAAAGGAAAGTTTCAGTAACGTAGTGAGAAGTGAAAGGGTTGCTCTACCGACTAACAGAATGAAAGTTCTGTCCAAAATACTAATTTGATTTATTATGAATAAACTCAAAATTATAAATAAAACACATGAAACATTTACAATACATCAAACTGGATCAAATTGGATACTCAAATAAATGCTGTGAAGGTGAAGTTGTCCATAAACTAGATTGTGACATTTATGACGAAGTGGTATGTGGAGCCAATTCCTTGCAGCTCAAATATTAAGAGAAACACCCAGCCAACTCAACATTAATTGCTGCTACGGTAGTGATAACTCAGACAATGAACACCCAAGACAGAACAAAGTTAGAAAAGACGAACAGGCGCGCTCTGCTGAGCTCTGATTATCACAGTGCAAATTCCCTAGTCTGCCGGTGCTGCGGACATACATTACCAAGCTGTCTTCTTAACGGCAAGGACACAATCTGGCGTACCAGAAGCGATGGCTAGTTGCTTCGACGTCCCATCGTGGTGATGATAATGTCGCGAGTATAGCCCGAAACAAATTGTCCTGGTCTGGTTGTTCCAGACTAATGACTTCCTATCAATACAAATGCGCCTCTGAGGGAGATGAAGAAGGCTCACCACACAATCACTGACAGTACAGTGATTGATTTTAACAAGCGAAGTCACACAGTAACTCCGATACAGTCAACTTTAGCCAAAACTGCCCAAGACAGACAACATAGGCCGCTTGTACACAGAACGCTCAATTGCCAACTGTACTCGGAATGTTACATTGAAGTCGAAACTTCAGCAACTTCGTTAAACAGTTACAATCAAATAAAAGTATATTAGACAGCCAACGGAAGGCAGGTTGTCCAGAGCAGCGAGAGCTCAGTCTTGTAACCTACTCCGACCGAAAGGCGAGAGCCGACTCCCACCAGAGCACCCGTACAAACCAAACGCAGAACATTCCCGCCCCCACGACAGTGGCCGTGGTTAAATGTTGCAATCAGCAACTCGAAAACCCGCGGAAAATTCCACTCTATTGCTGAAGCACTACCATCCCATCGATGGAGATTCTTGGCGCCAATTTCTGTGCCGATTTTGCTACGTCACGGAGCTATGCCCTGAGAAAGCCAATCACAGTTACGATTTTGCAGAAAACGCGGGAATTTGCCCGCCAAGACTGCCTGGGGACACAAGTCATTCCCACGCCTCGCTGGTAGCCCACCAGAAAGTGTTTTCGCTAAGTTTCTGCGAAGTAACGGAATCTCTAACCCAGCCGCTCCTTCAGGCCCCTGTGAGCGTGTCTCCGCCGCTATTATGACAATGTCGGCATCTGGAAAGCATTCACTCGACTCCCTCACACCCGTTGGCTTATCCCTTTCAAGATCAGCAGAGCCCATCTGTCACCGGACCACCCGGGTGATGAGAGACACTGCATGTGAAGTCCGCGTGTGAAGGAATAGCAACTTTTCACCGCATGTAATTAGAGAGGAAAATCGAATTACTCAGAGTAAGATAGAAATATGAGAGGGGGCTTCTGCCACCTCTCAAGACGTTGAACGGCGTTTGTGTGTTTGTGAACAGTTGCTTCAGAGGCAAAAACGGAAGGGATTTCTGCATCGAATTGTGACCGGGGCGAAAAATGGGTTCATTGCGATAACCCTAAACGCAAAAAATCATGGGAATATTCTGGCCATGCTTCCATGTCAACGGCCAAGTCGAATATTCACGGCTCCAAGATAATGCTCTGCATTTGATGGACGAGCTCGGCGTCGTGTAGTATGATGTGTTAAAACTAAGTGAAACAATCACAGGTGCTCGTTATCGAACGCAGTTAATGCGTTTGAGCAGAGCGTTAAAAGACAAACGGCCGCAATACAGCGAGAGGCAGGATAAAGTGATTTTGCATTTGCAGCACGACAACGCTCGACCCCACGTTGCAAAAGACGTCAAAACGTGCTTGGAAACGTTAAAATGGGACGTCCTGCCCCACCCGCCGTATTCTCCATACGTTGCTTCCTCTGACTGTCACCTGTTTAGAACAATGGCGCATGGCCTGGCTGACCAACACTTCCGATATCACGAAGAAGTCACAAATTGGATCGATCCGTGGATCGCATCAAAAGATGAACAATTTTTTTGTCGCCCGATTCGTACGTTGCCCAAAAGATGGGAGAAAGTAGTGGCCAGCGATGGAAAATACTTTGAATGATACATGTGTAACCAATTTGTTTCATTAAAGCCTCAAATGTTGGGGAAAAACGGCGGAAGCAAAGTTGTACTCCTAGTATGAAAATTAGCTGTAAACCTTGTAAGACGTACAATGCAAGCCACTTTCGTCAGTTCATTAAGAGGCCATAAGCACTGACAAGCTGCTGATTTCATGCTCACTGATTGAGAGCTGGAGGTAAGAAATGGCGCATTCACGTCTCATCTATAAGTAATCGGCCCCAACCGCCGTATACTGAGGCACTCAAATACCAAGCAATGCGGAGTTCGAGATTTCCAGTGACAGCAGCCTCGGGTGAACGAGCCTAAGCAAATACTAAGTGACTAAGCAATAAACTCTGTTAATCTTGAACACCAAGAACGATTTACAAAAGCTCGTCTGTACTTACCTCTGGCCTGTGCTTACTGGTTTCCATCGTACATTTGTCTACATGTACTTACAGGGTGACAATTATGAAACTATAAGAAAAAAACGTTGAGTAGTTACAAACTATGGCGTGCACACACTTTATTCAACACTAAAGATATTCGGATTTGGGTTCGATATGCCCACCATCATTGGCGATGATGCGGCGCAGACGAATAGCGAAATTCTGCATGACCCGCCGAAGTGTCGGAACGTCGATGCTATAGATGACTTACTGAATGGTTGTTTACAGGTCAGCAATGGTTTTGGGGTTATTGCTACACACCTTGTCTTTAGTATAGCCCGACAAAAAGTAGTCGCATATGTTTGGATACAGTGAATAAGGCAGCCAGTCGAGCTCCATGCCAGTGGCCTCTGGATACCCCAGAGTCAGAATGCGATCCCCAAATTGTTTCTCCAGGACATCACACACTCTCCAGCTCCGATGGGGCTGAGCTCCATCTTGTATGAACCACATTTTGTCGAAATCAGGCTCACTTTGGATAATGGGGATGAAATCATCGTCCAAAATCTTCATGTTCCGTTCGGTAGTCACTATGCCACGGAGGAAGATCGCACCGATTATTCCATGGCTTGACATCGCACACCATACAGTCACCCGTTGAAGATGAAGGGACTTCTCGATCGCGAAATGCAGATTTTGAGTCCCCCAAATGCGCAAGTTTTGCTTATTGACGAACTCATGCAAATGAATAGGGTTTCGTCGCTAAACCAAACCATACATGAGCATACTAATTCCTGTCATGCCCCTCGGCCAACAGTGCAGTTTAAACATCATAACCCAAACCACTCAGATGACGATTTAATATCATATACACTCCTGGAAATGGAAATAAGAACACCGTGAATTCATTGTCCCAGGAAGGGGAAACTTTATTGACACATTCCTGGGGTCAGATACATCACATGATCACACTGACAGAAGCACAGGCACATAGACACAGGCAACAGAGCATGCAAAATGTCGGCACTAGTACAGTGTATATCCACCTTTCGCAGCAATGCAGGCTGCTATTCTCCCATGGAGACGATCGTAGAGATGCTGGATGTAGTCCTGTGGAACGGCTTGCCATGCCATTTCCACCTGGCGCCTCAGTTGGACCAGCGTTCGTGCTGGACGTCAGATCACGTGAGACGACCCTTCATCCAGTCCCAAACATGCTCAATGGGGGACAGATCCGGAGATCTTGCTGGCCAGGGTAGTTGACTTACACCTTCTAGAGCACGTTGGGTGGCACGGGATACATGCAGACGTGCATTGTCCTGTTGGAACAGCAAGTTCCCTTGCCGGTCTAGGAATGGTAGAACGATGGGTTCGATGACGGTTTGGATGTACCGTGCACTATTCAGTGTCCCCTCGACGATCACCAGTGGTGTACGGCCAGTGTAGGAGATCGCTTCCCACACCATGATGCCGGGTGTTGGCCCTGTGTGCCTCGGTCGTATGCAGTCCTGATTGTGGCGCTCACCTGCACGGCGCCAAACACGCATACGACCATCATTGGCACCAAGGCAGAAGCGACTCTCATCGCTGAAGACGACACGTCTCCATTCGTCCCTCCATTCACGCCTGTCGCGACACCACTGGAGGCTGCACGATGTTGGGGCGTGAGCGGAAGACGGCCTAACGGTGTGCGGGGCCGTAGCCCAGCTTCATGGAGACGGTTGCGAATGGTCCTCGCCGATACCCCAGGAGCAACAGTGTCCCTAATTTGCTGGAAAGTGGCGGTGCGGTCCCCTACGGCACTGCGTAGGATCCTACGGTCTTGGCGTGCATCCGTGCGTCGCTGCGGTCCGGTCCCAGGTCGACGGGCACGTGCATCTTCCGCCGACCACTGGCGACAACATCGATGTACTGTGGAGACCTCACGCCCCACGTGTTGAGCAATTCGGCGGTACGTCCACCCGGCCTCCCGCATGCCCACTATACGCCCTCGCTCAAAGTCCGTCAACTGCACATACGGTTCACGTCCACGCTGTCGCGGCATGCTACCAGTGTTAAAGACTGCGATGGAGCTCCGTATGCCACGGCAAACTGGCTGACACTGACGGCGGTGGTGCACAAATGCTGCGCAGCTAGCGCCATTCGACGGCCAACACCGCGGTTCCTGGTGTGTCCGCTGTGCCGTGCGTGTGATCATTGCTTGTACAGCCCTCTCGCAGTGTCCGGAGCAAGTATGGTGGGTCTGACACACCGGTGTCAATGTGTTCTTTTTTCCATTTCCAGGAGTGTAGTTCAATGATTATCACCTGGTAAGTCTGTATGTCAGTTTCACTGTGAGATGTACTTGAGCCTAAGCGTTCAATTGGAGCAACAAAATCTGGTTCAGTGGCTCAAATGGCACTGAGCACTATGGGACTTAACATCTGTGGTCATCAGTCCCCTAGAACGTAGAACTACTGAAACCTAACTAACCTAAGGACATCACACAACACCCACTCATCACGAGGCAGAGAAAATCCCTGACCCCGCCAGGAATCGAACCCGGGAACCCGCGCGCGGGGAGCGAGAACGCTACCGCACGACCACAACCTACGGACAACAAAATCTGGCACTTGCATGGTTCGTGGTCTGTAGTACTACACTACTGGCCATTAAAATTGCTACACCAAGAAGAAATGCAGATGATAAACGAGTATTCATTGTACAAATATACTAGAACTGACATGTGATTACATTTTCACGCAATTTGGGTACATAGATCCTGAGAAATCAGTACCCAGAACAATCACCTCTGGCCATAATGACGGCCTTGATACGCCTGGGCATTGAGTCAAACAGAGCTTGGATAGCGTGTACAGGTACAGCTACCCATGCAGCTTCAACACGATACTACAGTTCATCAAGAGTAGTGACTGGCGTATTGTGACGAGCCAGTTGCTCGGCCACCATAGGCCAGACGTTTTCAATTGGTGGGAGATCTAGAGAATGTGCTGGCCAGGGCAGCAGTCGAACATTTTCTGTACCCAGAAAGGCCCGTACAGGACCCGCAACATGCGGTCGTGCATTATCCTGCTGAAATGTAGGGTTTCGCAGGGATCGAATGAAGGGTAGAGCCACAGGTCGTAACACGTCTGAAATGTAACGTCCGCTGTTCAAAGTGCCGTCAACGCCAACAAGAGGTGATCGAGAAGTGTAACCAATGGCACCCCATACCATCACGCCGGGTTATACGCCAGTATGGCGATGACGAATGCACGCTTCCAATGTGCGTTCACTGCGATGTCGCCAAACACGGATGCGACCATCATGATGTAGTAAACAGAACCTGGATTCATCCGAAAAAATGACGTTTTGCCATTCGTGCACACAGGTTCGTCGTTGAGTACACCACGACAGGCGCTCCTGTCTGTGATGCAGCGTCAAGGGTAACCGCAGCCACGGTCTCCGAGCTGATAGTCCATGCTGCTGCAAACGTCGTCGAACTGTTTGTGCAGATGGTTGTTGTCTTGCAAACGCCCCCATCTCTTGACTCAGGGATCGATATGTGGTTGCACGATCCGTTACAGCCATGCGGATAAGATGCCTGTCATCTCGACTGCTAGTGATACGAAGCGGTTGGGATCCAGCATGGCGTTCCGTATTACCCTCCTGAACCCACCGATTCCATATTCTGCTAACAGTCATTGGATCTCGGCCAACGCGAGCAGCAATGTCGCGATACGATAAACCGCAAACGCGATAGGCTACAATCCGACCTTTATCGAAGTCGGAAATGTGACGGTACGCATTTCCCCTCCTTACACGAGGCATCACAACAACGTTTAACCAGGCAACGCCGGACAACTGCTGTTTGTGTATGAGAAATCGGTTGGAAACTTTCCTCATGTCAGCACGTTGTAGGTGTCGCCACCGGCGCCAACCTTGTGTGATTGCTCTGAAAAGCTAATCATTTGCATATCACAGCATCTTCTTCCTGTCGGTTAAATTTCGCGTTTGTAGCACGTCATCTTCGTGGTGTAGCAATTTTAATGGCCATTAGTGTATACGTGAGTGTGTTTGCCCCAATCTTAATGCAGTCATAGGGTGTAGTGATCACTTGTTCTGGCAAATGACTGGAGAATCTAGTAAGTCTCATCTACCTTTTTTTTAACCAAAGTCTATGCCCTTCTGCATGTTTATTGCAAACATGTGAAAGACCAATAAAAGCAAACCAGTAAGCCAACCCAGAGTCTTATTTCCGTATCATCATGATACTCACCTCTTTAGGCTAACATCCTTCTCTACTGTACGCAATGACAGAGACCTGCAAAATCTTAGCTTTTACTCCATCGGCATTTCACTCCTGTCACAACCGCTCGCATACCACGAAACAGATGACTAAAATTCCCGCTTCACCCCCCGATCTGAGCGACGGCTATTCGAAATATAGGGTCCGATCGATCGCGAAATGGAAACCACTATGAAAGTCCAATGAAGTTTTCCATAGATGTGCAGGGCAGTGTCTATAGTACGACTGTAGATCGCGTCACGTCGCTCTTTTCCGTTCTGAGCGCACAGTGAGCACTTAAATATGCATAGAAAGTATTGTCTCCCGCCAAGTACGAGTGCCTGTGACAGATTTCGCCTGATTTCATGCAACCCAAGCAACGTGACTGTCACGCATTTCCTTCTTCATGTCAATTCTCTGCCGCACACTGCAGGAGCAATTAGGACGCTGTTGCAGCGTTTTCGGCGGTAAGTGTTTGATCATCCACCATACAGCCAGGACTTGGCTCCCTCGATTTTCACCTCTGCTCACATGAACTGCAGTGTATGAAGACAACATTTCGGTACATACAACAAGCTGCAGATCAGTGTAGAGAATTGGCAGAAAGCACAGGCAGCAGCCTTCTATGACGATGATTTTAGAAACTTGGTACAACGCTATGACAAATCTCTAACTCAGAGCGGCGACTTTGAACAGAAGTGGCTCGAAGGTGTAGCTAACTGTTGCTAATAAAACTTTTTTGAATTTCACTGTGCTTGCCATTTCGTACCGATCAACCTCACTTTCCGAATAGCCCTCATGAGTATGTCGTGATTGACGTCGGGTTAAGACAACAAGATGGTAAAATATGATCAAAAAGTCGCACGTCGCAGATACATCGAACGCAGGCGTTGGAAACTCATGGTGCTACAAATTGGAGATAAACGCCTGCATTCGATATACTGTTCAAGAGCTGGAATTTGAAACATTCTAAGTGTAATATTTTCACGTGTTCTAGGACTTCTTATAGGTCCCTATACATATTTCAAGTGCCAAATCGTGGAGAAAATGTTTAAAAAATTCATTACAAGATGATGCATGGTCTTTGTGCCAGGTATTTCCGTCTCTATAGGTTCCAGAGCTAAGCGGCAAGGTCTACATCTACATCTACATGATTACTCTGCTATTCACAATAAAGTGCCTGGCCGACGGTTCAATGAGCCACCTTCATGCTGTCTCTCTACCGTTCCACTCTCGAACGGCACTCGGGAAAAACGAGCACTTAAATTTTTCCGTGCGAGCACTGATTTCTCTTATTTTATCGTGATGATAATTTCTCCCTATGTAGGTGGGTGCCAACATAATGTTTTCGCAATCGGAAGAGAAAACTGGTGACTGAAATTTCATGAGAAGATCCCGTCGCAACGAAAAACGCCTTTGTTTTAATGAATGCCACTCCAATTCACGCATCATGTCTGTGATACTATCTCCCCTATTTCGCGATGATACAAAACGAGCTGCCCTTCTTTGTACTTTTTCGATGTCATCCGTCAGTCCCACCTGATGAGGATACCACACCGCACACCAGTACTCCAGAATAGGGCAGACAAGCTTAGTGTAAGCAGTCTCTTTGTTAGACCTGTTGTACCTTCTAAGTGTACTGCCAATGAATAGCAGTCTTTGGTCTGCTCTACCCACAATATTATCTATGTGATCGTCCCAATTTAGGTTATTTGTAATTGTAATCCCTAAGTATTTTGTTGAATTTACAGCCCTCAGATTTGTGTGACTTATGGCGTAATCGAAGTTTAGCTGATTTCTTTTAGTACTCGTGTGAATAACTTCACACTTTTCTTTATTCTGGATCAATTGCCACTTTTCGCACCATGCAGATATCTTATCTAAATCATTTTGCAAGTCGTTTTGATCATCTGATGACTTTACAAGACGGTAAATGACATCTGCAAACAATCTAAGACGGCTACTCAGATTGTCTCCTTTGTCGTTAATATAGATCAGGAACAACAGAGGGCCTATAACACTTCCTTGGGGAACGCCAGATATTACTTCTGTTTTACTCGATGACTTTCCGTCTGTTACTACGAACTGTGACCTTTCTGACAGGAAATCACGAATCCAGTCGCACAACTGAGGCGATACTCCTTAGGCACGCAGTTTGATTAAAAGACGCTTCTGAGGTACGGTGTCGAAAACCTTCTGGAAATTGAAAAATATGGAATCAATTTGACATCCCCTGTCGATAGCGCTTATTACTTCATGAGTATAAAGAGCTAGTTGTGTTTCACAAGAACGATATTTTCTGAATCCGTGCTGACTATATGTCAATAAATCGTTTTCATCGAGTTACTTCATAATGTTCGATTACAATATATTGCATGGGGGCTTAATTAAATAAAATGCAAATAATTTTAGTAGCTGTATGTCCGATTACGCTGTTTCGTAAACGGTTGGCCCTGACTAGTTTTTGTACGCAATCTGACTGCATAGAATAACAACAAACAATGAAAGAAAATTTTCGTTAACACAATTAATTAATTAAGTCCCCAGCAACTATGAAACCTACGAAACCAAAGCACAAGTATAACTGTTCTGTATGTGGAAGTGTGACTCAACGCACATCTGGCACCGTTCTTCTTCAACAAGACAAGAATTTTTAAATACCAATTTTACTGACGTGATAAAAGAAAATTAGAAATACTATAATTGCGCAAGAAAACCAGAATTACTCTCTAATACAAGAACACACGCCAGATGCTTTGTTGACTGAACCTGTAATGACGCATTATTTAGGACACTGAAATAACGAGAAAAAAAAAGGAAAGTAGTTTGTTACCTTAATTTATATTGATGAAAAGCACTCTAAACATTACAATCTCTCCACACCGACTCGCTACTACCACATCTCAACCAGAACTCTCCAATATCACATCTCAGCAAGCACTCCCTACAAACAATCTCTGCTACGAGTTCTTAACAAGTACTGACTGCTACGAGTTCTTAACAGGCACTGCCTACTACGAGTTCTTAACAAGCACTCCCTACTACAAGTTCTTAACAAGCACTCTCTGCTACGAGTTCTTCCCAAGCACTGACTACTACAAGCTCTGCCCAAGCACAGTGGAGGCGGCTGAATAATACTCTTTGGCGCAATCTCTGGCGCAGTGGCTCAGTGTAGCCACCTTTCATATGCCCCTCCTCCACAGGCCAGAATTTGATTATATTTTTGCCAGCATTGGTGGTGAAAATACCACCAAATTCGTCCACAAAAATACAGACAAAAATAAAAGATAATATTAATACCTAAATATCACATAATTAGTTAAAATTTTGGCTTTTCACTGACCTTTCAATAACCTAATATATGAAATACAGTAAGCAATACAACTTCTTTTCATACACGTGACTTTACATAAGAGTTCACACAATACACAAAAAATCAGTTTATACAAAAAAAACATCAACAGGTGACATCTTTTCAGTAGAAGCAATCCATCAGTGGCACCCAGCAATGTTGAGTAGGTGCAGACAGCAAGAAGTAATATCATTTCAGTAGAAACAGTTCTAACAGTGGCACCCAGTAGTGTTGAATAAGTGCAGACACCAACAAGTGACGTTATTCCAGTAGGATCAGTCCATTAGTGGCACCCAGCAATGTTGAGCAGGTGCAGACAGCAACAAGTGACATTATTTCAGTAGAAGCAGTTCATCAGTGGCACCCAGTAATGTTGAGCAGGTACACACACCAACAAGTGACATTATTTCAGTAGAAGCAGTTCATTAGTGGCACCCAGCAGTGTTGAGTAGGTACACACACCAACAAGTGACATTATTTCAGTATAAGCAGTTCCATTAGTGGCACCCAGTAATGTTGACAGGTGCAGACACCAACAAGTGACTTCTTTTCAGTAGAAGCAGTCTATCAGTGGCACCCAGCAATGTTGAGCAGGTGCAGACGCCAACAAGTGACTTCATTTCAGTAGAAGCAGTTCATCAGTGGCACCCAGTAATGTTGAGCAGGTGCAGACACCAACAAGTGATTTCATTTCAGTAGAAGCAGTTCATCAGTGGCACCCAGTAATGTTGAGCAGGTGCAGACAGCAACAAGTGACATTATCGCACTAGAAACAGTTCCATCTGTGGCACCCAGCAATGTTGAATAGGTGCAGACACCAACAAGTGACATTATTTCAGTAGAAGCAATCCATCAGTGGCACCCAGCAATGTTGAGTAGGTGCAGACAGCAAGAAGTAACATCATTTCAGTAGAAACAGTTCTAACAGTGGCACCTAACAATGTTGAGTAGGTGCAGACACCGACAAGTGACATCATTTCCATAGAAGTAGCTCCATCTGTGCACCCAGTAATGTTGAGCAGGTGCAGACACCAACAAGTGACATCATTTCAGCAGAAGCAGTACATCAATTGCACCTAGCAATGATGAGCAGGTCCAGAGAGCAGTCCATAATATTCACTATCACTGATCACACTGTTCATCAGAGTTTATTAGCAGAAATTAAACATGTCCTAGTGGCACCAATCATGTAGAAAAAGTACAAGTAACAGTCCATATTATTCACTATCCTAATCACACAGTTCATCAGCAGAAATTAATCATTCCTAAGTGGCACCCATTATGTTGAATAGTGCAGGTAACAGTTCATAATATTCACCATCACTAATCAGACAGTTCAAGCATGAACAATAGTTTGAATACACATACAAATGCTTTTACAATGCTCTTACACTAAACATACAAATTCTAATAAACACACAAATGATATCCGATAATTGTCATATTAACTATTACAAATACTCAAATATCAGTAAACCTATAATATTTATGGGTGTCAGTGCAAGCCACTACATACAAATAAAATAATATTTAGGAGATAGGTGGGTAGGATTAGGAAAGGAAAACACACAAAACACACTCACTCATCTTTCATCCACATTAAGTACTACTGTGTAATAGAATAGTGTTAACTGTGTAAATGCAATTCTGTCAAAATTTGATGTTCATCATGTGTATCAAGTAGTAGTGGCAGCAATGTATAACAGTCAATAATAGTTAAGTAAACGTCATAGTCATCATGTCAAGACCAATGTTTGCCAAGCCAAATCAAATGTACTGTTGCTGAACAACTGTCAGTGAGCCAAGGTATGCAAATACTTCCTCTCTCCAAAAAAAAGTATATACTGCTTAGTGATTTAACAAAGTGTGTGTAGACAATCTTCCTTCCACTTTAGTGTTCTAGTCTGCTATCTTCATCCTCCTTGTTCCATATAGACCAAAAAAAAAAAAAAAAAAAAAAAATGCACCTCACTTACTTTACCTCTTATACACCAAAACTCTAATAATCATCAGCATCACATAATCTCAATACTTCAATAATACCTCTTACGTCGATACATATAAACCTTATCATTAATAGCATTTACCTTACCTCTTGTCCACCAAAACTCCAATAATCATCAACTTCACATAATCTCAATAATACCTCAATAATACCTCTTCAATACGTCGATACATATAAACCTTATTACCAATATCATTTCACTTCCATAACAACACTTTCCTCTAGTCAGTCTCCTCGAACAAGTGCAGATAAAATCCTAATGCAAACCTCATCATCCCATACAATCCGAAGACACAATATCCACACACAACCTCTGTGTAATCCATCTGACCCAAATCTTCTGTCCATCATTAAATAAAAGAAATGCATACATGACCTCTAACAGACTTACTTCGAATAACTCTCAGTAATTAAGTACGATTACGGAGTGTGAATGATCATAATATTTCACAGTGTGTACACCACTTCAAGAATTATGGCAAACAGAAGCAAACATGTGGAGTATTTCTTGTGTCAAGTGTCACTTCCTATTTCAATTGCTCACGAAAAATGCAGTGTAATAACTGTCAATGGTCTAAACCTAGTTTTGGTATGTCATGTCGTTAGCTTCCTTCCTATTAGCATAAATTTATACAGCTTCCATAAAACCTCAGCTCATGTGACTTCTATGAAGTTTCTTGTACTAATGTCGTTCGTCGGATTATAGCAGTTCATTTTCTTATATTAAAAATATAAGGCACTGAGCGTAAGCAAAAGATGCAATAGCGAGTAAATATACCAGTAGTGAACAGAATGTCAACAAGTGGATGCAGCACAATTCTTACAACGAGGCTCTGCCAAGCGAACAATCTATAATTAATACAATAATGTGACCTAAACTCTATGTTTATACACAGTATATCAGCATTTCTATATACCAAATTAAAGAGTAGTTATGACAACAAAACAAAAATGTGTAAATATGCAATCCATAAGCATAGCAGCAAACAGGTCATTAGCATCATATCAGCATAAGCAAATAAATGTTCATATGTAATCTTAATAAGTAAACATGAAGGCGCAAGCAGATAAATCACAAAGTATAACTTACATACCTAACCACATCAGCACAATTAATCAGGTTACAATTATAATTTAAATAAATAAGCACAGCAGGCACATAATAAAAAAATATGACATCAGTGAAAAAGCATTGCAGCCAAGCGATGCATAATATATACAAATAACAACCCTGTTCATTAATAATCATTGTCAAAATCAGTTAACGTACGCAAGCACGTCGCTTCACAAGTAAATTCATAGAACATGAAATTAGCACAAAGTATGAATCACGTAATCGCGAGCAGCAAATTACTTCTAAAGTACGTATCTAAGTGGAAATATGTTACCTGAAAAATGAACTCAATTAATAGTTACCTTTTTTAGTTTATTAGTTTCTTCTTCGAAATTACATTCTTCCTGAAAATTTCTCGATAGCAAGTCGTCTTAACGTCGGACACGCACAGAATTTACCTGAATTTCTTAAATATTTTATACAACCGTATCCTGAAAAATACTGAATGTTAATAACAGAATTCATCGAGTCACTATAGCTTTATACTGAATTTAATCGGAGAAATTAGACTGTGTATTTGTTTACGGCTGTCTGTGCATTCGCACTGAGCGCTCGATCAGCTGTAGGCGCGTGACGTAGGAAGTAATTGTTTGCGGTCAACGACTGCCTTGTGCGGCGCGCAGACTTTACTGTTGCTTTGAGTATGTGCCGCCGCCAAAACACAGCGCGGTATCCTTGTATTCTCTGCATGTTTACATGTAGCTGTTAGTTTCTCTAAAGTATGTCATTCCACAAAAATTTTAACGTTAGATATGTGATGCATTCCCTTAGAGCGTCGTGATTTAAGAGTTTCTACTTCGACAGCGTTATCATGAATAATTTTGCGAATTCTATATGGACCGTTATAAAGCAGAAAAAATTTGCGACACAAGCCTTTTCCTTTGTGAGACAAACGGTGGGACTTAATTAATACCTTTTGGCCAACTGAAAAAGTTTTTAAACGACCAGGACGCTTAGCTGATTTCTCTCTTCTAGCAGCCGCAGATGCAATATTTTGCAGAGCCAGGTTCACAACTTCAGAATGCCGCAGTTTCCGTGAAGGCGGAAAAGGAACGATTTCAGATATGCGATTTGTCGGTGCTTTGTTTTTTAATATCAATATAGGCGGTAAATAAGTTGAATCATTAGGAAGTTCATTCAGAATGTTCTGAAAAACATGAAGATACTGATCCCACGTTCTGTGATTCTGATGACAATAAAGACGACACAATTTATTGATTTCCTTCATCCATCTCTCTGAAGCGTTAGATTGAGGGTGAAAAAGTGAAATGATGATTGGTTTAATTTTACGACGCCGTAGAGTACGAAGCCAAATTTTAGAACGGAACTGTGATCCATTATCTGATATAACCTTATCAACATGACCAACTTCTTTAAGAAAATGTTTGATGAAAGCATTAGATACTGAACGAGCTGTTGCTTTGCGTAACGGTGTAAAACACACATATTTTGATGTCAGTTCCACTGCTACGAAAATGTACGAAAACCATTAGTAGATCGAACCACTGGACCGAACAAATCGACTGCAGCCATGTCCTTTAATTTCGCTGGAATGATAGGAAACAACGGTGCTCTGTGAGAAATTGTTGGCGGCTTAGCCTTTTGACATAATTTGCATTTGGCCAGAACAGATCGAATACGTTTTTCCATATTATTGAAGTAGCAATTTTCCCGTAATTTATGAAAGCATTTTCTGGGACCAAAGTGTGCATAACTGAAGTGCGTATACCAAATCAGCTTATTAACCCACTCATCAGGAATACAAACTAACCAAACAGAGTTGTCGACCGATTTTCGTTTAAAAAGAATGTCATTGCGAACTAAATAATGCTGTCTAATCGCTACGCTTTCCTTTCTCCTCCACTTCTCCTTAATGTCCTTCCAGATTGGATCCTTATTTTGCTCCTTAGCGATGTCCTGGAGCGAAGACGAAATAAAGTTCTCAAACGCAACACCTTGAATATACCTCAAACAATAATTGTTTTCTATGCAGTCCTCTTCAGCACTTTGTTTCAAACCCATAGGTGCACGTGATAAAGCATCAGCAACAATATTTGAAGAACCCTGTATGTAAACAATACTAAAATCAAACTCCTGTAGGTACAACGCCCATCGTGACAATCTGCCGTGAGTTAATTTTGTTGACATAAGAAATTCCAGAGCTCGATGATCGGTATAAACCTTAGTATGTCTGCCAAACAAAAATGTGCGAAATTTTGTGAAAGCCCAAACAACCGCCGAAGCTTCAAGTTCCGTTATCGAATAATTCTTTTCTGATTTAGAGAGAACACGACTTCCAAATGCAATAGTCTTCTGTACTACAACGCCGTTTTCTTCTATCTCTTGAAATAAATGTGCACCTAGGCCTTTGTATGATGAGTCCGTCGCCAAACAAAAATCTTTAGATAAATCCGGATGTGAAAGAAGTGGAGCAGCAACTAAAGCATCACGAAGTTGTTCAAATTCTGATTGAGCTTCCTCATCCCAACACCAATTAGAATTCTTTCCGGATAGTTCACATAAACGAGGTGTGGCCAAATCGTCCAATTTAACAAAGCGTCTAAGAAAATTACAGACACCAAGAAAACTACGAACATCACGTTTTGTGGTAGGAACAGCATAATTACGAATAGCGTCTAATTTCTCTGGATCAGGAAGAATACCTTCTGTAGAAATAATGTGACCGAGAAATTTCACCTGAGAACGACCAAATTCAGATTTTTCTAAGTTCACTGTAATGCCAACTCTTGCAAAGATGCGTAATAATGAATCCAAAATTTTGTTGTGCTCACTCCAAGAACGTTTAGCAATAAGAATATCGTCAACATATGAAGTAATATTGTCACGAAGATAAACAGGTAAAATTTCATTTAAGCTACGAATGAATGCTGCTGAAGATACAGTAAGTCCAAACGGTAATTTCCGAAACTGGTAACAGTTACCAAAGGCTAAAAAGGCCGTGTATTTTCTACAATCAGGGTGGAGTTCTATTTGCCAAAAACTTGCGCGCATATCAATCGTGGATAAAACTTTAATTCCATGAAAATGTTGAAGAAGTTCATCTAAATTTTGTGGACGGACAGTTTCAGGAATGATGATATTATTTCTCTGTCTGGAATCCAGAACCAAACGAATTGACCCATCCTTTTTAAGAACAACGTGTAATGGGCTGGTATAAGGACTGACTGCTGGCTCAATAATGCCCTGATCTAACATGTATTGAAGTTCATTCTTAACCTTGTCTCTGTAAGCCAAAGGAATTTACTTTAAATAAATATTGTAAGCGTTGCATAGTTCCTGTGTGATGACTAAACACTGTAGCATGTGAAGTCAAAATGTGGTGCAGCTCTTCTCTTGCAACGTCATCTGGCACTTCAGCTTTCTTAACCTTTTCATTAATTAATTCTTCGCTATTAATTATATCATTCATCGCGTCTCTGTATCTATTGTCATTGTCATGAATAAACACACTGTCGTCATAATGCTCAACGAAAACATCAGAAGTAAGAAACCTTAAACATTTTGAATCTGATTCAGATCTTGCTAAACACTCGAAAAATTTCAAACATTTCGGCATTCCGGCAACAGTCAAATTCACACTTCCTTCTTTAAAGTTCAAAATTGCCTTATGTGCGTTAAGAAACTCCATACCTAATATAATTTGTGTACTGAGTAATGGAACAATAATAAAATTAGCAGAAAATTCGTATCCTTGACAAATGAAATTTAAGTTGGTCTGTTGTTTAACTTCCACACTTTTTCCAGGAATCGCTCCTCGAATTGTAGTTTTTGAAATAGGTAACACAGGACAGGCAATAGTTCTTTCACATATACGAAAAACTGATTCACTAATGACGTTCAATGGGCTCCCAGAATCTAAAACTGCAGTGAATTTATTCTTACCCACACATACTTCAATAACAGGATGTAAAAATGCGTCTACATTATTTTCCTTTTCGTCTAACAAAATGTCTCTCATGTCTTCCAGGCGCACGTAGTGTAAAGTCGTAGTGTCATTACTTTCTGAACCGTCTATATTGCTGCCAGAAGCCGAAGCTGCAAGTCATTGTCGATTGTTTGCGTCAGGTCTTTGATTATTCGCGTCATTTCGCGGATCAATTTCTACTATTTGCACTTGTCTCTCTGAAGTTCTGTCACGTGGAGGATGCCAATTAGGTCCTTCCTGTCTGTTAGATGCAAATTCTTGGCTGTGTCTGTTATTAAAATTTCTATTTTCCTGTCTGTCTGCATGACTACTCCTCGTATAATTTCTACTGTCACTTCTGAAATTATTGTTGTATCTACTACCCTGGTTATTTCTGTAGAAAGAATTTCTATTATTCTATGAATAATTTCTGCCTTGATGATACCGATTACTGTTTCCATATGATTGATCATTCCGGTACGAATTACCGTTGTTATAATTGTCTGTGTAATTTCTGTTAGAACGTCTGTTATTGTCATAAGGCTGGTATCTATTGTCCTGTCTGTTACGTCTGTCAT
The DNA here is from genome assembly GCF_021461395.2 of Schistocerca americana. Taxonomy (NCBI): domain Eukaryota; kingdom Metazoa; phylum Arthropoda; class Insecta; order Orthoptera; family Acrididae; genus Schistocerca; species Schistocerca americana. Next base: position 397,964,984 of record NC_060126.1, on the reverse strand, counting down.
TCTCAAAATTACCCCTATAACGCCCGTTCCGATCACTATCCCTTTTCTCTGAAAATCTATTGTAATTACTGTTACTGAAAAAGTTACAAGAAGTCCCGTCGTCGTTGTCATACTCAAGTTCTTGCAACAAAGTCTTAAAAGTCTCAATGTCGTCTTTACATCTTCCGGCTAAAGCAATTTGTCTTATGGATTGTGGCAGCTTAGTTAAACAAATGCGAATTAATTCAGTCGGGCTATAAGGGTTGGAAAGGAACTGATTCTTTCGAATCATGTCTTCAAAATATTCTGCTGGCGTGCGGAATTCAGACTGTCTGAAATTACGCTGCATAATAAGACTATGTTTGACTCTGTCTTGTGTGTTTTCGGACCAATATGCTGATAGAAATGCATGATAAAAATCATTCAGATTATTACAATCTCTAATGAGTGCGCGCATCCGCGTCGCCGGTTCGTTTTCTAAATATCCACACATAAATTCCAGTTTGTGACTTAGTGGCCAATTTGGTGGAAGTGCGTACATAAATTGATCTAACCATGCACATGGATGTATGTCATTCTTAGAATTGCGGAAGATCTTAAATTTCCGGACAGTCAAAAAGTGTTTATAGTCCAAGTTTTCGCCTCGTGGCGACAAAGACCTACCGCGTCTGTCCCAGTCCGAATGTCGATTATTGTAAAGTTCGCGCGCCTGGCGCTCTCTTGTTGCATCCCGTAAATGAAACAAATTATTTTCTTCAAACCCTTCTGGTATCTGTGATACTAAATTTCCTTTGCCGTCTTTTCCTACGATTTCGCCTTCAATTTGTTTGACTTGCTTTTTTAATGCCTCAAATTCCCTTTTCACGCGTTCATTAAATTTTTCCTGATTTTCAACATGCTTATTTATGTTCTGATACTCTTCGGTTTCTGCAAATGGTAATGGAGCTGTATCATCCGAATCTCTGTCCCCATGTAAACTAAGATTTGTCAATTTATCTGAAATCTCCTCAACTCTTTCCGATAAGTCACCTATTTGTTCTTTCTGTTTATTTACGTCTTTCGTAAGTGTCGTGACTCGGGTTTCAGTATTGACACATTTAGTAGTTAACTGTTCATACTGTTGTGTTAGGTTATTTAATCTGTCATTTGGTACGGATTCCTCGATTCTCTCAAGTATTTCTTCCTTACTTTTTGCACGTTGTAAATTTAACTCTGAAAATTTCTGTACTATCACGCGATCTCTTTCTTCCTGTTCTCTATCCTGTTCCCTTTGTCTAATCTCTACTGCAATTAATCTATTATTGTGAGAATTCAAAATCGGTTGTACTTCTTCTCTGATTTCTTTCTTTAATTCATCTTTCATATTTTTGAAACATGTCCCTATTCGTGAGTCTAACCGTGTTTCCAAAGTTCCCATCTCTGTTTTAATTGATCCAATCTCTGTTTTAAATTCAGATCCTAACCGTGTTTCCATTGTTCCCATATCAGTTTTAATTGTTCCTATCTCTGTTTTAATTGTTCCTATCTCTGTTTTAATTGTTCCTATCTCTGTTTTAAATTCAGATCACAAAGTTCCCATCTGTGATTTCATTGTTCCCATTTGTGAGTCTAACCGAGATCCCAAATTTAATATTGCACCCATCAACTGCTCCATATTAAATGGTTCAGAATTCTTTTCGCCCCTAACATTTCCCGCAAAACTAACTTCCTTCGTCATAGCTGTAAGGCTATCTGTGTCCGATACTATTTCAGAATCTTCTGTCGTTAATCACGTATTCTGTGAATTTTCTGATTGAGAAAAATTTTGAAATGGTTCCGGACTATTTTCCCGACTTATTACATTGTTTTCCACTTCATTATCCATCATACTGTTTTCCTCTGTTGGCGAGTTCGCCATGTTAACAATTTCGTTATTCTCACTATTCATCATTTTTGCCTTTTTCATTGATCGCGTAATCATTTACAAAATATACAAAACTCGTCACTGTACGAAAATTACACACAATGACTCTTTATCTCCAACAATACCATTCACACGAAATGTTTCCCTCAAAGACGATTAACGATCAATTGAAATAATTGCACTAAATTGTCAAATGCGTATACAAGACAACAAATTAAATTCTGAAAAAAAAGAATACCATTAGAAGAATGACAACTACCAAATCTACACACGCAATATAGACTACAATTACTAAACTACAAATTACTACAACAACACTACTGTCTACTATTTTTACAATCAGAAGAATTCCAAGGGACGATCCGAAGCAGCGGTCGCCACGTGCATGGGGGCAAGAACGAAATGAAAATTTCAGTTAATACAATTCATTAATTAAGTCCCCAGCAACTATGAAACCTACGAAACCAAAGCACAAGTATAACTGTTCTGTATGTGGAAGTATGACTCAACGCACATCTGGCACCGTTCTTCTTCAACAAGACAAGAATTTTTAAATACCAATTTTACTGACGTGATAAAAGAAAATTAGAAATACTATAATTGCGCAAGAAAACCAGAATTACACTCTAATACAAGAACACACGCCAGATGTTTTGTTGACTGAACCTGTAATGACGCATTATTTAGGACACTGAAATAATGAGAAAAAAAAAGAAAAGTAGTTTATTACCTTAATTTATATTGATGAAAAGCACTCTAAACATTACAATCTCTCCACACCGACTCGCTACTACCACATCTCAACCAGAACTCTCCAATATCACATCTCAGCAAGCACTGCCTACAAACACTCTCTGCTACGAGTTCTTAACAAGTACTGACTGCTACGAGTTCTTAACAGGCACTGCCTACTACGAGTTCTTAACAAGCACTCCCTACTACAAGTTCTTAACAAGCACTCTCTGCTACGAGTTCTTCCCAAGCACTGACTACTACAAGCTCTGCCCAAGCACAGTGGAGGCGGCTGAATAATACTCTTTGGCGCAATCTCAATATGTTCTAAAACCCTACTGCAAATCGACGTTAGTGATATAGGCCTGTAATTCAGCGGATTACTCCTACTTCCCTTTTTGGGTATTGGTGTAATTTGAGCAATTTTACAGTCTTTAGGTACGGATCTTCCTGTGAGCGAGTGGTTGTATATAACTGCTAAATATGGAGCTATTTTGTCAGCATACTCTGAGGGGAACCTGACTGGTATACAATCTGGATCGGAGGCCTTGCCTTTATTAAGTGATTTAAGCTGCTTTGTTACACCGAGGATATCTACTTCTATGTTTATCATCTTGGCAGTTGTTCTTGATTGGAATTCAGGAATACACTCCTGGAAATGGAAAAAAGAACACATTGACACCGGTGTGTCAGACCCACTATACTTGCTCCGGACACTGCGAGAGGGCTGTACAAGCAATGATCACACGCACGGCACAGCGGGCACACCGGGAACCGCGGTGTTGGCCGTCGAATGGCGCTAGCTGCGCAGCATTCGTGCACCGCCGCCGTCAGTGTCAGCCAGTTTGCCGTGGCATACGGAGCTCCATCGCAGTCTTTAACACTGGTAGCATGCCGCGACAGCGTGGACGTGAACCGTATGTGCAGTTGACGGACTTTGAGCGAGGGCGTATAGTGGGCATGCGGGAGGCCGGGTGGACGTACCGCCGAATTGCTCAACACGTGGGGCGTGAGGTCTCCACAGTACATCGATGTTGTCGCCAGTGGTCGGCGGAAGGTGCACGTGCCCGTCGACCAGGGACCGGACCGCAGCGACGCACGGATGCACGCCAAGACCGTAGGATCCTACGCAGTGCCGTAGGGGACCGCACCGCCACTTCCTAGCAAATTAGGGACACTGTTGCTCCTGGGGTATCGGCGAGGACCATTCGCAACCGTCTCCATGAAGCTGGGCTACGGTCCCGCACACCGTTAGGCCGTCTTCCGCTCACGCCCCAACATCGTGCAGCCCGCCTCCAGTGGTGTCGCGACAGGCGTGAATGGAGGGACGAATGGAGACGTGTCGTCTTCAGCGATGAGAGTCGCTTCTGCCTTGGTGCCAATGATGGTCGTATGCGTGTTTGGCGCCGTGCAGGTGAGCGCCACAATCAGGACTGCATACGACCGAGGCACAGCCAACACCCTGCATCATGGTGTGGGGAGCGATCTCCTACACCGGCCGTACTCCACTGGTGATCGTCGAGGGGACACTGAATAGTGCACGGTACATCCAAACCGTCATCGAACCCATCGTTCTACCATTCCTAGACCGGCAAGGGAACTTGCTGTTCCAACAGGACAATGCACGTCCGCATGAATCCCGTGCCACCCAACGTGCTCTAGAAGGTGTAAGTCAACTACCCTGGCCAGCAAGATCTCCGGATCTGTCCCCCATTGAGCATGTCTGGGACTGGATGAAGCGTCGTCTCACGCGGTCTGCACGTCCAGCACGAACGCTGGTCCAACTGAGGCGCCAGGTGGAAATGGCGTGGCACGCCGTTCCACAGGACTACATCCAGCATCTCTACGATCGTCTCCATGGGAGAATAGCAGCCTGCATTGCTGCGAGAGGTGGATATACACTGTACTAGTGCCGACATTGTGCATGCTCTGTTGCCTGTGTCTATGTGCCTGTGGTTCTGTCAGTGTGATCATGTGATGTATCTGACCCCAGGAATATGTCAATAAAGTTTCCCCTTCCTGGGACACTGAATTCACGGTGTTCATATTTCAATTTCCAGGAGTGTATTTACTTCGTCTTCTTTGTTGAAGGAGTTTCGGAAAACCGTGTTTAATAACTCTGCTTTAGTGGCACTGTCATCAGTGACTTCACCGTTGTTATCGCGCAGTGAAGGTATTGATTGCGTCTTGCCACTGATGTGCTTTATGTATGACCAGAATCTCTTTGGGTTTTCTGCCAGATTTCGAGACAGAATTTCGTTGTGGAAATTATTAAAAGCACCTCGCATTGAAGAACGCGCCGTATTTCGATCTTCTCTAAAACTCATCCAATCTTGGGGATTTTGCGTCCTTTTAAATTTGACATGCTTTTTTCGTTGCTTCTGCAACAACGATCTGACCCGTTTTGTGTACCATGGGGGATCAGTACCATCACTTGTTAATTTATGTGGTATATATCTCTCTATTGCTGTTGATACTATCTCTTAGAAAATATTCCACAACTTTTCTACTCTTACATGATCAGATCGGAAGGAGTGAAGACTGTCTATCAGCTTTTTTAAATAGATATACTTTGCTTTTCTTTTTGATGGTAGTAGGTGTTACGGTATTCAGGCTAGCACCAACTGCCTTGTGGTCGCTAATCCCTGTATTCGTCACAACACTCACTGTTTGTCCAGGATTATTTGTTGCTAAAAGGTCAAGTATGCTTCCGCAACCATTTACGCTCCGAGTGGGCCCATGAACTAATTGTTCAAAATAATTTTCTGAGAAAGCATTCAGTACAGTTTCGGATGACTTTTTATGCCTGCCGCCGGCTTTAAACGTATAAAGTTTCATGCATATCGAGGGTAGATTGAAGTCACCACGGACTATAATTGTATGAGCGGGGTACTTATTTGGAATGAGACTCAAATTTTCTTTGAACTGTCCAGCAACTATGTCTTCTGAGTCGGGATTTCGGTAAAACGATCCAATTAATAGTTTAGTCCGATTGTCAGATATAACCTCTACCCATACTATTTCACATGAACTATCTACTTCAATTTGGCTACAAGGAAAACTACCTCTGACAGCAATAAATACTCCACCACCAACTGTATTTAATCTATCCTTTCTGTACACTGTTAGATCGTTTGAAAAAATTTCGGCTGAACTTATTTCCGACTTTAGCCAGCTCTCTGTGCCTACAACTATTGGAGCTTCAGTGCTTTCTAATAGGGCTTGGAGCTCTGGCTCTTTCCCAACACTGCTACGACAATTTACAGCTACAATACAAATCGTTTCTACAGCTACCTTACTGTGTTTTACCTGCCCACTTTCTGACGGACGCCCCTTCTGTGGTTCCCTGAGACCCTCTAACCTAAAAAACCGCCCAGTCCCTTCCACACAGCCCCCGCTACCCGTGTAGCCTCCTCCTGTGTGTAGTGGACTCCTGACCTATTAAGCGGAACCCGGGAACCCACCACCCGATGGCGCAGGTCAAGGAATCTGCAGCCTACACGGTCACAGAACCGCCTGGGGCTCTGATTAAGACCCTCCACTCGGCTCTGCACCAAAGGACCACAGTCGGTTCTATCGACGATACTGCAGATGGTGGTTAATCTCGGCAGCAAGACTGGCAGTCTTTACCATTTCCGCTAGTCGCTCGAAACCAGACAGAATCTGCTCCGATCCAAAGTGACACACGTCATTGGTACCGACATGAGCCACCACCTGCAGCTGGCTGCACCCTGTACTGTTCATGGCATCCGGAAGCACCCTTTCCACATCCGGAATGATACCCCCTCCGGAATGCACACAGAGTGCACACTGGCTTCCTTTCCCTCCATTTAGTTAATGCACGGTTTGTGTGCTAAGCAGACTACATATTTTGTCTTTGCCTGTATTTCAACATCGTCTTTATAACGGAAGGAGGTAATTTGGGTTTCAAAAATAGCAAAATCCGTAGAAGTCAATAGACAAAAAACGTGTGTCTGGAAAATTTTATAAAAGCCGTCTCTTCCTCTCACATTTGACACTTGGAATGTTTGACGTTTCCAGTCTTCAGGTGATTCTTGATAATTCGATCCTCGATAAATCGTATTTCTTCATAAGTCGATCGTGTAGCGAGTTCCACTGAAAAAAAAACCTCGATAAATAGAAAAAATCCTATGCGTTTTCGATAAAATGAAGTGAATTTCATGACATACCAACTTGCTACAATTCTGTAACTCGAAGTCAGCGGCAAGGTAATAGTCAAATGCATCGCTGATAAGTGGTTTTGAAGTTGCAGCACGTCCTAGAATTTCCTGCTTGTGGAGCTCCTTTCGAATTGTTTTGCTGCTGACAGGGATCGCTAGCGCTATGTTCAGATCTGCAGTGATTTCTGCAACGGACGTTCTCTTATTTCTTGTCACACTCCTCTTGAATGACGGTCTGCCATGATCACTCAACACACGCTTGTGTCGGCGTTGTGACTTAGCGGGTGGTATTTTCCCGTTTCCCTGTATGTGGTATAAATGTACGATACGGTTCGCCTTGAAACACAGAACATTTCGGTTCGCATGATTACGGAAGCACTCAGCTGACGAGAACCAACAATGTGCCCACGTCTGAACTGGCTCAGCTCCGACATAGCGCACTACCGCCTACACAGAACGCTGCTCTGACAACGACTGACCCTTACACGTATTGAGCATACCGCACAAGTGTCGTTCGTGTTCAAATACAACAGTGCAACCAATATGATTGGCTAGCATATGCACTTAGTATGTTCAAGTACACATTTTTCGCGGCGTTTCCATGTTTTTGTCCAACCCATGTAAATGCTGGCAATAATGCGTTGTGTATGTGCCGGTTGGTTGTATGCAATCAGTGCAGTAAAAAGTGGTCCGACATCGAGACGTGACAGAATGGCAGAACTTGGAGCAAAAATGGCTCTGAGCACTATGGCACTTAACATCTGTGGATGCATCGCACCATTTGCAATCTCCCCCCCTCCCCCCTCCCCCCTCCCTATATGAATGAAGCACCACCACCCTAGAACCTCAGAAATTGTTGCTTTCATTGTGGTCTTTGGTCCGAAGACTGGTTTGACGCAGCTCTCCACGCCAGACTGTCTTGTTCAAGCTTTACCATCTCTCTCTAACTACTTCGACATAAATCAATGTGGATCTGCGTACTGTAGAAAGCTCCTTGGTCTCCCTACACAATTTTTATCTACCACAGCTCCCTCAAATACTAAACTGACGATTTTTTGATGTCTCGGGATGTATTCTACGAGGGTTGGTTCAAATGGCTCTGAGCACTATGGGACTCAACATCTGAGGTCATCAGTCCCCCCGAACTTAGAACTACTTAAACCTAACTAACCTAAGGACATCACACACATCCATGCCCGAGGCAGTATTCAAACCTGCGACCGTAGCGATCGCGTGGTTCCAGACTGAAGCGCCTAGAACCGCACGGCCACACCGGCCGGCGAACTTGGAGCAGTTCTTATAACACTAACAAATGGGTTCCTTGAAGTGAACTGATTACTTGCTGTTCAAATGCCATTTTTACTGACGCGCAACGGGCGCAGCCCATCTTAGAATGTCAAACAACTGTCTTCATACAAAACATGGCGTCCTCAGTGGTGAGCAAGTACGCATGTGACGCCATATTTTGAATGACGGCAATTTATTTGATTCTGGAGATCAAAATGCCATCGCTGACAGCTGCACAAAAAGCAACACTTCTACTATGGGCGAAGCAACACAGAAACTGCTCAGGAGCTGCCTGGAGGCGTGTGATATGGTACGACGAGTCACGATTTTACCGCTTTTCAAATGATACCAGGAGTTGCGTGCACTGACAGACCGATGAGGCATTTAACCAGCAGTTGTGGATCTGCCAGTTCAAGCAGGAGGCAGTTTTGATGATTTGGGAGCGGTTTTCACATCATGACTCGGACCCATCCACTCACGTTACAGGGAAAATGGAGCAGCATTTTCCTTTGACATTATTGGTGACCAAGTGTTGTTAGTTTTATGAGTACGCTATGGACATGGTCTTCCAAAATGACAACAGCCATGTTATCACGGTTCCATGCGTAGGTTCCCGAGTTGAAAAACTAGAAGCAGCCTATGACACCTTGACTGTCCGCAAAATCGCTCGATCTTAATTCTGTATAAAATTACTATACAGGGTGAGTCACCTAACATTACCGCTGGATATATTTCGTAAACCACATCAAATACTGACGAATCGATTCCACAGATCGAACGTGAGGAGAGGGGCTAGTGTAATTGGTTAACACAAACCATTAAAAAATTCACGGAAGTATGTTTTTTAAGAGAAACCTACGTTTTTTTAAATGGAACCCCGTTAGTTTTGTTAGCACATCTGAACATATAAAGAAATACGTAATCAGTGCCGTTTGTTGCATTGTAAAATGTTAATTACATCCGGAGATATTGTAACCTAAAGTTGACGCTTGAGTACCATTCCTCCGCTGTTCGATCGTGTGTATCGGAGAGCACCGAATTACGTACGGATCCAAAGGGAACGGTGATGGACCTTAGGTACAGAAGACAGTGGAACAGCACATTACGTCCACATGCTAACACCTTTTTATTGGTCTTTTTCACTGACGCACATGTACATTACCATGAGGGGCGAGGTACACGATCGACGGGCGTTTTATAGGACGTGGAGGACGCATAAATTGGCCAGCCCGTTCTCCTGATCTTACACCTCTGGACTTCTTTCTGTGGGCTACGTTAAAGGAGAATGTGTACCGTGATGTGCCTACAACCCCAGAGGATATGAAACAACGTACTGTGGCAGCCTGCGGCGACATTACACCAGATGTACTGCGGCGTGTACGACATTCATTACGCCAGAGATTGCAATTGTGTGCAGCAAATGATGGCCACCACATTGAACACCTATTGGCCTGACATGTCGGGACACGCTCTATTCCACTCCGTAATTGAAAACGGAAACCACGTGTGTACGTATACCTCACCCCTCATGGTAATGTACATGTGCGTCAGTGAAAAGGACCAATAAAAAGGTGTTAGCATGTGGACGTAATGTGCTGTTCCAGTCTCTTCTGTACCTAAGGTCCATCACCGTTCCCTTTGGATCCCTACGTAATTCGGTGCTCTCCGATACACACGATCGAACAGCGGAGGAGTGGTACTCAAGCGTCAACTTTAGGTTACAATATCTCCGGATGTAATTAACATTTTACAATGCAACAAACGGCACTGATTACGTATTTGTTTATATGTTCAGATGTGCTAACAAAACTCACGGAGTTCCATTTAAAAAAACGTAGGTTTGTGTTAAAAAACATACTTCCGTGCATTTTTAATGGTTTGTATTAACCAATTACACTAGCCCCTCTCCTCACGTTCGGTCTGTGGAATCGATTCGTCAGTATTTGATGTGGTTTACGAAATACATCCAGCGGTAACGTTATGTGACTCACCCTGTATATGTGTAGTGCCTGTTCTTTCGGATGTGCCCTTCAGGGTGGAAGCATCCTTGGTTCGATTTCTCGGGGGATCATGCTAAATGCTGCGAGCAGTGAGGATGGTGGACAGGGGGCGCTACGGAAGTAATGAGCGACAAGTTGAGAAGTCGAGTTGCACGGGAAGCGTGCTCAGATAGCCAAAGCTGTTAAGGTGACCACTTGTGGAAAGCCGGAAATCCGGATTCGATTCCTAGTCCAGCACAAATGTTCACTTGTCACCAATGAATTATTTAAATGCCTTTATGTTTCTGACGTCAGTATTTCTCTTTCATCCTGTGTAAAATGTCTGGGACTACTTGGGACAGAAGGTAACAGTAACAAATTGGTGTCCCTACCGGACTTAATCATCAGTTATTTGCTTCATTAGGGTACAATATACCTGAAGAAACTTGCGGACTCCGTTCCCCGCCGAATTGAGCCATTATTAAGGCTTAAGGCGGAATTACTCGGTATGAGCGTGAAGTCTCCTGGAAGTGACTAATTTTGTGCCACATGTGCTTACTGCAGTAGCTGACGGCAATAACAAATACTCAATAGCCACGTCTCTTTAGTATATCTGAGATAGTCTACATTGTGCTGCCATATTTCTGACACAAAAAAAAAAAAAAAATTCTAGCGGTATCACCTAGAAACTTACTATATGATATCAGTCACCACAACTCGGCTAACAAACTATCTATGTGACACGAATTACGTGGCAGGCTGGTATCAGACATCTGCTTCTGAAGCTAGAAGAAGCGATAAACATTCTCCATACTTTGACCTATAGGGAACATTTCTAATTCTGTCCACATGGCTGGCGCAACCTCAACTGGCTTACAGTGCAGTCTTCTACCACTGAGACACCAATTTAGAACTCGCCATATCAGGCAAAATTCTGTGCCGCTGCTTTATAATTTATTCTGATCAGCCAAAGTCCTATGACCACCTGCTTAAAAGCCTGTTGGTGTTTCTTTGGAACGCGACACAACAGTGATTCCGCATAGCATGGATTCGAAAAGTCGTTGGTAGGTTTCCAGAGGTATGTTGTACCAGATTTCAAAGCATGGCACACTTAATTCCCGTAAACTGAGGCCGGTGGTTTATGGGTATGGAGCTGGCTCCCAACAGAGCCCCAGAAGTGTTCCCGCAGAGTCATATCAGCCAAATTTGGTGGGAAGGACATCGACGAAAATTCACTATCATTCTTCTCAAACCACTGCAGCATGATTCTGACCTTGTGGCATGGACAATTATATTGCTAGAAGATGCCACCGCCTTCGGCGAAGATGTAAAGCATGAAGGATTGCAAGTAGCCTACATTAATGTTCATGTAATCCACAGCTGTCAGGCGGCCTTTGACTATTACCATATGTCCCAAGGAAGCGCAGGTCAGTGTATCACGCACAGCGCAGCACTGCTCCCTCCAGTCGGTGAAACTGTGCGTGAGTAGTGGGACAAAGTTCGTATGACCCCATTCTCCATTGTTGCCAAATTTATTCAAGATGGCGAATCCAAGATGGCGAATCCAAGATGGCGGTGATAGATATGGCAACGTCGCATTTACGTCATGTTGGGAAGACCAAATTTTGGTGGGAAGATAGATCAATGGGGCTACCTCCACTAATCTAACCCCTCCCCTCCCCCCTCCCCTCTGCTCCCCCAGATAATACTGGGAAGTTCAAATTCCAGCAGGACAATGTAACACACCACAGCTACCTCTACTAACCTAAGAAAATGGCGGGAGAAAGGGCACTTGGGCTAACTCTACGAACCCAAGTCATCTGACCAACACCTCATCCTAGGAATTGGTGGGAAAAGAACTCAGACTGTTCTGGGCTGCTGGAGAGAGGAAAGAGTGTACTTTATTTATTTATATTTTATTTAGGGACAGATTAGACATTGTATATTTATCACACTGATGCAAAACACTCATCCTGACCTGGTTGAGATCGCAGTAAATAGTCTACAGACCTGCAAACTACTCGTAAATAATGCAGTACACTGATGTGCAGAGATGCAAATAACTCGTAAATTACCGAAATAATGCAGTAAACAGCATACAGACGTGCAAAATACTCATACATCACCGAAATAATGCAATACACTGATGTACACACACGTAAACAACTCGTAAATTGTCAAAATAATGCATGAAAAACGCTCTGCAGACACGCTCGCTAACTATAAGCTGTCGAAATAATGCACTGCACAAACACTCAGTGCATGTATCAGCGAACTGTTCTAATGCACACACACTTTGCCGGGATAGCCAAATGCTAGCCAGTAACGGAGTGCGAGCTATTGCTCTCAGGCCGCTGCCGATGGCAGGTGAAAGTTACGTCTACAGATAGAGTTCTTCAAGAGTTATACTGACTCTCATGTGTATGTAAATAAGAGGCTAGTAACCCTCTGGGCCGCACGCGTATGTTTACTGTTGCTGGCGCGAAACCTCTCTACCTGTGGATACTGACGTCAGAGGTCGCGCTATAGAAATCTGTTTCAATGTTTCCCAGAATAGCCCAGGCTGCATTGTTCCTAGCGACCCCAACAGGACACGTGAGAAGCCTCCGTCCACATATGGGCATACCCAGCCACCACGTGTACCTGCTGATCCAGTGCAGGCCTAATTGCCAAGCGAGAAATGTCTGCATAGTGACTCACCCACACAGGTACAATTAAATGCTCTCAATGTTATACTGATGTCTCGTGTCTATGTAAATAACGGCCAAGCCCCCTCTCTGAATGCACTACAGAAACCTTCTGAAATGCTTTCAGAGACTTTCAACGAAAATAGTCCATAATAACACTGAAAGCTTTCTCCCTCGCGGTCCTAAAAGGACAGCCTATCCATTACTTATCAGTCCCTTCTAGGAATTGGTAACTTTTCACAGAAATAGTTAAACCTCGCGTTTGTTGCAGCTTTCGTGACGTCTCAGCTTGCCTGAATGGAAATTCCTGTCCTAACAGAACCTGTTCAGGAAAATAGCCCAGAATAACACCGATTGCATTCTTCCTGATGGTCCTAACGAGGCACCCAGTCCATCACGTGTTACTCTTCCTGAAAATCGTTAAGTCTTGCTTTCAAGAAACATCACCGAAACACAAAGTTCTCACTGCTGTGTAGACCCCTCTGTGCCCCACCACAAAGGCTTTATAAATCGGGGTATTGCATTATCTCGGAATGAAGTGTTTTTTTTCCAGACAAATACCGTGACACTGAATATAGACGGTGCTCGCTGCGGTGCTTAGTATCAGACCAACAGTATGGTTACACGTTGCTGACGGTGCAACCTCGTAATATGTTGTTGTTGATGTTGTGGTCTTCAGTCCTGAGACTGGTTTGATGCAGCTCTCCATGCTACTCTATCCTGTGCAAGCTTCTTCATCTCCCACCTACATCCTTCTGAATCTGCTTAGTGTATTCATCTCTTGGTCTCCCTCTACGATTTGTATCCTCCACGCTGCCCTCCAATGCTAAATTTGTGATCCCTTGATGCCTCAGAACATGTCCTACCAACCGATGCCTCCTTCTGGTCAAGCTGTGCCACAAACTTCTCTTCTCCCCAATCCTATTCAATACTTCCTCATTAGTTATGTGATATACCCATCTAATCTTCAGCATTCTTCTGGAGCACCACATTTCGAAAGCTTCTATTCTCTTCTTGTCCAAACTATTTATCGTCCATGTTTCACTTCCATACATGGCTACACTCCATACAAACACTTTCAGAAATGACTTCCTGACACTTAATTCTATACTCGATGTTAACAAATTTCTCTTCTTCAGAAACGGTTTCCTTGCCATTCCCAGTCTACATTTTATATCCTCTCTACTTCGACCATCATCAGTTATTTTGCTCCCCAAATAGCAAAACTCCTTTACTACTTTAAGTGTCTCATTTCCTAATCTATTTCCCTCAGCATCACCCTACTTAATTCGACTACATTGCATTATCCTCGTTTTGCTTTTGTTGATGTTCATCTTATATCCTCCTTTCAAGACGCTATCCATTCCATTTAACTGCTATTCCAAGTCATTTGCTGTCTCTAACCGAATTACAATGTCTTCGGCGAACCTCAAAGTTTTTATTTCTTCTCCATGGATTTTAATACCTACTCCGAATTTTTCTTTTGTTTCCTTTACTGCTTGTTCAATATACAGATTGAATAACATCGGGGAGAGGCTACAACCTTGTCTTACTCCCTTCCCAACCACTGCTTCCCTTTCATACCCCTCGACTCTTATAACTGCCATCTGCTTTCTGTACAAATTGTAAATAGCCTTTCGCTCCCTGTATTTTACCCCTGCCACCTTCAGAATTTGAAAGAGAGTATTCCAGTCAACATTGTCAAAAGCTTTCTCTAAGTCTACAAATGCTAGAAACGTAGGTTTGCCTTTCCTTAATCTTTCTTCTAAGATAAATCGTAAGGTCAGTATTGCCTCACGTGTTCCAGTATTTCTACGGAATCCAAACTGATCTTCCCCGAGGTCGGCTTCTACTAGTTTTTCCATTCGTCTGTAAAGAATTCGTGTTAGTATTTGCAGCTGTGGCTTATTAAACTGATTGTTCGGTAATTTTCACATATGTCAACACCTGCTTTCTTTGGGATTGGAATTATTATATTCTTCTTGAAGGCTGAGGGTATTTCGCCTGTTTCATACATCTTGCTCACCAGATGGTAGAGTTTTGTCGGGACTGGCCCTCCCAAGGCCGTCAGTAGTTCCAATGGAATGTTGTCTACTCCGGGGTCCTTGTTTCGACTCAGGTCTTTCAGTGCTCTGTCAAACTCTTCACGCAGTACAGTATCTCCCATTTCATCTTCATCTACATCCTCTTCCATTTCCATAATATTGTCCTCAAGTACATCGCCCTAGTAATAAAATTACATAATTTAGAAAGTGATTCGGCTAAGGAAAATGGTATGAAACCGGCATTTGCAACTCCTTCACGCCGCCGCCGCTAGATATTTCTGCAGTATTTGTAATGCATTCTGTCTCGATGCCATGTCAGAGGTTTGGTGATATATCGACTGGGTTATAGGCGATGGTTGATTGAGAAGGATCACAAACAGTAGATGGTGTGCTGATTGAGGTCATAAGACATGTACAGTAGCTTTTCAGATCTCTAGTGTTACGCTATCTGCTAGAAATGCTGTCTGGTCTTTGGTATCAAGTCTCTCCATTCAACCACATACCGGCGTTGGATCCTGTGGAGAAGTCCTTTATGATTACAGCCACTAGTGAATCATATTTCTGGCGCTGTCGAACCTTGAAAAGAGTCACCTTTCTCGAACCTATCTGCTGCAGTAAAATTCCAATGTTGTTTTAGGTAGTCGCTACACATCTTCCAACTGCTGCCATTTATGTAGCTTTATGCATGTGATCGTTCCAATTTAAGGTAGAACTGAGTAGAAGTCAGACAAAGCTATATCTACCATATTCTGCAACCCATGTAGAAACAGGCAAAGCTGAGTTAGTGCGACCGGACCATGTTCTGACGATTAGATGGAAAGGGGAACATACTGTCATAGCTCCACCAACTATGCACGATGTGTAATGTCAGCGACAAACGAAGCCCGCTCCTACAACACGAAGAAGTATAAAAGACAGTATGGGAACTGGGTGCATCGCATCCTCAAACTACGTACAAGTACGGCTGTCCAAAGCAGATCCATGTCCCTCAGGGTCCATTCGTGTCTATCACCCCAACACGCTGTCTTCATTATTCTGTAGCATCCAGCAGAGAAAAATTACGAACAATACAAGCTCCACTAACTTCACCTGATAGAGAGCTCGATAAATTTTTTTATCATATCTCTCTACTCCCATATACCGAAAATAAATACCGTATGCATGCCAGCATCGAGCACATGTGACAATCCAATTAAATATACAGCTATTGATCCATTCCATGGACCAGTGTAAAGGTGAATCGCCTGTACTGTAGGAGGATGACTGCATCCCACAAAATATACTATAAGTCGAAGAGACTCTCCCTGTGACCCTGTGTCATTGTTTGAAACATTGTTTTTTCTGCTGTAACACACTTTGTAGACTGCCATATTTTTTTTCCACCACCGCTGCAAGGTCTGTGTCAGGTTCTAAAGTGACTTTAACACGTTCCAATCCATTGCTACTCACTGAAAACTACACTCCTGGAAACTGAAATAAGAACACCGTGAATTCATTGTCCCAGGAAGGGGAAACTTTATTGACACATTCCTGGGGTCAGATACATCACATGATCACACTGACAGCACCACAGGCACATACACACAGGCAACAGAGCATGCACAATGTCGGCACTAGTACAGTGTATATCCACCTTTCGCAGCAATGCAGGCTGCTATTCTCCCATGGAGACGATCGTAGAGATGCTGGATGTAGTCCTGTGGAACGGATTGCCATGCCATTTCCACCTGGCGCCTCAGTTGGACCAGCGTTCGTGCTGGACGTGCAGACCGCGTGAGACGACGCTTCATCCAGTCCCAAACATGCTCAATGGGGGACAGATCCGGAGATCTTGCTGGCCAGGGTAGTTGACTTACACCTTCTAGAGCACGTTGGGTGGCACGGGATACATGCGGACGTGCATTGTCCTGCTCGAACAGCAAGTTCCCTTGCCGGTCTAGGAATGGTAGAACGATGGGTTCGATGACGGTTTGGATGTACCGTGCACTATTCAGTGTCCCCTCGACGATCACCAGTGGTGTACGGCCGGTGTAGGAGATCGCTCCCCACACCATGATGCCGGGTGTTGGCCCTGTGTGCCTCGGTCGTATGCAGTCCTGATTGTGGCGCTCACCTGCACGGCGCCAAACACGCATACGACCATCGTTGGCACCAAGGCAGAAGCGACTCTCATCGCTGAAGACGACACGTCTCCATTCGTCCCTCCATTCACGCCTGTCGCGACACCACTGGAGGTGGGCTGCACGATGTTGGGGCGTGAGCGGAAGACGGCCTAACGGTGTGCGGGACCGTAGCCCAGCTTCATGGAGACGGTTGCCAATGGTCCTCGCCGATACCCCAGGAGCAACAGTGTCCCTAATTTGCTGGGAAGTGGCGGTGCGGTCCCCTACGGCACTGCGTAGGATCCTACGGTCTTGGCGTGCATCCGTGCGTCGCTGCGGTCCGGTCCCAGGTCGACGGGCACGTGCACCTTCCGCCGACCACTGGCGACAACATCGATGTACTGTGGAGACCTCACGCCCCACGTGTTGAGCAATTCGGCGGTACGTCCACGCGGCCTCCCGCATGCCCACTATACGCCCTCGCTCAAAGTCCGTCAACTGCACATACGGTTGACGTCCACGCTGTCGCGGCATGCTACCAGTGTTGAAGACTGCGATGGAGCTCCGTATGCCACGGCAAACTGGCTGACACTGACGGCGGCGGTGCACAAATGCTGCGCAGCTAGCGCCATTCGACGGCCAACACCGCGGTTCCTGGTGTGTCCGCTGTGCCGTGCGTGTGATCATTGCTTGTACAGCCCTCTCGCAGTGTCCGGAGCAAGTATGGTGGGTCTGACACACCGGTGTCAATGTGTTCTTTTTTCCATTTCCAGGAGTGTAGATGTCAGACGATATAATTCATGTTTTTACTTCTGTTACCCTAACACCACACACACACTATATGATTTTAAATAAAAGATGGTTACAACATAAGGAAACTGGAAGAGTTAGGCTGCATTGTAGAGAGTTTCCAAACTGCTGTCTGAAGCTGATAGTCGACCTCTACATTTAAACACATCTGTCACATGATGGATGGGGTGCCTCGTTAGAAACAGGTCCTGTTAGGACATGAATTTCCCTTCAGGCAAGCTGAGACAGCACGAAAGCTGCAAAAAATGTGAGGTTTAACTATTTCTGTAAAAGTTTACCAATTCCTAGAAGTGACTGATAAATAAAGGAGAGGCTGTCCCATTAGGAGTGAGAGGGAGAAAGCAATCGGTGCTATTCTGGGCTATTTTCGTTACTCAGTTTCTGAAAGCATTGCAGAAGATTTCCATAGTGCATCCAGAGAGGAGCTTGGCTGTTATTTACAGACATGAGACGTCAGTATAACATAAAGAGGTTTTAACTGTACCAGCACTGTTGAGTCACTATACAGACATCTCTCGATTGACAATTAGGCCTGCACTGGACCAGCAGGTACACGTGGTGGCTGGGTAAGCCCATATGCGGCCAGAGGTGTCTCACGTGTCCTGTTGGGGTCGCTAGGAACAATGCAGCCTGTGCTATTCTGGGAAGCAGAGGTTTCGCGCCAGCAATGGTAAACACATGTATGCAGCCCAGAGAGTGACTCTCCTCTTATTTACATACAGATGTGACTTCAGTATAGCACTCGAAGAACTCTATCTGTAGAAGCGACTTTCACCTGCTGTCGACAGCGTCCTGAGAGCAATAGCTCACGCTCTGTTGCAGGCTTGCATCCAGCTGGCCTAGCAAAACATGTGTGTGTTGGAAAAGTTCGCTGATATGTCGCATTTTTTATGTGCACTGAGTGTTTGTGCAGTGGATTACGTCGACAGCTTATAGCTAGCGAGCGTGCCTGCAGAGCGTTGTACATGCATTATTTTGACAATTTACGAGTTGTTTACGCTTGTGTACATCAGTGTACTGCATTATTTCGGTGATGTATGAGTAGTCTGCACGTCTGTACGCTGTGTACTGCATTATTTCGGTAATTTACGAGTTATTTGCATCTCTGCACATCAGTGTACTGCATTATTTAGGAGTAGTTTGCAAGTATGTAGACTATTTACTGCGACCTCAAGCGCTTCAGGATGAGTGTTTTGTATCAGTTGTATAAATATACTATGTCAATTCTGTCCCTAAATAAATTGTTCCAAAAATAAATAAAGTACACTCCTTCCTCTCTCCAGCAGCCCAGAACGGGCTGAGTCCTTTTCCTGCCATTTTTACCCTCCAAACTGCAATCTTGGATTATGTCACAGTAGAGATGATGGCGCCCTCTAGTGGTGGTACTGTGTACAAGGTCAGTTGGACTCCGCAAGTTATGGTGAACACACTGGATGGCGGTACTGCTTCAAATTGTTTAAATAAAGACCGCATAAAAAATAAAGACTTATATCCATCCTATGCAGCACAGGCTGAATCCTTTTCCTGCCAATTCCTACAATGAGGTGGCAGTCGTATGAATTAAGTTCGTGAAGGTAGCCCAAGTGCCCTTTTTCCCGTCATTTTCTTAGGTTAGTGGAGGTAGCGATGGTGTGTTGCATTGTCCTGCTGGAATTTGAACTTCCTGGCATTTTCTGGGGGAGGGGAAGGGAGAGGGGATGGGAGGGGAGGAGGTTAGGTTAGTAGAGATAGCCCAATTGACCTATCTTCCCGCCAAAATTTGAACTTCCCAGCATGACATCATTGCGATGTTGCCATATCTATCGTCGCCATCTTGAATAAATTTGGCAACAATGGCGAGTGGGGCCATACGAACTTTGTCCCACTACTTGCATGTTTTGAGCACCTGCAGGAAGGAGTAGCCAGATACTAGTAGCGATGTGGTGTACCAAGAACCGTAGTTCGTCCAACCAAGTGAGACCTTTTCGTTGGTTAACGCTCCACCACCTGCCCATTAGTATCGTAAAGGACGATGTCGTTGGGTCAGCATGGGAACAAGTTGGAGTCATCTGCTGCGAAGCCCTACGTTGATTAGTGTACGCTGAGGGATGTGCTAGAGCTTTCCTGTTTTACAGAGTGCCAACCCTTCGACTTTCACATCATGTGATGAGGTGTGGATATCCCACTCCTTGTCGCCGACTCATGATTTCACGGAGATTGAACCACTTTCAATAACTCCTCACTACAGTAC
Organism: Schistocerca americana; assembly: GCF_021461395.2. Taxonomy (NCBI): domain Eukaryota; kingdom Metazoa; phylum Arthropoda; class Insecta; order Orthoptera; family Acrididae; genus Schistocerca; species Schistocerca americana. Next base: position 397,945,049 of record NC_060126.1, on the reverse strand, counting down.
CACATGAATAGCTGACCAGCTTAATCGATATGCTCGTTCTCAGGCGCTGGGCCATAGCATTCTGCCCTTTGTCAGAGTAGCTTATGACGGTGTATTTCCCCATTTGCGCATCATATCGTTGTTGGAATAAGTTCCCATTTACCTCTGCTCCACTTGTATACCTCGCTTACACTTCACGAATCCGCAATCACACGAGAACCAGGATGCCTTCAATATTAATTGTGTCCTGAAGGTGTTAGAGTCGCACCCTAGCTTGGAGGGAGGCTTCAAATTATTGTTAAAGCAGAGTTGCGTTATTGTCTCTGTGAGGTATACAGATATGGCAGCCCAGAATGGCCACCTCAAACATGCCCCGAACGAATAAATGGTATAATATGGAAACATTTCTAACACATAGAGAAAAAAAGAGTTATATCGTCGCTGGGCCGGAAACGCTTTATTGTCATGTTACAGCTCAGTTTCTGCAACTCTTCAACATGTTAATCGTGGGAAACACAGGAAAAGAAAGTATCAGTACAGTATGAAGCATTTTTATAAATTAAATGTTCAAAATGCCCTTTGTTCACAGGCATATAGGCATCAACCCTCTGTCGCCTTGAATACCTAATGCACTGAAGTATATCTGGAAAGTTGCGTCTTGTTTCACAGCCTTCCACAATACAGGCAAGAAGTCTCTATACATCTTCTTTCGGCGTTACGTCTACAGCGGCATTCAAATGCCCCAACAAATACAAGTATAGCAGATGTAGGTCTAGAAAGCCTGGTGACCAAGGAAGTGATTCAACTCTGCCTACCCATCTGTTACGGAATATACTACGAGTATTTAGAAGCCTACGAACATTCATACTGAAATGAGGATCAGCTCCATCGTGCATGAACTACATGTTTTGTTGCAGTCGTAAAGGAACTTGTTCTAGCAGTACAGGTAAGTATTATCTAATAAAGCATGGTACGTTTCTCCGCTGAACATGGATGGAAGAACAAAAGGCCCTAACAAACAATCACCAACAATTTCGGCCCAGTCACTGACAGAAAATCTTTTCGATAATGTGACTGAATAATTTCTCGACGGTTTTTCCTTGTCACTAAATTTTTTTTCTCCTTCCAGCATTGAATTATTCAGCACAAACTTTTGTGTTCTGTTTGTTAATTATGATTCAAAGCAGTTGTTTTTCCCACGATTAATGTGGTTGAGAAGAGAATAGAAAATAGAGGAGGACCCGAAACTGAACCTTGTGGGACTAACTTCATGATTTATTCCTTGTCATTAGCCTTTTTTGCCCTTCCAACATTGTTTGAATTATTCAGCGCAGCGTTTTGTATCCAGCTTGTTAACTATGACTCAAATCAGTTGCGTTTCCCTCGATTTAAGAAAAATAGAAAATGAGATCTAACGTGGAAATAAAGCATTTCTGGACCCCTGTCCATGTAACACTTTTATTCCTCTATGTGTCAGGTATGTTTCCTGATGGTTTGGCCATACCTATTTGTTGCACCTTGTATCACGCTGTGTCGAGTTTTTTGATATATGCCAGCAATTTTTACCGTTTATAGCTGCCGAATTACAAATCTGACATTTCTTATAATTTAAATTACATTGTTTTTGTATTGTGACAATAGGATGAGCCTTCGAAGATTTTTTTTTTTTAAATAGAGGTGGAGCCCCTCCACGCCCATACCGGCATGATGGCCAACACAAAAGGTCTACTGCCATCTCTGCATAAGCGTTAGTGTTCACTAAGGTGAGGCGTCGCAGGATGTGGGTACTGCGATGTTTGCGTACGTCTGGTTAGGATTAACCATTAATACGCGCTCATCTGGAGATAGATTAGTCGAAATCTGACGAAGGGTAGCGGTTCGAAGGGCAGAGGAAAAAAAGTGCCAAGGCAAGAGCCAAGGGAAAAAAACCTCTGCGAAAGTTAGGTCGGGTGGTAAGAGCAGTAGCGGTTGTCTTGCTGCCTGCGATAGGTTGTGCAAGGATAGGCTTTGTTAGTAGTGGGTATCACGCATGTCGATACCTTGACGTTGTGCGTTTGAGCTGCTCGGCGGCTGGCGCTGGGTGCTGGTACAGAGTCCTCGTTCAGCGTCAGCAACCTGCAACAGTTAGGTTTGTTATCGATCTTGTGTCCGATAGGTCATATACCGGAGGCACAGTGTGAGGGAATGTTGGCAGATTGTTTGTGCGTCTGTGGGCGAGCTCGTCGGTGTCCCTGCTGTGGCTTGTTGGTCGGCTCTAATAGCAGCTGGTAGTTGCCAGTCAGTGTTGCTGGTATGCAGGGGCTTACCGACGTTTGTCGCTGTTTGCGTATGTTAGTTTACCATAGGTGGCTATGCCCTAGCTAGCAGTGTCTTTGGCCGCTTGTGTTTCCACCTGTGGTTGTGATCGTAGTTTCCCAGAGTGAGGATGAAAGGATTGTTCGAGTGTCTGTATAGTCGTGTGGCGTGTTTTTTGAATACTTCCTTGAGGGTATCAAGGCGGTATTCATGGTGAAGATCCACGGTGCGTGTGTAGCGTGGAGCGTTGCTAATGATTCGTAGCACCTTGTTCTGTATGATCTGCAGGCGGCGCAGTCGTGTAGGAGCTGCATATCCCCAGACGGGAGCTGCGTACGTCATCAGAGGCCTAATCAGTGTCATGTATATGGACCTCGACACCCTCCTATTCAGTGTGCTTTCCCTGTTGAGCATTGGGTAGAGCTGTTTGAGCCTCGCGTGCGCTCGGTTGGCAACGTATTCGATGTGGTCCCCCCATGTAAGTTTCCGGTCCAGCCAGACACCAAGGTACCTGACTTTCTCTCGGAAACCTATTGGGCGTGTATGTAGTGTTATTGGTCTACAGTGTTGGTGTTTGCGCAGTAGTTTCGGTCTGCGTGTGAACAGAACTGCTTCGCACTTGTCGACGTTTACTTTAATACGCCATCGCTCCAACCAAGGCTCAGCTGTTCTGAGTGCTGTCTGTATTCGTGAATTGATGTTCGACGGTTTCCAGTCATGCGCGAGGATGGCTGTGTCATCCGCGTAGACGGCTAACGTCGTGTTTTGTGTCGCTGGGAAGTCATTAATGTATAGGTTAAACAAGATGGGCCCTAGGATGCTCCCTTGGGGTACTCCAGCTTGGATACCGTGTTGTGTTGATTGTTTATCCTGCGCGTTAGTGTTGAAACATCTGTCCGTGAGATATGAGTGTATGAGACGTACGAGTCCGTCTGGGAAACCAGCTTCGCTTAGTTTGCGTATGAGTCCGTTGTGCCAGAGACGATCGAAAGCCTTTTCGATGTCTAGGAACACGGCCCCTGTGGCTTTGTTCATGTTGTAGCCGTGTGTTATATGCTCGACTACGCGGAGGAGTTGTTGTGTTGTCGAGTGGTGATTCCTAAAGCCGAATTGCACCGGTCTTAGGGTGTCGTTGGCGATGCAATGCCTAGTGATACGTTTTAGTATTACCTCCTCTACAATCTTGCTGAGCGAACACAGCTGACTGATGGGTCGGTAATTTTGTGGGAGGGAGTGGTCTTTCCCTGGCTTCCTGAACATCAGGACCTTGGCCGCCTTCCAAAAGTCAGGGAAGTGTTGGTGTGTCAGGATGGCATTCGTTAAGTGTGTGAGGTATTCTACGGCTTTATCCGTGAACTCCTGGAGGACACGGTTTTGAATGCCACCAGGCCCAGGGGCTTTTCTAGCGTTGGTGTGCTTGATAGCCCACGTGATTTCATTTGTGCTAGTACGTCTTATTTCGTTGCGCGAGGGCTGGGCTACAAGTCGTGTAACCTCCTGGTCCGTTTCAAGTGTGAATGCTGGGTCTGAAAGAACCAGATTCGGCATGAAGGACGCTGCAAGTGTTGTGGCCTTTTCCGTCGCGGAGTAGGCTGGGCCGTCTGGTCCTTGTAACGTGGGAATGTAATGTTTCTCCCTGGTGAAGTGTCTGGCCAGCTGCCACACGCCAGGACGTGTGGTATCCAGCCCAGCGAGTTTCTGTCTCCATTGCTCGTTTCTGAATGTTTGTATTTTATTCCTTCGAAGAGGATTTCAGTGGCATAATGAGTGTGGAAGTTTATCAAACAGCAACGAGATAACAGTGCTACATAACAGCATTCTGCCGTCAGAAGACGAGATCCCAGAAACTTGTGTCCTTCTGTACCAAATGTAAGCGGGCACGTAACTCAGGTATGGTTCGTGTTTATCATTATTGTTGTCATATCAAGTGCCCAAATGTTGACCTCGAACGTTGTTTCCCGGTATAAAGCGATTTCAGACAGACTATACTCCACCCTGAATTTCATCTGGACTTCGCGGAGGACGCACCTGTGTTATGCGGCATTTCGCGTCTTCGGAAATCGTCCTTATTACTTTTAGACCTGTCTTCTCAGTATTCGTTGCAGTTAAAAGTCAAGGGGTGTTAAATCTTGTCAACATGCAGACGTCTTCGTGTTTCCAGCACCTCCGATCCAACCATCTCCAAATGATCTGTGAGGGAGGTCCGTCATTGTCTGTGGGGACTGGTCGGGACGTGCTCAATTTTGACACGACATGGATTGCCTATTGTCCTGCGGGATCTGTTTCAACAGCTGCAGCAGCAGATATATTAGGAACAGTAGATACTTGTGGCTATTTAGAGTCTCATGAATGAAACAGGGATTAAAGATATGATTCTTCGAAAGCCGCAAAACATGTTAAAAAACGAAAGACGTTGCTGATACGCACATCTCAGCCAGAGTGGACTTCCGTCTGGCCAGTAGTTCATAACACCGTGGTTGATATGTACATGGTCTGCTTACGATACTTAATTCGTAAAGAAGATCTTACTTAGAAACGTAGTGTCAATTTGCAATTTTTGTAGACACCAGTCGTAGAATTTTTAGCGATTTTGGAAGTCGTTGCCACGACAATTACGGCAGAGCAAAATAAAGAGAGCATGAAATGTATTATAGTGTTTTCAGAGCACACCTTTGGATGACGCTGGCTGCACGATTGAGTTGTCTCGTAGGGGCCTGTGGATTGTGCGTTACCGTTGCTAAAACGGTAGTTGCGTCTCTCTATTCAGCCTCTTTTCATTTCTGCTTTACATTTTATTATTCTCAGATCCAGTTTCTTTAAAATTTTTGTGTGAAGTTTGCAAAGACAGATTGTATCGGCTTGGCGCCGTCAGGATACAGCTGAACATAAAATCGCACTGCCGACTCTGTTTGCCAACTGTCGTTCCCATTTTGATAGTCGGAATAGCTTCATGAGAAAGTCGTCTGTTGTTACAACAGCAGAGGGCAGGCCGACAGGCTTCAAGAGCGCACGTAAGCACTCGAACCATACCTACGTGCTTGCTTCCACTGGTATACACTACTGGCCATTAAAATTGCTACACCACAAAGATGACGTGCTACAGACGCGAAATTTAACCGACAGGAAGAAGATGCTGTAATATGCAAATGATTAGCTTTTCAGAGCATTCACACAAGGTTGGCGCCGGTGGCGACGCCTACAACGTGCTGACATGAGGAAAGTTTCCAACCGATTTCTCATACACAAACAGCAGTTGACCGGCGTTGCCTGGTGAAACGTTGTTGTGATCCCTCGTGTACGGAGGAGAAATGCGTACCATCACGTTTCCGACTTTCATATGGTTCAAATGGCTCTGAGCACTATGCGACTTAACTCCTGAGGTCATCAGTCCCCTAGAACTTATAACTACTTAAACCTAACTAACCTAAGGACATCACACACATCCATGCCCGAGGCAGGATTCGAACCTGCGACCGTAGCAGTCACGCGGTTCCAGACTGTAACGCCTAGACCCGCTCTGCGACTCCGGCCGGCCTCGACTTTCATAAAGGTCGGATTGTAGTCTATCGCGATTGCCGTTTATCGTATCGCGACATTGCTGCCCGCGTTGGTCGAGGTCCAATGACTGTTAGCAGAATATGGAATCGGTGTGTTCAGGAGGGTAATACGGAACGCCGTGCTGGATCCCAACGGCCTCGTATCACATGATAGGCAACTCATCCGCATGGCTGTAACGGATCATGCAGCCACGTCTCGATCCCTCAGTCAACAGATGGGGACGTTTGCAAGACAACAACCATTTGCACGAACAGTTCCACGACGTTTGCAGCAGCATGGACTATCAGCCCGGAGACAATGGCTGCGGTTACCCTTGACGCTGCATCACAGACAGGAGCGCCTGCGATGGCGTACTCGACGACGAACCTGGGTGCACGAATGGCAAAACGTCATTTTTTTGGACGAATTCAGGTTATGTTTACAGTATCATGATGGTCGTATCCGTGTTTGGCGACATCGCGGTGAACGCACATTGGAAGCGTGCATTCGTCATCGCCATCCTGGCATATCACCCGGCCTGATGATATGGCGTGTCATTGGTTACATGTCTCGGTCACCTCTTGATCGCAATGACGGCACTTTGAACAGTGGATGTTACATTTCAGATGTGTTAGGACCCGTGGATCTACCCTTGATTGAATCCCTGCGAAACCCTACATTTCAGCAGGATAATGCACGATCGCATGTTGCAGGTCCTGTACGGGCCTTTCAGGATACAGAAAATGTTCGACAGCTGCCCTGGCCAACACATTCTCCAGATCGCTCACCAATTGAAAACGTCTGGTCAATGGTGGCCGAGCAACTGGCTCGTCACAAGCCAGTCACTACTCTTGATGAACTGTGGTATCGTGTTGAAGCTGCATGGTCAGCTGTACCTGTACACGCCATCCACGTTCTGTTTGACTCAATGCCCAGGCGTATCAAGCTCGTTATTACGGACATAGATGGTTGTTCTGGGTACTGATTTTTCAGGATCTGTGTACCCAAATTGCGTGAAAATGGGCCCTTTTATCACGTGCATTTTTTTCTTGGTGGAGCAATTTTAATGGCCAGTAGTGTAATTGGGAGGACGGTGGGATTGAGATTTGCGGCGCTGTGGCCTTGTTATCGTTTGATTGTGTTCCATACGTACTACAGCATTGAAGTTATCTTGAAAGACTCTTGCTAATGCTACAGCAAACAGTACATACACTCTCTGATCAAAAGTATTTTATGTACTAGTGCAGAATTGACCGTTAGATATCTCTACAAGCGGGTCCGCCAGTATAGAAGAATATGGGGAATATTGTGTTGCCAGTAGAGAAGCTATAACAGAAAAATAAATTAGTCATTAGACGTCACCTGAGTAACATATCCATCAGTGACATTTCAACGCCGGCCGTGGTGGCCGTGCGGTTCTAGGCGCTACAGTCTGGAACCGAGCGACCGCTACGGTCGCAGGTTCGAATCCTGCCTCGGGCATGGATGTGTGTGATGTCCTTAGGTTGGTTAGGTTTAATTAGTTCTAAGTTCTAGCCGACTGATGACCTCAGAGGTTAAGTTGCATAGTGCTCAGAGCCATTTGAACCATTTTGAACCATTTCAACGGTTCTAAAGCTCCAGATGTCGATTGGAGATGATGGAATTGTGAAGTGGAAACACCAAAGAACAGCCATAGCTAGACAAAGAGCACGTAAACCTCATGTACTGACGGACAAAGGTGGTCGTGCATTTGTAACACCGAAAATGCAGGTAAGATACCTTCTGCACCATCCAGAATATCCGTTGATAACTTGTACTGTACTTCTAATTCTGAATCAGGAAGCTTTATCACAGACACTATATTTAATACACAATCGATGTAATAGTTTATTTATTTCTGACTGTATATAATTGACTGTAATTATAATGAAAATTTTGTAAGTTGGTGGGTAATAGCCAAGGGAACTGTATTTAAATGTATCGATAGCAACGACGAAACGGCCGTAGCTGTGCCGTTGTTTATCTTTGCGCATGGAGAGTCTCTGTCGCGTTGCCAGCAGAGAGGAAACAAAGCAGCTTTAGTCATGAAGGAGTGCGGAAGTGTTTGTTGGGCGCTCCCGCAGAAGCGAGGTGCGGCTAGCAGTGTGCGGCTATCTACATCTACAGCTATATGGATACCCTGAAAATCACATTCAAGTGCCTGGCAGAGGGTTCATCGAACCACCTTCACAATTATTCCAATCTCGTATAGTGCGCGGAAAGAATGAGCACCTATATCTTTCCGTACGAGCTCTGATTTCCTTTATTTTATCGTGGTGATCGTTCCTCCCTATGTAGGTTGGTGTCAACAAAATATTTACGCATTCGGAGGAGAAAGTTGGTGACTGGAATTTCGTGAGAAGATTGCGTCGCAATGAAAAACGCCTTTCTTTTAATGATTTACACCCAAATCCTGCATCATTTCTGTGGCACTCTCTCCCATATTTCGCGATAATACAAAACGTGCTGCCTTTCTTTGAACTTCTTCGATATACTCCGTCAGTCCTATCTGGTAAGGATTCCACACCGCGCAGCAGTATTCTAAAAGACGACGGACAAGCGTAGTGTAGGCAGTCTCCTTAGTAGGTCTGTTACATTTTCTAAGTGTACTGCCAATAAAACGCAGTCTTTGGTTAGCCTTCCTCACAACATTTTCTAAGTGTTCCTTCGAATTTAAGTTGTTGTTCATTCTAATACCTTGGTATTTAGTTGAATTTACGGCTTTTAGATTATACTTATTTATCGTGTAACCGAAGTTTAACGAGTTCCTTTTAACACTCATGTGGATGACCTCACACTTTTCGTTATTTAGGGTCAACTGCCACTTTTCCCACCATTCAGATATCTTTTTTAAATCATTTTGCAGTTTGTTTTGATCTTCTGATGACTTTATTAGTCGATAAACGACAGCGTCATCTGCAAACAACCAAGACGGCTGCTCAGATTGTCTCCAAAATCATTTATGTAGATAAGGAATAACATACGGCCTATAACACTACCTTGGGGAACGCCAAAAATCATTTCTGTTTTACTCGATGACTTTCCGTCATTTACTACGAACTGTGATCTCTCTGACAGGAAATGGCAAATCCAGTCACATAACTGAGACGATACTCCAGAAGCACGCAATTGCACTACGAGCCGCTTGTGTGGTACAGTGTCAAAAGCCTTCCGGAAATCCAGAAATACGGAATCGATATGAAATCTCTTGTCAATAGCACTCAACACTTCATGTGAGTAAAGAGCAAGTTGTGTTTCACACGAACGATGTTTTCTAAACCCATGTTGACTGTATGTCAATAGACCGTTTTCTTTGAGGTAATTCATAATGTTCGAACACAATATATGTTCTAAAATCCTGGTGCATATCGACGTTAACGATATGGGCCTGTAATGTAGTGGATTACTCCTACTACCTTTCTTGAATATTGGTGTGACCTGTGGAACTTTCCAGTCTTTTCCTCGCGCTAGATTCGTTAACCCGCGAGTATTGACAGCACGGCAGGAGTGGACAGATAGAGATGCTGCAATTCTAACTGCTGCCTGCCCCATAATTATCCGTGGCTCTGGAGACTACTCGGGCATCTCAAACAGCAGCAGCAACAGCGGCAGCTCAGCATTGTCGTCGGCTACATTCTTCGTCGTCCGCTCATCTACAGCATCGTAAGACTGTAAACTGACAGATATTGTGGAGGCTTTACCCAGTTGCATGTCTTTCACAAAGTGTGACTCACTTGAATAATAACCTGCAGTAGTGAAAACTTGTAAGGTTCCTATGTTGTCATTCTCCTCAGGCATAATTTCCAAGCATGCTCCTTTTCCTTTTCATGCAATCACCGAGTGTCGTAAATATATAAAAACTGATTTGCTGCCGGTTTGTTTGTTTGCTAATCAATAGTTTCAGTCCTTACCAAATAAAGAAACGTGGATATACGTTACGAATGCAGAAGTCGTACATGGTGATGGTGAAGATGTCTCATCTTGGAATTACGGATGCAAAGACAAAAGATACCTTTGCTCAACTCAAGTTCCTTCGAGACGACAATGCAGAAATGCTGAAGAATATTGTCGGCAGTTATGTATCTGTGACAGACAATGACACCTCAGGACGAGGAACAGACACATGATCGTTAGTAAGCACGTGTAGACAGTTGCATATCATTGTTAAGGATGGTATTGTGTCCTGCATATGTCTGTAATTGAATAAATGCATTTCTTTCACTTTGTGGCTGATTATTTTAATACTACGCTTTTAAAGAAGATTATTGTGTATCATGTTTGTTGGTAAATATAATGCCTTCAGGAACACCTTCACAGTGTACTGTTGTTTTGGAAAACTAATTAAATTTCTTGGGTAAAAATATGTTTTGTTGCTTTACGGTCTAAGTACGCTACTTTTACACTACTGGCCATTAAAATTGCTACACCAAGAAGAAACGCAGATAATAAACGGGTATTCATTGGACAAATATATTATACTAGAACTGACATGTGATTACATTTTCACGCAATTTGGGTGCATAGATCCTGAAAGATCAGTTCCCAGGACAACCACCTCTGGCCGTGATAACGGCCTTGATACGCCTGGACATTGAGTCAAACAGAACTTGGATGGCGTGCACAGGTACAGCTGACCATGCAGCTTCAACACGATACCACAGTTCATCAAGAGTAGTGACTAGCGTATTGTGACGAGCCAGTTGCTCGGCCACCATTGACCAGACGTTTACAATTGGAGAGAGATCTGGAGAATGTGCTGGCCAGGGCAGCAGTCGAACATTTTCTGTATCCAGAAAGACCTGTACAGGACCTGCAACACGTGGTCGTGTATTATCCTGTTGAAATGTAGGGATTTGCAGGGATCAAATAAAGGGTAGAGCCACGGATCGTAACACATCTGAAATGTAACGTCCACTGTTCAAAGTGCCGTCAATGTGGACAAGAGGTGACCGAGACGTGTAACCAATGGCACCCCATACCATCACGCCGGGTGATACGCCAGTATGGCAATGACGAATATACGCTTCCAATGTGCGTTCACCGTGATGTCGCCAAACACCGATGAGACCATCATGATGCTGTAAACAGAATCTGGATTCATCCGAAAAAATGACATTTTGCCATTCGTGCACCCAGGTTCGTCGTAGAGTAGACCATTGCAGGCGCTCCTGTCTGTGATGCAGCGTCAAGGGCAACCGCAGCCATGATCTCCGAGCTGATAGTCCATGCTGCTGCAAACGTCGTCGAACTATTCGTGCAGATGGTTGTCTTGCAAACGACCCCTTCTGTTGACTCAGGGATCGAGACGTGGCTGCACGATCCGTTACAGCCATGCGGATAAGATGCCTGTCATGTCGACTGCTAGTGATACGATGCCGTTGGAATCCAGCACGGCGTTCCGTATTACTCTCCTGAACCCACCGATTCCATATTCTGCTAACAGTCATTGGATCTCGACCAACGCTAGCAGCAATGTCGCGATACGATAAACCGCAATCGCGGTAGGCTACAATCCGACCTTTATCAAAGTCGGAAACGTGATGGTATGCATTTCTCCTCCTTACTCGAAACATGACGATAACGTTTCACCAGGCAACGCCGGTCAACTGCTGTTTGCGTATGAGAAATCGGTTGGAAACTTTCCTCATGTGAGCACGTTGTAGGTGTCGCCACCGGCGCTAACCTCGTGTGAATGCTCTGAAAAGCTAATCATCTGCATATGACAGCATCTTGTTCCTGTTGGTTAAATTCCGTATCTGTGGCATGTCATCTTCGTAGTGTAGCAATTTTAATGGCCAGTGGTGTAGGTTCGAAAACTGTGACTCGTTTAGAGATATGAGAGTGCCATGAATATGATTCACCAGTGGCTGTAATCATTAAATTAATCTCCTTAGAATCAATGCAAGTGTTTAGTGGAATAGAGATATTTGATTCCAAATCACAGACAGAATTTCTAACAGAAATCGTAACACTACAGATCTGAAAAGCCCATTTATTGGTCACAGGATTTTGTGCATTTCTTACGACTTCTATCTAGAATTGCATTTTGTAAATGATGCCTCACATAACTCACCATCTACTGTAAGTGGTTATTCTCAATCATCCATCTTCTTCCCTCACATATAACCCAGTGGAGGTAACACAGAACCTCTGTTACACTGTCTACATGGTATCAAGATAGAATGCATTACAAATACTGTTTGATAGTGCGGGAAATATCTGGCAGTGGCATGAGGGAGTTTCAAATGTCGGCTTAATACCATGACCCTTTGCCGAATCACTTTCTAAATTCAGTGAGAAGGGTGGTTTTATTACAAGCTTATACAGCTGGCAATGTGCACCCGCATTTTCGGTTTGTTAATACACGACCCCGCGATCACTGTCCGTATTCAACGTCACGGTATATGTATGTAAAACCACTTCACTTGTAAACAATACCATACCTCGATTTATAAAGCATGTACAGTTTTATCATGGATATTGTTAGTGATACTTGTGTGTGGCTCTAGAACAAAGACGCCTTGTTATCCAGGTTGACAGTAACTTAGTGATTGCGATTGTGTCTTTAATAGCTGGTCGCTTATAAGACGATTATGTCTGTCCTCCTAAGACGTGTCACTGGTACCATTTGCAAGAAAAACAGCGGGGGCATGTCCATCCATCGCAGATTTTCTCTCAGTATTGTTTGGTGCCACCAGCATTCTGTTCTTGGCAATGTATTACACTTAGCAGGGGGTGTATGGTAAATTAGTTGTGATCAGCAGGCTTGTAAAGTAGGTGTTGGGGCTTACAATTACTGTGGTTAATGTTAAGACAGATGCAAAGAAAATGGCTTTGTCCAGTCGTAAAGGAGGTATGGATTTCACGTTGAGAATTGCGTCTTAAATGCATCAATAGCCATAAGGGGGAGATTATTTACGGCCATAAAGAGGATATTGATACTGATATCTCAACGTGAGATTTGTCATAGAGCCACAGCTGCCAGGATATTGTCCTCACTGTCGAATGTCGCGAGACTGGGACTGCAATCGTAATATTTAATCGTAATTACAGTAATAAATATGTGCCTTGTTTCCTATAACAACTGTGCCTGCTGTCCAGGTGTGTGGTGGAGGTAGCTGGTGGCCAGAAAGAATTGACATTTCCAACTTAAGACTGGTATATAGAAAATTTCCAGCCTTCCGTGTAATCGGTTCTTCCTCACAGCTGCAGGGACAAGGCCCGGCGGTGGCATTTGTGGTACCCTCTGGGTAGCTGAATAGTGAACTAGTATTCAGCATGCACTTTACTGTCTGTTTCTTTTGACAATTGAGTGATTCAGTATCGATTACTGCCAAGTGTTGGCGCTGGACATATTGCTAGCATCAGAATTTCTATCACCCCAGCCATCCCTGGGAGACCTCCATGGCCGAGGTGGTGCACTCTAGGAGACACACACATCCACGATTGTAACTGTGGTCATGGCGGCAGTTTTCTCCTGCCTCTGAGCGTTGGCACTGGCAGTTTACGAGAGAATGAGTGCTCTGCATGTCGACGTCTGGGAGGTGAGTGGGCTGTATGTATGTGTTTTCAGCAATCTCGGGCATCTAGCAATGACAGCTAAAAGGATCAAGGTTTAGTGCTTCTCAATACATTGCATTGCACTCTGTATGTAAGTGGTATTTGTTGTTGTTATACACTATCACGTGGTAGACTCTTTCCTCCTCCTCCTCCTTCTTCGTCCTTGTGTAGCTGAGTGAACAAACTTAGCGGTCGGGAAATGCGCAACTATGACAATATGAATTCACGCCGAAATTTGAAATTCCAATTATCGTTTTATACTGCACAAATTCCAATCAAGACATCAAATTCCCGATTGGTCAATTCATTTCACTAGTGGTACTGCGAGCACACATATCAATCCAACTTCTCTACAGACTGTTTAAGGACATAGCTCACAGTTGAGTTGAAATTTGAAATTTTCAGCTCCCTCCAGTGTAATGGACTTTCTACCAAACGATGTAACTGTGCCAGTATCACCAACAGGAGGCAGGGGGAAAAAGTACAGAAGTGTTTGGAAACCGGGCAGTTACAGGATCGAATCCCACCAAATATATCAATTCTAGTATCCACAAATAGGCTGCATAGAAAAACTGTCCTGATTTAATTAATTAGTCAATCAGTCTTATAGAATGAGGGAATATTTGCAAGACATTCACAGATGGTGATTTACAGGTATTCACTGCTTTGTTCAGAATATGAGAGGGGTTGGTGTGGAACATGACAGATACTTTTCGGGCAAGAAACAGCAACTTGAGAGAGAGAGAGAGAGGCAAGTGTTTGAACAGGAATTTCTCAGGTGTCAATATCAAAGAGTTGCCGCCACCTAAAACTTTGCTAAGGGTCGTGTGATCAAAGGAGGTCGACATCCTGTCCTTGGTCGGTGGTCTTTACTATCGTGATCGATATGCTGGGTGTCTTTTGACTTCCGTGGCGGCGCCCAGATGACAGACACATGTGTGTAAAACCCCAAAAGGCGGCTACTATACCCCACTTCATTCCATTCCTTGGTGCTTACAGTTATTACATCGTGGGAAGCGGGGGTGGAGGGGTGCAGACATGAGCTCTACCAAAGTGGGGGAACCCTGTCTCCTGCAAACTGATTACATAAACAATATACATCAATATATTATTGACATTTATTTGAGTTTCATGTCATGAGATCCTTCCTTTCCACCACAGCGAGTATTTTTCCTGCCAATTTTTTCTGGGAGGAGGGGGGGGGGGAGGGAGGGAGGGAGGGGGTGAGGGTTGGGTTGGGACATCCTCTAGTGGTGGCACTGTGAACTAGCTCAGTCGCTATCTGCCCTGCAGGGCGAGCACATAAAGCATCTGATTCCACTGATCTTGTGTGGAAGGTGCGTGTGTGGGAACAAAACAGGAAGTGAGTATGGTTGTTGTTGTTGTGGTCCTCAGTCCAGAAACTGGTTTGATTCAGCTCTCCATGCTAGTATATCCTGTGCAAGCCTCTTCATCCCCAAGTAGCTACTGCACCCTACATCCTTCTAAGCCTGCTTAGTGTATTCATCTCCTGGTCTCCCTCTGCAATTTTTACCCTCTGTGCTTCCCTCCAATACTAAATTGGTGATCCCTTGACGCCTCAGAACATGTCCTACCAACCGATCCCTTCTTATAGTCAAGTTGTACCCCAAATTCCTCTTGTCCCCAATTCTGTTAGAATCACCTCATTAGTTACATGATCCACCCATCTAACCGTCAGCACTCTTCTGTAGCATCACATTTCAAAAGCTTCTGTTCTCTTCTTGTCTACACTGTTTGTCATCCATGTTTCACTTCCATACACAGCTACACTCCATATAAATGCTTTCAGAAACGACTTCCTGACACATAAATCTGTAATCGATGCCAAAAATTTTCTCTTTTTCAGAAACGCTTTCCTTGCCATCGCCAGTATACATTTTATATCCTCTGTAATTCGACCATCATCCGTTATTTTGCTTCCCAAATAGCAAAGCTCATCTCTGCAAATTTCAAAGGAAACCAACATCCAGTATCACGCATTCCTCTGTGAGTGACCGGCGCCTCCCAGTCGAGTACTTAGGGCTCAAAGGCTTCCGACAGTCTGCCACATGTGGTATGGTGCAGTGTGTGTCGGAGTACATGAACTGACTGGCATGTCTTCCCTGCAGTTGGTGTGAATATAATGTGACAAGAAGTTTAAGTTGCAGGCTCGTGTTTTTCATACAATTATAGTAACTTTTTCTGGTGTTTCACTCATTCACCACTCTTTCTTTGTAGGTAAAAAGAATCCAACTATTTTCTTGACACCTACTCGCTGTTTTGTGTCACAGTGTGCCGCCCCATACAATACTGTATATTATTTCATCCCCTATTTCACCACCTAAGTTCGTTACGTATGTAATAATATTTCATGATGATTCATTCATTCTGCACTCTTTTCTTTTGAGGTAAACGTCCAGTAATCCCCATGATAATTTCTCGGATATTTCGTGTCATAATGATTCGTCCCATACGATATTGCACAGTGTTCCATCTCCTATTATAATTATTTGGTGTAGGAGCCATATTTACTATCCTCACCCACTGCAAATATCAACCATACGCTGAAGACCTTCACTTATATCTAAGTGGAAGTCCAACAAACTTGCGCACAGCCATCCAATATCTAAAAGCTGACTTGCTTGTCTTTACCGGGTGGGCGCAGAACGCCGGCCGAAGTGGCCGTGCGGTTCAAGGCGCTGCAGTCTGGAACCGCGAGACCGCTACGGTCGCAGGTTCGAATCCTGCCTCGGGCATGGATGTTTGTGATGTCCTTAGGTTAGTTAGGTTTAACTAGTTCTAAGTTCTAGGGGGCTAATGACCTCAGCAGTTGAATCCCATAGTGCTCAGAGCCATTTGAACCATTTGGGTGCAGAACATAGGTTTTTAATTTAACCTATGTAAAACGCAAACAATCTTAGTCGGTCACAGAAGACTTATTACCACGCGGATCAGAGAATCTCTTCCACGCTTAATCCTAATCGGCACAAAAATAAGCTTTTCCACTCCTGCAAAGAACTTGGAGGTAATTATGGACCACCACTTAGACTGGACTGAATACTCAACTGAAGTCTTTAAGAAGGTGCTACCGTCACTTTATTCACTACAGAAACTTAAAAAAGTATTTCCTTTCGAACTTAAGAAGGACCTCGTAAAGTTACTAATACTCCCAAACTTGACTAAGGTGCTGCTATTCCACAACGACTTTCGTACGAAAGCTCACACAGGTTGGAACTGGCGTTGAAAGCTTGTGAGCGAGACATTAGTGACGTACGCTATTTCGACTGCATCACCCCTCCCTAAGAACAATAATCATGGTTGCGTTCTGTCGTAGAGTGTATCATATTCTATGTTTTCTCTACCGTATATTCAATAGTTTCACTCCGTCCTCTTTATCTTAAACTCTTACACTACTACCTGAACAGCACAGCAAAAATAGCCTTTGTCAACAGGGTAAAATCCTCTCTGTAACATTACGTAACACTGCCATGTTCTCTAAATCATTTTCAATTATCAGGAACACAACTTTAGAACAGTCTTCCTCAAAAAACCAGAGAAATAAATTCCCTCCAAACTTCAAAAGGCAGTTAATGGCCCACTTTCTATCACAGTAGCCATCCCTCTCTATACTAGTCTGCAAGTCACTCTCGTCATTTCCCATCCCCCATAACTTTTCCATCCCCCAACTTCGCAGATTTCTTTATTTAAATTCTGTTCGTTCCTAACAGCCACTGTCACTGTCATTTCAATCTTCTCCTCTTTCCATATCCCTTCCGCTTCTATAATACAAAACATGTATTGGAGTGTGCTAAACTAATGTACAAGGGGTGGACAAAATAATATGAACACCATGCAATATAGTATATCTTGTTGCACGTTGGCACCACTGCACACGTGTAAATACTGCTACACGGCTGCAGTGCACAGCTGACTTGGAAAGCCTCGGAGGTTACCTTCCAGTGTACTTTACACTTCGTTCTGCAACAGTGAACACAAGCGATCTCTCGGACATTCAAAAAGGGCAACCCGGTAGTGTAACCGACACGAAAACGGCTGAATTGTTTAACGTTTCACGAGCGACAGTATCAACGGTAATAACAGGACACACGAAAAATGGTAAAACATCGTTGACGAAGAGAAATAGGAAACGTCGAAAGTAACTGCCTGTGACCGACGAGAATTGAAAAGAAAATCGTGACCAGAGAACACAAAACTACTGCAGTAAAAGTGACTGCACAACTCAACACTCACTTGACTGATGCTGTGTCGAAAAAAGCGGTACTGTGGGAACCTCACCAGGCTAACATTCACGGAAGGGCTATAATTGCTAAACCCTTACTGTCGGAAGCCAAAGCAAAGCTGTGAAAGAAGTAGCGCCACGATCATAAAACCTGGGCGCTTGATGACTGGAAGAATGTGGTATGGTCCGCTGAACCATCGTTTACATTGTTTCCCACAAACTGCTGGGTCTGTGTATGGAGAACACCAAAAGAAGCATACGATCCGGCCTACCTCCTTCCTACGGTCAAGCATAAGGGAAATTGCGTAACGCTTTGGCCGGTTACGTCGCGGTATTCAGCTGATCCTACCATTTCCCTTACTGTCCGGATTAGTGCGAATGAATATCTCGACATCTTCGACAACGAAGTGCTTAGTATTACTAGCATATTGCTGCAGAACATTGCCACACTCCAAGATGATAGTACGCCCATACACACAGCCAAAACGGTTCAGGTATCATTCGTGGAGCATCCTAATATCATCATACGTCTTCCCTGGCCAGCACAATAACCTCAACATCATTGAAAAGTTATGAGCAGTTTTATGGCACAGGCTGAGGACCAGATTTGCAGCCCTAACATCGTTTATGAAATTGGCGCTTATTTTGGTGAAAGAATGAGAGAAGCTACACTACTGGCCATTAAAATTGCTACACCATGAAGATGAAGTGCTACAGACGCGAAATTTAACTGACAGGAAGACGATGCTGTGATATGCAAATGATTAGCTTTTCAGAGCATTCACACAAAGTTGGCGCCGGTGGCGACACCTAACACGTGCTGACGTGAGCAAAGTTTCCAACTGATTTCTCATACACAAACAGCAGTTGACCGGCGATGCCTGGTGAAATGTTGTTGTGATGCCTCGGGTAAGGAGGAGAAATGCGTACCATCACGTTTCCGACTTTGATAAAGGTCGGATTGTAGCCTATTGCGATTGCGGTTTATCGTATCGCGACAGTGCTGCTCTCGTTGGTCGAGATCCAATGACTGTTAGCAGAATATGGAAGCAGTGGGTTCAGGAGAGAAATACGGAACGCCGTGCTCGATCCCAACGGCCTCGTATCACTAGCAGTCGAGATGACAGGCATCTTATCCGCATGGCTGTAACGGATCGTGCAGCCACGTCTCGATTCCTGAGTCAACAGATGAGGACGTTTGCAAGACAACAACCATCTGCACGAACAGTTCGACGACGTTTGCAGCAGCATGGACTATCAGCTAGGAGACCGTGGCTGCGGTTACCCTTGACGCTGCATCACAGACGGAAGCACCTGCGATGGTGTACACAACGACAAATCTGGGTGCACGAATGGCAAAACATAATTTTTTGGGATGAATCCAGATTCTGTTTACAGCATCATAATGGTCGCATGCGTGTTTGGCGACATCGTGGTGAACGCACATTGGAAGCGTGTATTCGTCATCGCCATACTGGCGTATCACCCGGCGTGATGGTATGGCGTGCCATTAACCAATGCTCTCGGTCACCTCTTGTTCGCATTGACGGCATTTTGAACAGTGAACGTTACATTTCAGATGTGTTACGACCCGTAGCTCCACCCTTCATTCGATCCCTTCGAAATCCTACATTTCAGCAGGATAATGCACGACCGCATGTTGCCGGTGGTGTACGGGCCTTTCTGGATACAGAAAATGTTCGACTGCTGCCCTGGCCAGCACATTCTCCAGATGTCTCACCAATTGAAAACGTCTGGTCAATGGTGGCCGAGCAACTGGCTCGTCCCAATACGGCAGTCACTACTCTTGATGAACGGTGGTGTCGTGTCGAAGGTGCATGGGCAGCTGTACCTGTACACGCCATCGAAGTTCTGTTTGACTCAATGCCCAGGCGTATGAGGGCTGTTATTACGGCCAGAGGTGGTTGTTCTGGGTACTGATTTCTCAGGATCTATGCACTCAAATTGCGTGAAAATGTAATCACATGTCCAATGAATTCCCGTTTATCATCTCCATTTTAATGGCCTGTAGTGTATTCCGCGAAGAGTTGCTGCTGTTCTCAAAGCCAAATGTGGCCCATATCTTTGGTTCAAATGGTTCGAATGGCTCTGAGCACTATGGGACTCTACTTCTGAGGTCATTAGTCCCCTGGAACTTAGAACTAGTTAAACCTAACTAACCTAAGGACATCAGACACATCCATGCCCGAGGTAGGATTCGAACCTGCGACCGTAGCGGTCGCCCGGTTCCAGACTGCAGCGCCTAGAACCGCACGGTCACTTCGACGGGCCCCAACTCTTTATCAATAAGTAAATATTGTGTATATGTCAGGTGTTCATATTATTTTGCCCGCCCCCTATATGTCATTCTTAATCCTCTTTATTATTATTAGTGTTAACTATTATTTTCATTATTATTACTATTGTCAGTTATTATTATCATTATTAGTGTCTATTATTATTATTATTATTATTATTATTATTCCTGGCTGAAGACTCGAATCTGGTCGGCTAGCCGTGCGGAGTGGTCGAGCGGTTTGAGGCGCCACGTCACGGACTGCCAGAAGTTCGAGTCCTCCCTCGGGCATGGGTGTATGTGTTGGTCTTAGCATAAGTTACTTTAAGTAGCGTGTAAGTCTAGGGGCCGATGACCTCAGAAGTTTGGTCCCTTAGGAGTTCATACACATTTCTTTGGTCAGGCTATATAAGCAATAAATAAATACTTGACACAGGTGGAGACTGCATGAATGTACCGTAGTGGCCACCTGTAACAGCAGCCCGCTCTGCTGTGTAGCCCACCTCACTTCATCTCACGTGGTGTCGCTCGCTACTGGAGTTCCAGCGGCGAGCTCTCGCAGCGGGGAACCCCCTCAGAGAGGGCTGGGACTGGAGCGCCGGCCACGCGGCCGCCACGTGCCCGTCACCTGACATCAACGTCAACACTGACGTTACGCCCCGCCCCTAATTGCCGTGGAGGGCACCCGAGCACGCTTCTGCTCTCATTGTCGGACGATGGCGCTCCGTGGGTCCAGCCCAGTCCCTTCTGCTTCAGGGACAGTGGTACGGGAGACTGGTGAGCCACTGCCACCTGCTAAGTAACTTGTTTGTAACGCCATCTTCCGGTGGAGTAAGGGACTACGGCTGTTCAATGTTCAATAAAGACAATACCAATCGCTGTTACATAGGTTTATTTCTAAGCAACCGGTTTCGACGTTACTGAGCCGTGGTAAAAAATTCCTGTTTTGAAGAGCGCGCCGCAGCGCGTTGTGTGAAGCAGTCGCCCTCCGTTTCTGGCGGTGACGCCGCTGTGGTAATCGCAGCTTTGGTGTCTCCCTCTGGTGGGAAAGCGGAAAGGTTGCCTGTTCACGTGTATTTAAGCGGCGCTATCAGCTCGGCAGGGTGTCAGTCGGAGTGAGGCTAGGTCAGTCTCGCGTCACCAGTTGCTGGTCTGTCTCTCGTTTGCATTTGTGCGGCATACCAGAACTCAGCAAGTGGTCGCCCAGTCGGGGCTGAGTTCCTGCATCTGAGTCTGCGCGTTAGGCCTCCAGTCTGCTCGAGTTGCTCGGACAACGGTCATTGGCGGTTGGATCGGCCGGTCGGTTGGTCGGTCGCGCACGGAGACACGAGATGACTTGTCCGACTTGAGCGTCGGCGCATGTGAGGTCCCCAAGTGAGTCCAGTGGGCAGCGCCGTGTAGAAAGGGGTAGTAGCTTCGCGGTTCACACGAGAGCAACAGGAGCGAAACCACGACATCGGGCTGGCCGGGGCGAGCTGCGACGCCGTGAGACGGGAGATCGGCGCGCCTTCCTGCGTCCGTTGAAGTGGCTGGCAGCGGACGGTTCGGGAGAGCGTTGAGAGGTGCTGCGCCAGGTCTTCGCCAGAAATAGCAGTTTTTAGAAGTTAATTGACTGGAGATATGTTGTTTCATTTGCTTGTTAAATTCTACATGTTTTCGTGGTGAGGTCACCAGCCGCTTTGTTTTGGGGTCGTCCCACCATTCTTCTCCGTTTGCCCACCCGCGGGTAGGTGGTTATATGTGAATTGGGTGGTCCGTTTTTCCCTTGTGGAGTTGGGGAGGTTTAGAGCAATCTGCGGTTCGGGTTGCTTAGTAACCCTCCCCCCCCCCCCCCCCCCCCACGCGCCTGTGTATCTGTCTTGTTTGTCGGATTCGGTGTTAACGAATTTATTGCTTAAAGGCCGAATTCTTGAAATATGTTTTTATCTTGCCTATCGTCTTGCGAGGTGGTATATATGTAATGTAGAGCATGTTGTACATTTTATGTAAGTCTACATTTTATAGGTTTTATTTAAATAGTCATTTTAGGTTATAAGGTTGCCACCCTTCCACCGTAAGAGTCCTTTAAAAAAAAATTGAACTTTCGATGGCAAATAAGTTGAGTGTTGTACCATTTCCATCCCTCCTACGTGATGCATAGTTTACGTGTTTGTGTGAATTGTTATAAATTTTTGTTTAAAGTAATCTGGTGTGTTGCAGATTTGCACCAGTGTACTCTTTCAGAGGTTGTTGTGAGCGGTCATGACTACGGCTGTGTTGAAAGGGAGCAGGCAAGCTTTTCAGCCCGAAGACTCATACTGTTAATATTGTTCTTTCTGCCTCTAAATAAAATTGTAACTTGATATTTCGAGGATGTTTTTCTACTTATAATTTTGAATCTGTTTTTGGAAAGCTTTTAGGAATAAAATTCACATTTGTTAAAAGTAATTTCATTTGCCATAATTTACTTCCTGGCAACTACTTCCACGCTCACCTAGTGTGATTAAATGTGTTAATGTTCTTCGCTAGTAAATAAAGTAAATTCTTTAAGGAATGATTTTGAAAGTAAATTTACGATTCAGTTACACTACGTTATCTTCAGGCCTAAATTGTGGAGGACATAACAGAACAATGGATTTTACCGTGTATTATGGAGTTTATTAAGACTGAGTTCTTTTAATTAAGGAAATTTACATGTAACACTTGCAGCTTTTAAGCAATACGCTCTGTATTTTAATATGATTTTTTGCTCTGATACAACATGCACTGTATAATTCTCATTACGTAAAGTAATATGCAACACTAGATTCTTTTTGTTCTGTATTTCAGTATGTAATTATTTTTCTGTTATATCCTCCACAGTTTATGCCTGAAGATAACAAAGTATAACGTCGATACCGGTTGCCTAGAAATAAACCTATATCACGGCGGTTGGTATT
This sequence comes from Schistocerca americana, assembly GCF_021461395.2. Classification (NCBI taxonomy): domain Eukaryota; kingdom Metazoa; phylum Arthropoda; class Insecta; order Orthoptera; family Acrididae; genus Schistocerca; species Schistocerca americana. The sequence goes on along the minus strand of NC_060126.1, from coordinate 397,922,203 downwards.
GTCTTTATTGAAATAGCATGTTAGTACACCTTTGAAACCCAATACAGCAGCGATTATTCGTGACATGGATTGAACAACACATTGGAAGGTTTCCGGAGATATGTGGCACAAAATGTCTAACCAAGTGCCGTAAATTACGGGCCGCTGGTTCGAGGACACCGATCTGGGCCCAGTAGCGTACCAAACCAGTTCCATCGGATTTAGATCAGTCGATTTGGTGGCCAATAAATTAACGCGAGCTCGCTGTCATAAACCACCATAATTATGGCCTTGTGAAACAGACAGTTATCGTGCTGCAAGATGCCGCCACCACCGTGAAAGGCATACACTGATCAGACAGAACATTATGACCGCCGACCTACTATTGATATAACCCGTTCAGGCGATTGCAGCGTCACCTGGCGAGGAACGACAGCTAGTCACACACTAGCACGGTGCATATAGTATCTGTGAGAATGCTGTGTGTGTTTGGAATGGAGAAGACGAGCGATGTATCAGAGTTTGAGCGAGGGCAGGAGGCTCAGCACTAGCATTTCGGAAACTGCACGACTTGTCGGGTGTTCGAAGAGTGGCGTGGTGAGTGTCTTCAACACGTGGCGAAACCAAGGTGAAACAATGTTCAGAAGTCGGGCGCCCACCACTCATTACAGATGTCGTACGAGGTAGGCTGGAGAGACTGTACAAGTGGCGAACTGTGCCGGAACTAACGTCAGGATCTATCAAGGCCTCACATGTTTCCAGTTTACATCTCAGGATTTGTAAATATTACAGGCTATAAACAGTTTAAGTTCACTTACATGACTATGCGTCACAGTGAGGCAAGGGACAAAGGAAGAACACCATTTCATTATGAGAACGAAGTCTTTCGCAAAGGCACTTATATGTAAAACATTCTCGGTTTTCTTGCCGCGTCAATTCGGGATAAAATCTCAAGCTTTCGACGATAGCCTCCATCATCATCGTCAGGGGCAACTGACTGTCTTCACTGCTGCCCTGGTGACCTTATATAGCCCGTGGACGGCTTCTGACTGGTCGGCTTGCGATTTGACTGTCTTCACTGCTTATTTTTTCCCTTTATTGTTAATTTCACACCTGATACAGGTAGGCCAGCAGCGGCATACTACGCCGCTTTTCGGCCAAAGATACGACTAACGATACAAAAGGAGAGAATTGCAGAACAGACATGGTGGACATACAAACTTAGACATACAAAATCAAAACACACGAAGCCGTTCACAGGCGCAGTGTACAAAATAAAAACGTTCAGAAACGTGGACACGCACAGAGATGACACACGCGAACGTTGGAGCACAAACGATGAAATACTGGAACACTGGAAACACGAACACGACGGCACACACAAACACTAGGCGATGATCTCCGGCGCGCGAAAGTTCACTATACGTGTACGAGTCTGCCAAATAGGGGAAAAGTTGGAGGAGGAGGGAGAGGGGAGGGTGTAGATGCCAGTGGCAGAGGAGATGGGTGGGGGAGGAAAGAAGGTAGGGGGAGGCCCAGGGAGAGGAGGGAGGGAGGAAAGAGGAGGGAAAGAAGGGAGAGAGGGTGCCTTTGGGAAAAAACACAGAGGGTGGATGGGGGTATCATAGTTGGTAGGAGGGGTTGATGGAGGGGAGGAGGGCATCATCAGAGAGTTGGTGGAAGCCACCTTGGGTGAGGGTATGGAGAGTGGAGAGGTGGGCAGCAGGTGGAATGTGGGAATACAGGCGCAGCAGCGGATGGGGGTGGGAGAGGATGGTAGAGAGAAGTGGGTGAGGGGGATACAAGTTTGCGAGAGGTGTAGAGGATCCGTATCCGTTAGAGGAAAAGGACTAGGTGCGGGAACGGGATGAGGTCATATAGGATCCGCGCGGGGGTTGGGGGGGTGGATGCGATAGGCGACGTGGAGAGCATGGCGTTCTAGGATTTGTAAAAGGTAGGAGGGACAGAGAGTCAGGCAGGATGAGCGTAGCAGAGGATAGGGCGGATGAGGGATTTATAGATGTGGAGGGTGGTGGAGGGGTCCAGACCCCATGTACGGCCAGAAAGGAGCTTGAGGAGACAGAGTCGGGAGTGTGCCTTGGCTTGGATAGTCCAGAGATGGGGGGTTCAGGAGAGGCGACGCTCAATGATGACACCAAGATACTTGGGGGTGGGATTGAGGGGGATAGGACGGCCGTAAATGGTGACATAGAAGTCGAGGAGACGGAAGGAAGGGGTGGTTTTGCCTACAATGATCGCCTGGGTCTCGGTGCCTTCACTGCTGCTGTCGTGGCCTTATATAGACCGTGGACGGCTTCTATTGGTCGGCTTGTGATTGTTCGGCCATTATGTACTGCTGTCGCAGACGGTGTGAATGTGTGCGGTGGTGGGGACGTAAACCTTGGAAGGGATGTCTCTGCTGCTTCTCTGCATCCCATGCACTGCTCAGATAGTATCCGCTATCACGGTTAAAGTTCTTCTCACTCATTCTTATTTCAACAGCCTCCTTAACAGAATCCCAGTATGTGGAGGCATGGGACAAAATTTTTGTTTCATCGAACAGTTTTTATGTTTGTTCGTGAGCCTGTGTTCCGCCGCCGTTGGCGTTCTGCACAGCGGCCGGAAACGCTACGAATGGTCTGACCTATATAATTCCTTGCACATTCACAGGGGATATTATAAATTCCAGGGACCCTGAGGCCGAGACTGAACTTAATTTTCTTAGGAGGACGAAAAATCGGTCTTATACCCCCTGTCTACCCAGATCTCTTTCTATTTTGTCGGATATAGCGCCACAAAAAGGAAGAACTGCAGTCGGTGTTTCATCCTGTGAGTGTGCAGCATTTACAGGTTTCCTTTTCTTGGAGAACGTTACCTTCATATGGCGTGCACCATAGCCATTCTTTCGGAACCCGTACTTCAGATGGTTAATTACGGACTTCATAGCAAAATGGCATCACTATTGGAAGACAGTACGTACAAATGTCTTAAAAGAGACCTTACTTTGACGTACAGCAGGTGAGCCGTGGTAGATTTGCTGTTTTGAAGAGCGCGCCGCAGCGCGTAGTGTGAGAAGCAGTCGCCCTCCGTTTCTGGCGGTGGCGCCGCTGTGCCAATTGCAGCTTTGGTGTCTCCCTCTGGTGGGAAAGGGGAAAGGTTGCCTGTTCACGTGCATTTAAGGGGCGCTATGAGCTCTCTAGAGGGGAAGTCTGGTCAGTTGGTCAGTGTGGGGCTAGATGTGTTAGGCCGCCAGTCTGCTCTAGTTTGCTCAGGCAATTGGCATTGGCGGTTGGATCGATCAGTTGGTCGGTCGCGCACTGGGACACAAGATGATTTGTCCGCCTTGAGCGTCGGCGCATGTGAGGTCGCCACGTGAGTCCATTGGCCGCGCCGTATAGCGAGGGGTTGTGGCTTCGCGGCCGAGACGAGAGCAACAGCAGTCAACCCACGACATCGGCTGGCCGGCGCGAGCTGCGACGCCGTGAGACGGAAGATCGGCGCGCCTTCCTGCGTCCGTTGAAGCGGCTGGCAGCGGACAGTTCGGGAGAGCGTTTTGGGGGTGCTGCGCCAGGTCTTCGCCAGACATCGCAGTTTATTAGGAGTTAAGTGATTGGTGATATGTTGTTTCATTTACATGTTAAATTCTACTTGTTTTCTTGGTCAGTCTCTCGTCCATTGCTTGCCCGTCTGTCTCCCATCCGCATTTGTTAGGCAGTTAGTGTCTGTCTATCTGTCTGTCGGTTTGCCGTACGTTAATAGCTGCCTCTGTCATGTTTGCGGGATTCGGTGTTAGCGAATTTATTTCTTGAATTGTAACGGCCGAATTCCTGAAATATGTTTTCATCTTGCCTATCATCTTGAGAGGCGGTATATGTGTAATGTAGAGCATGTTTGTACATTTTATGTAAGTCTGCATTTCATGGGTTTTTATTTAAATGCTCATTTTAGTATATAAAGTTGCCGCCCTTCCACCGTAAGAGTTTTCTTTTAAAAACAAGTTTCACTTTCGGTGGCAAGTAATTTTTTTTAATGTGAGTGTTTTGTACCATTTCCATCACTCCTACGGGATGCATAGTTTATGTGTTTGTGTGAGTTGTTAAAATTTTTAGTTTAAAAATGGCTCTGAGCACTATGGGATTTAACATCTGTGGTCATCAGCCCCTAGAACTTAGAACTACTTAAACCTAACTAACCTAAGGACATCACACAATCACACACATCCATGCCCGAGGCAGGATTCGAACCTGCGACCGTAGCAGTCGCGCAGTTCCGGACTGAGCGCCTAGAACCGCTGGACTACCGCGGCCGGCTTTTAGTTTAAAGTAATCTGGTGTGTTGCAGATTTGCACCAGTGTAGTCTTTCAGAGGTTGTTGTGAGCGGTCGTGACTACGGCCTTGTTAAAAGGGAGCGGCAAGGTTCTCAGCCCGAAAGCTCATACTGTCAAAAAAAATTGTTATTTCTGCCTGTGAATAAATTGTAACTTGACATTTAGTGGGTGTTTTCTGATTATAATTTTTAAATTTGTTTTTCTTTTTTTAAAAAAAGAATGGGTTTTTAGGAATAAAATTTCCATTTCTTGAAAGAAATTTTTTCATCAGTTACCCACTGGCAACTACTTCCACGCTCACATAGTGTGATTAAATGTGTTAATGTTCTTGATGAATCGCTAGTAAATAAAGTAAATTCTTTAAGAAAAGATTTTGAAAGTAAATCCACGGTTCAGCAGGCAAGCCATGGAGCTACTGAAGAATTCTGGTCTGCCAGATGATGTTACGAAAAATCTCAGAGTCCGAGCTTGTAGACCTCCCAGGTTGTACGGACTACCGAAGATCCACAAGGATAAAGTTCCCTTGAGCCGTATTGTCAGTGCAATTGGTTCTCCTACCTACAAGCTGGCCTAATACCTAACAAAGTTGATGACTCCTATAGTCGGCCGGTGTGAACAACACATAAAAACTCCCAGGTGTTCATTGAGAAAATAAAACAGGTTAGAGCTGGTCCAAAAAAACATTTTAGTCGGCCTGGTTGTGCTATCACTGTTCACAAAAGTTCCTGTGGAGGACTCTTTGGAATTGCTGGCGGATCTTTTTCCTTCTGGAACTATAAAGTTGTTCCGGCATGTGATGATGACCACCTACTTCTTGTATGGTAATAAATTTTGTGAAATGACGGACGGTATGGCGATGGGCTCTCCGTTGTCTCCATCATTGGCTAACATTTTTATGGAGAATTTTGAGAAACGTGCATTAAATTTGGCTCCCCTCCGTCTATCCTTATTTTGTCGTTATGTTGACGATACATTTATGGTTTGGCCACACGGCGCAGAAGCTCTCGAACAATTCATGGAACACACGAACAGCAAACATCCGAAAATCCGGTTCACTGTCGAAATGGAGAAGGAAGGAAGGCTGCCATTCTTAGACGTTTTAGAACGGCAGGCGGACGGGCGTCTCGGCGGCTCCGTGTGCCGTAAGCCGGATCGTCGGAATGACTGGACGATCCATTAACACCAGGATCAAAGAGCATAAGCGACATTGCAGGTTGGGGCAGGTGGAGAAATCGGCCGTGGCAGAGCACGCACTGAATGAGACCGCCCACGTAATAAAATTCGCCGACACGGAAGTTCTGGCTGTAGAGAAGCACTATCACACGCGCTTGTTTAGAGAAGCTGTAGAAATACAAAAACACGCGAACAGTTTCAACAAGAAAGAGGAAAGCCTTAAGGTAAACGGATCCTGGCTTCCCGTACTGCAGCGAACGACCGTCGCAGGTAGCAAGAGGAGAACCGCACCGGAAATGACCGCGGAGAAGCCCTCGGACGTTGGCGCGCCAGGTACATATAGTCTGCGGCCGCGAGCTCGGCTCCAGTTCACCACCGGCAATGGAGGGTGAAGCTTTGACAATGCCAGCCAATCGTGCTGGCGAAACGTCAGAAAAATCATTATATGAACGCCGGCCGAAGAACCCGAGACAGAAGCCAATAGGCTCAAAATGGTTCAAATGGCTCTGAGCACTATGGGACTCAACTGCTGAGGTCATTAGTCCCCTAGAACTTAGAACTAGTTAAACCTAACTAACCTAAGGACATCACAAACATCCATGCCCGAGGCAGGATTCGAACCTGCGACCGTAGCGGTCTTGCGGTTCCAGACTGCAGCGCCTTTAACCGCACGGCCACTTCGGCCAAGCCAATAGGCAGTTTGTCAACAAGTGGCCACGAAAGCCTTAACAAAAGTGAAAATGCTGCGCACTCACAGGATGAAACACTGATTGCGGTTCTTCCTTTTTGTGGCGCTGTATCCAGCAAAATAGCAAGAGTCCTGGGTAGACGGGGTATAACACCGAGTTTTCGTCCTCCTAAGAAAATTAAGCAGATGACGCGCCCTGTTAAGCACAGCCTCGGCCTCAGGGTCCCTGGAAGTTATAATATCCCTTTTGAGTGTGGAAGCAATTATACAAGTTAGACCATTCGTACCGTTGCCGACCGCTGTGCAGGACACCAACGGCGTACCAAAAATAGAGATCTGGAGAAATCGGCAATTGCGGAGTACAGCCTCACGAATAAACATAAAATACTGTTCGATGAAACAAAAATTTTGTCCCATGCCTCCACATACTGGGATGCTATTATTAAGGAGGTTGTTGAAATAAGAATGAGCGAGAAGAACTGTAACCGTGATAGCGGATGCTATCTCAGCGGTCGAGGGAAACGAGCCCTCGACGCGGAGAAGTAGCAGAGACATTCCTTCCAAGGTTTACGTTCCCGCGGGAGCGATGGCGCCACCAGCGCACACATTCACACCGTCTGCGACATTTATTTATTTATTTCGTGTTCCATAGATCTATATGGGAACATATCCCTGGATATAGAACGAGTCAAGGTTTTTACAGATTATTGTTTTGTGCACAGATACATTGATCTTATAATTAGATTAAAGAAACTGTGAGGTTTAGCATATACCCTTACATATTAGTTAAGATACAGGACATCTGAAAGAATATACAGTCATACATAAATTTGGGTATTGTATTAAGTTACACTGTACTTACAGAGTATGATTAATCAGTTGCAGAGGGCACACAGTAAGGTTTAAGCACAAACAAGAGATTCTATGCAATTTTGCTAAGGAATTCATCAATACTGTAACAAGATCCATCTAAAAGGAACTGCTTCAGATTTTCTTTAAACTTTGGCATGTTTCCAACCAGTTCTTTAATGTCCGGTGGGAGGGCATTAAAAATCTTGGTGCCACTGTGTAAAACCCCCTTCTGGACCATACTTTTCGTTTTTAGCTCATAATGGATATCCAGTTTCCTTCGGGTGTTATAACTGTGGTATGAGCTATTGATTTTGAATAAGTTGCTATTTTTTGAAACAAAGCACATCAGGGAAAAAATATATTGGGCAGGTGTTGTAAGGACTTGTAGAGCTCTAAACAGATCCCTGCACGAGTGCCTAGGATGTACTCCACACATAATTCTTATTGCTCGCTTCTGTGCATGGAACACTTTTTTTGCTATTGGTTGATTCCCCAAAATATTACACCATAGGCCGTAAGTTGGTGAAAATAGCCAAAATATGCAGTTTTTATTGTGCTCATTTCCCTAGTGTCTGAAATTATTCTTAAGGCAAACGTTGCTGAGCTTAGCCTTTTGCACAGATCTTGAAAATGGTGGTGCCACTTCATTTTGCTATCTATATGCAGACCAAAGGAGGATATAAGATGAACATCAACAAAAGCGAAACGAGGATCATGGAATGTAGTCGAATTAAGTCGGGTGATGCTGAGGGAATTAGATTAGGAAATGAGACACTCAAAGTAGTAAAGGAGTTTTGCTATTTGGGGAGCAAAATAACTGATGGTGGTCGAAGTAGAGAAGATATAAAATGTAGACTGGCAATGGCAAGGAAAGCGTTTCTGAAGAAGAGGAATTTGTTAACATCGAGTATAGATTTAAGTGTCAGGAAGTCGTTTCTGAAAGTATGTGTATGGAGTGTAGCCATGTATGGAAGTGAAACATGGACGATAAATAGTTTGGACATGAAGAGAATAGAAGCTTTCGAAATGTGGTGCTACAGAAGAATGCTGAAGATTAGATGGGTAGATCACTTAACTAATGAGGAGGTATTGAATAGAATAGGGGAAAAGAGGAGTTTGTGGCACAACTTGACAAGAAGAAGGGACCGGTTGGTAGGGCATGTTCTGAGGCATCAAGGGATCACAAATTTAGCATTGGAGGGCAGCGTGGAGGGTAAAAATCGTAGAGGGAGACCAAGAGATGAATACATTAAGCAGATTCAGAAGGATGTAGGTTGCAGATGAAGAAGCGTGCACAGGATAGGGTAGCATGGAGAGCTGCATCAAACCAGTCTCAGGACTGCAGACCACAACAACAACATGCAGACCGATGAATTTGGAGGACTCAACCTTCAAAATCTCGTGCTCACCCATTTTTAGGTTCATTTCATTAGTAATATTTGTGTTGGAAGAGAAATGAATGTAATTTGTCTTTTTTAGGTTGACTGTAAGGCCATTAGTTTCAAACCAGTTTGTCAAATCTGCAAAAGCTTTATTTGCAGCCTCATTTGACACATTCCCTGAGAGATTATTAACTGATAAAATGGTGACGTCAGCAAACATGAGTATTTTCCCATATTCTGTGCATAGTGCTAAGTCATTTATAAATATTAGAAAGAGCAGTGGGCCCAATACTGAGCCTTGAGGTACTCCTGCAGTAATGGAGCCCCATTCTGAAGATACCTGGCCACCATGCAGTCCTTCCACGATTACTTTCTGCTTTCTACCACACAGATAGGATTCAAGCCACGTTCCTACGGTTCCACCCATTCCTAGGGTCTTGGCTTTACTCAAGAGAATATGGTGACTTACACTGTCAAAAGCTTTTGACAGGTCGCAAAATATTCCAACCGTCATCATATTATTATTTATGGCTTCCATAACATTGTCAACAAAGGCATGTATTGCATCCACGGTTGATACCCCTTTCCGAATATAAATTGGTCACATAAGCCCATATTTTAGCTTGTCGGGAAAAACACCTTCTTCCAGTGACGTATTACTAATATGGCAGAGGACTGTACTTATTTCTTTACAACAGTATTTCAGTAACTTGCTGGAAATGTTGTCAACTCCAGCAGAATTTTTACACTTTAAAGACATAATTATTTTTTCTAATTCTATCACTGTAGTTTTTCGAAGATGCATCTCATCTATTTTGTTAGTTAAGGTGTTATGCAAGTATTCTGTAGCTTTCTTTACAGAACCCTGGCATCCCATTTGGTTGGTGACTGTTAGGAAATGATTGTTAAAGATATTAGCCACCATTTCGGGAGCATCCACCGAAAGGCTCCCAGTTCTTAAGTTAATCACTTCTTTGCAGATAGGCTTTCCCCTTCTCGCTTTTAACAAATTTGCATATGGTTTTCATTTTGTTATTACAGCAGTACGTAATCGCCGACAAATCACAAGCCGACCAATCAGAAGCCGTCCACGGGCTATATAAGGCCTCCACAGCAGCAGTGAAGACAGTCAGTTGCTCCTGACTATGGCGATGGAGGCTATCGTCGAAAGCTTGAGATTTTATCCCGAATTGACGCGGCAAGACAACCGATAATGTTTTACATACCCTTTCATTATATCAGGTGGTTATAATTGAAGTGCACCTACTCACAGATGTCTAGAGTGGGCTTTAATTATCGCACGACAGCGAAACTTCGTAGATAATCTACTGCGTTAATTCGGAACTGGTTTACGCTGGAGCAAATTAGTTCCAGTTTTAGCTACCAGGTGCACATCTAGCGCTGTGAAGAAAAAATAATTACGGAAATGTTTTCGTATGTAAATGATTAGGAACGGGACGTGAGCAGAAAGAAACAAACAAGTGACAAAGACATAAAGCTGATTTTGTTATTAACTGCCGCTTAGATAGTTTGTTTAATATGAGCACCGAATATGCCGATGAGATGCTGCATCCGTAATACGATGTGATCAACAGTTGCTCGCAGCAGTTCCCGTGGAATCTGAGCAGCATGTTCATGTATAGTGGCCTTCAGATCAGACAGAGACAGAAAGTGTTCCTGGTAAAAGCATTATTTTAGATTCCCCAGAGTCAAAAGTCACATGTGTTCAGATCAGTGATCTTGCAAGCTATGCACCTGGAAACCCTCTGATGATAACACGTTGGTGGATAATTGCATCATGCTCATCTTTTTACTGGGCCAACGATATGAGGTGTTGCGCCGTTTTGTATGAAAACAGTGCTTTCCCCACAGGTCCGCTCTTCGAAACCAGGAACCACATGCTGAACAGGGGGGGTGTCGATAACCTAACCTACCCTGTGGGTGGATTCACTTCAAAGAAGAACGGTCCGAAGGTAAAGGTGCTTGTGAATCCTCACTACACAGTCACACACGGCGAGTAAAATGGTTCTTCGTGCGCAACATACGGTTTAAATTCGTCAGAATGCGCTACATCCTGTAGCATAAAATGTATCTCGTCACTCTACAGAATGTTTCCCGGCCATACGGCATCAACTTCAGTCCGTGCCAGAAATCAAAGAGCAAATCCAGAACACTGTTGCGGATCATGATGTTTCAGTTGCTGTGTTTGTATCTTTTCCGGATACAAGTAAAAAACACTGCAAAACTTTCTGTTCTGTTCGCCCTGGGATGCACAATTTTCGTGACACTGCACGACATCCTGCACTAAGCGTGGCATTTGCTGTTTGAGCAACAGCAACCTCGTCCATAGCTTCCATTGAGACAGGGCATAGTCCTCATCCAGGTGCCACATCAGGTTCATCCGTGGTTTCGAATTTGGTTACCGTCTTCCTTAAACCATTTAATGACATCGCGCTTCTCCTGAAACCTTGCAGTCGGTGATTCTCAATGCAGCACAGTAACTGCTACATAAGCCACGCTACGGCTTGTCAAATGACAGAGTCGACGTCATACCGTCAAATAAACAGTGTTCAGGACCAGAATGCTCCTGATGGCCATAATAGGAACCAATTTGTTTTCCAGCATATATCGTTAACGTTAACGCTTTATCATATCTACCAAGTTTCGCTGCCATTCGACAGTTGCAGCGCACACAGGACGTCCGTGAGTAGCTGTATTTTAATTTGTAAGGTGGCTATAATTTTGCACTTTACAAGCACCCATCCACATTCTTTGCCGTGATCCACAAACACAATTAGGTATCATGTGATAGATTGTACATCGTATATATGAATATATAAAGGAGACTGACATTGTCACGTTGTTGTTGTTGTGGTCTTCAGTCCTGAGACTGGTTTGATGCAGCTCTCCATGCTACTCTATCCTGTGCAAGCTTTTTCATCTCCCAGTACCTACTGCAACCTACATCCTTCTGAATCTGCTTGTGTGTATTCAACTCTTGGTCTCCCTCTACGATTTTTACCCTCCACGCTGCCCTCCAATACTAAATTGGTGATCCCTTGATGCCTCAGAACATGTCCTACCAACCGATCCCTTCTTCTGGTCAAGTTGTGCCACAAACTTCTCTTCTCCCCAATCCTATTCAATACTTCCTCATTAGTTATGTGATCTACCCATCTAATCTTCAGCATTCTTCTGTAGCACCACATTTCGAAAGCTTCTACTCTCTTCTTCTCCAAACTATTTATCGTCCATGTTTCACTTCCATACATGGCTACACTCCATACGAATACTTTCAGAAATGACTTCCTGACACTTAAATCAATACTGGATGTTAACAAATTTCTCTTCTTCAGAAACGCTTTCCTTGCCATTGCCAGCCTACATTTTATATCCTCTCTACTTCGACCATCATCAGTTATTTTGCTCCCCAAATAGCAAAACTCCTTTACTACTTTAAGTGCCTCATTTCCTAATCTAATTCCCTCAGCATCACCCGACTTAATTAGACTACATTCCATTATCCTTGTTTTGCTTTTGTTGATGTTCATCTTATATCCTCCTTTCAAGACACTGTCCATTCCATTCAACTGCTCTTCCAAGTCCTTTGCTGTCTCTGACAGAATTACAATGTCATCGGCGAACCTCAAAGTTTTTATTTCTTCTCCATGAATTTTAATACCTACTCCGAATTTTTCTTTTGTTTCCTTTACTGCTTGCTCAATATACAGATTGAACAACATCGGGGAGAGGCTACAACCCTGTCTTACTCCCTTCCCAACCACTGCTTCCCTTTCATGTCCCTCGACTCTTATAACTGCCATCTGGTTTCTGTACAAATTGTAAATAGCCTTTCGCTCCCTGTATTTTACCCCTGCCACCTTTAGAATTTGAAAGAGAGTATTCCAGTCAACATTGTCAAAAGCTTTCTCTAAGTCTACAAATGCTAGAAATGTGGGTTTGCCTTTCCTTAATCTTTCTTCTAAGATAAGTCGTAAGGTCAGTATTGCCTCACGTGTTCCAGTGTTTCTACGGAATCCAAACTGATCTTCCCCGAGGTTGGCTTCTACTAGTTTCTCCATTCGTCTGTAAAGAATTCGTGTTAGTATTTTGCAGCTGTGACTTATTAAGCTGATAGTTCGGTACATTGTCACGTACACCTTGTAAATAATTGTTAACGTCTATTGCATGAAAGGTGACGGAGTGTCTTTATTAACATACTAGTGGTTGGAGTGACAATGGAAATGAAACGGCAGGCGGAACTGAAGCCCTGGGTGGAAGGCACACAAAGGTATGTTGGTCCTGCTTAAAAACAGGAAGTACCAAGACAGACAATCTGGGCACCTGAGGGCGAAGATACAATACAGGGGCGGCCGGCCGCTATCGGTCGCTATTGTAGTAGGGCCGGAAGGATAACCGGATAATACTTCCGAAATCTGCAAATCTTGGACGCAGGTGAGAGGAACGAAGAAGCGGCACCTCGAAAATCACACAGGCTGGGTTATTTCCAAGTATTTTTACTCAGAAGTGTACCATTGTACGAGTATAGGTTTTTCCTCGCAAACTTTCCGCGCTGGACTACAAAGGACTAAAATATGGTTGGTCGGCGTTCGGAAGATTTTGTAGAGAAGGAGAATATTCCGTGGTTTCGGGAATATGGTTCGTTTTCGAGAATTACAATGGTGAGGGGCTGAGCCTTGCTGGGAAGCCAGCAGTGAAGAAACGTGGTCTTCTGTTTTGAGCGCCCGTGTGTGACGGTCGCTCGGTATCAGCTTTTGTTGGTACAGACGAACTTGCTGTCTTTGCCCTCATGAGAGTTTATAGTTAGAACTGTTAGGCCCTGTACTGTTGCGAACCTATACGATTCCGGACTTCACCTCCGTGTTGAAAGTCGTCGTTGAGTACGCAGCGTTCAGTAATTGAGAGCACTTCCTCTGCCTATACTTACGTTGAGACGTTGTATGAACTCCGTCCTTGTGGCTGGGAGTTCGAATGAATGGCTCTGAGCACTATGGGACTTAACTTATGAGGTCATCAGTCCCCTAGAACTTAGAACTACTTAAACCTAACCAACCTAAGGACATCACACACATCCATGCCCGAGGCAGGATTCGAACCTGCGACCGTAGCGGTCGCCCAGCTCCAGACTGTAGCGCCTAGAAGCGCTCGGCCACACTGGCCGGCTGGGAGTTCGCGTTTCTTGTCTGCAGAACACAGAGAGGAGAAGACAGTATTAGAGTACATTAGTCAGAGGACCGCCTTCTGCCGTCCTGGTGTTTGAAAGAGTTTATTTGTGGCTGGAGTTCTTCCATCGTCGCAGACGAGTACCAGAACCATCACTTCGACGCACCGGACGCAGTACATACGGTGATATCGCAAATTGCTTCAGCTTATTAGGGCTATAAAAGCTAAACAGCTGTGATCACGTTAGTTTATTTCCACTAAGGTTCCACACCACCGTAGATCATCTTTGAAAGTAGTGTCTTCCAGTGTTTGGTACGTAGAAGATGTCAGTCATTTCACGTTATTGAAATTAGATCGTGCAGTCATAAGGGGCAGAGTTGGGAAATTGATTAGTAATTTTACTTAGGAAATGTAAACTTTGTAATATAAAGTTTTTTTTAAAAATCTACAATAAATATATAAGCAGGAACAACGTTTATCATTTAGTAGTATTAGTTGCCTTAACTATTCATTTGTGCTTAGGTTGTAATTTATATGTTAAAGTCCATTAAGAGATCCTAAGATCTGCTTCAGGGGGTAGTCAGCCAGTGCCAAATCTTCATTTTAGCGTTTATCATTTTCCGTTGTGCACATTTATTTTTACACCCGTCTGGAGTGGCATCTTGGAAATTATAACCACCCAATATAAGTATCATGTTCCTGACTGTAGACAGCCATCGATGCCACAGTACCATTATTGTAGAATTATAGGTGCCCTCGAGAAATAGACAATCTTTGTCACGAGCATGCTCGCGGTATAAAGCATAAGATGAAAACGTTGAGATCTGAGGTTCGCGTGGGAAAGAATTTTAGTATTACTTCTTCAAACAGCTTGGACGATGCAGAATATGCCAGCGTCACAGGTCACGCCTTAATCTGTAACACATCATTTCCTAAACACCTGTGGAGGTTGTTCCTTACAGAAGTACTTCAACAGGAAGCAGAAAATGGCCAATCGGGATACCTACATTTTACTGGCTGAAAAGCCTATGTACCAAATAATTTTGTGGAGCAGAGTGTACTTCGCGTAATCGAGGAGTTGGGTGGCAGACCTTGAGGATTTAGGTTGTGTTGTGCACCCTCTGGGACGGAAGCAGTGTTCTAAACTGCGTTTCTGAAGTCAGTAGGTGGTGATAGTGAGTGATAAACCAAGATATTTTTTCCATTGTGGAAGGTCTACGAGGATTAGAAAATGCGTTCCCTCGTACCAGTGTGAAAGTGTGCTTTAAACACTTTCGAGTGTTCTAGGCGTGTGGATACCCATTAAGGACGACCCTTACAGCAGATCACGGAATCAGTAGCTGGGTGGACGGGGTGATCTAGTAAATGAGGTGGATTTGGCAAGTTTTAGTAGAAGTGGAGAAATTATCTTTGTTTCCGTGGGAATTTGAGAATGATATTTTTGTGTGAGGCTTTCGCTTATCAATACTGAAATGTATCCTTGTTTTATTTATTATGTGGAGATTATCGATGGTATTTTTTAGGAGTGAGATGAAGGAGGTGGAGGAACTGTAGGTGGTGAATATACTCCAGTTCAGTGGACGGACCTCGGAATCTTTATAAAAGTGCACGGTTACCGGATGTCTGGCAACCATTATACCAATCGTTAGAAGGATTTTTATTGTTATCCGTCTTATATATGGGAATATGGCTCTAGATTCAGTCGAATCTCGTATATTTGGATTGATTCCCCTGGTGTGAAGATTTTTCCGTTTAATATTGATTACAAGACAAGTAGTTCATGTTTCTGTACTCGTTTATATGTACTACGGGGGTCACCATGTTGTCACTTCGATCAAAGAACAAGCCTCCCTTGGCCAGAATCTGTACTTGACACATATCATCTTTCGCTTATACGAGTCAGGGCTATACTCCAGTTTTATCCTAATCATTTGGTGGGTCTTTTATTCAGAATAGTTTTACCTCCACTCTCATGATCGTTCTCTGAAATGAGTGGGTAGTCAATGTGTTTAAACTAGTAATTTTATACAAGAATAGGTTTATAAGGATAGGAGAAACGAGTGAGCACTTATGGTATAGTGATGACATAAATGTTAGACTTTAGTCTCCAGGTAAGTGGATGGTTAGGCGTTTTATTGATTGTTGTTGACTTATGTCAACCTTAGACTAGATTCATATAACAATACGAGAGTTATACTTTGTATATCTTACTGTGTACTCTCCTTTAGTAATTAGTTATTAGAGGAACTACAAGTATTTTACATATGTGACGAACTATTTTGACTGACAACATACTATTTACTTCTATTTGGAGCACTGTTATGTACTTGATCGTTCTTTTACTAATGCAGGCTTATTAGAATTAAATTATTTTAGACCTGGGTTACGGCCATAAATGAGACACCAACATTGAAATTGTACATTTTGGTGTCATGTTGGCTTACATTTCTCTTGTTGGAATGAGTAGATTCATGAACTGACTCATATGTATTTATTTTACACCATTGACTACCTTTTAATATATTAACTGGATTCCATACCATTATTCCAGTTCCTCCTCACTTGTGTTTCGTATCGTTATGAATGAGGTTGTTTAAGTAACCTATTTCACTTTGTTACTTTATAGTGATGACGATACAGTGTTATACAAACGTAACTCCTTTTCACCTTTCCCACTTTTCACTATTTATAAAAATACCATACATATGTCTGATTGGCAATGCATATTTTCCTTCCTGTTAGCTAAATTGTGCACACAAAGAAGGATTTAGGGTATTATTATTCGCTTTTAACACATTTTAGTACTGTTTCATGCCTAAATTATTATCTCTAAGAGTAAAAGTGTGTTACCTAGACTTATATATAATCCCATTTTATTCAAATGTCTGATATAGAACTGTAATGGAAATAACCGTGTATATATAAACTCATTTGTACTTGTTTGTACCATATAAATTGCTAATGGCAAGATAAATTGCATCTTAATGAAAAGGAACGAAATGCAACTATTTTTAATGAATTCATCCTTTATATAATATGTTTATAATATATTTATTTTGTACAATAGCTCACAGACTACTGATGTCTCACATTGTTTGTTTTATGTGTGGTGCGTTATATAGGGTCTGAAGATGGCGTTGACGCAACGTCGAAACTAGTAGCCAAATAAGTATGAAATCTTAAGTACAGCTGGAGGAGTTTAATTTTTAATAAAAACTTTATAAAAGTGGTTGAATTGCTACAGGGCTTCTAAATATGTACTTTGCAGTATCAAGAAACGAGATTAACGAACCCTATTTCAATTGATTATACATGAGTAGGAATGCAGAAAGACAATCCAGGTCTGTCAATCAACATTTCTACTAAATCAGCAATACACCGCTAAATTTTTCCCGCGTGCCTCACATCGACAAGAGAGTGTAGACGCTGGCTGCAGCCCAGTCAGTTTCCGCAAGACGCCACCGAAGTTCCGAGCAGAGACGAAAGGAACGTTTCGAATCCCCTCGCCTCCCCAGGATCGGGAACTATACGAGTTGCATTCAGAAAGTACAGTGAGGTGACTAAAGTCATGGGATACGTCCTAATATCGTGTCGGACCTCCTTTTGTTCGGTGTAGTGCAGCAACTCGGCATTGCACGGACTCAACTATTCGCTGGAAGTCCCCTGCAGAAATATTGAGCCATGCTGCATCTACAGCCGTCCATAATTGTGAAAGTGTTACCGGCGCAGGATTTCGTGCACATACTGATCTCTCTACGAGGTGCATTCAAGTTCTAAGACCTCCGATTTTTTTTCTCCGGACTGAAAAGAGATAGAAACATTGTTTTAAAATGAGGCCGCGTTCATTGTCAATACGTCCCAGAGATGGCAGCACCGTACGGCAGATGGAATTTTACCGCCAGCGGCGAGAATGAGAACTGTTTTAAATACTTAAAATGGCGACGTTTTCCTTACTTGAACAGCGTGCAATCATTCGTTTTCTGAATTTGCGTGGCGTGAAACCAATTGAAATTCATCGACAGTTGAAGGAGACATGTGGTGATGGAGTTATGGATGTGTCGAAAGTGCGTTCGTGGGTGCGACAGTTTAATGAAGGCAGAACATCGTGTGACAACAAACCGAAACAACCTCGGGCTCGCACAAGCCGGTCTGACGACATGATCGAGAAAGTGGAGAGAATTGTTTTGGGGGATCGCCGAATGACTGTTGAACAGATCGCCTCCAGAGTTGGCATTTCTGTGGGTTCTGTGCACACAATCCTGCATGACGACCTGAAAATGCGAAAAGTGTCACCCAGGTGGGTGCCACGAATGCTGACAGAAGACCACACGGCTGCCCGTGTGGCATGGTGCCAAGCAATGTTGACGCGCAACGACAGCGTGAATGGGACTTTCTTTTCGTCGGTTGTGGATGCCATTTTTCAATCCAGAAACAAAGCGCCAGTCAGCTCAATGGAAGCACACAGATTCACCGCCACCAAAAAAATTTCGGGTTACCGCCAGTGCTGAAAAAATGATGGTGTCCATGTTCGGGGACAGCGAGGGCGTAATCCTTACCCATTGCGTTCCAAAGGGCACTATGGTAACAGGTGCATCCTTCGAAAATATTTTGAAGAACAAATTCCTTCCTGCACTGCAACAAAAACGTCCGGGAAGGGCTGCGCGTGTGCTGTTTCACCAAGACAACGCACCCGCACATCGAGCTAACGTTATGCAACAGTTTCTTCGTGATAACAACTTTGAAGTGATTCCTCATGCTCCTTACTCACCTGACCTGGCTCCTAGCGACTTTTGGCTTTTTCCAACAATGAAAGACACTCTCCGTGGCCGCACATATTCACCAGCCGTGCTGCTATTGCCTCAGCGATTTTCCAGTGGTCAAAACAGACTCCTAAAGAAGCCTTCGCCGCTGCATTGGAATCATGGCGTCAGAGTTGTGAAAAATGTGTACCTCTGCAGGGCGATTACGTCGAGAAGTAACGCCAGTTTCATCGATTTCGGGTGAGTAGTTAATTAGAAAAAAAATCGGAGGCCTTAGAACTTGAATGCACCTCGTATTATGTCCTATGAATGTTCGGTAGGATGCATATCGGGCGATCTGGATGGCCAAACCATTCGCTCGAATGGTCCAGAATGTTCTACAAACCAATCGCGAACAGTTGTGGTCTGGTGACATAGCTCATTGTGACCTATAAAAATTGTATCGTTGTTTGGGAATATGACGTCCATGAGTGGCTGCAGATAGTCTCCAAGTAGCCGAATATCAAGAGGATCCATTCCTTTCCATGCGAACACAGCCCACACCATGTGAGCTATCGAGCATTTCCCTCTCATTTAAATGCCACAAAGAGCGCAGATTCGCCACGAGATGGGGAAACAGTGTATTGTGTTGAATGAGGCCTAAGCTCTGTAGCCTTCGAGTGAGACAGGCAAGAACCTACGTCACAGGGAAACCCCTTAGAAGCTGGTTGTGGCCAAGGAGACAGCAGTGTTAAAATGGCAGACCTAAGATTGGCCATAATGGGAAACATTAATGGAAACTATTTAATTCTGTAGTACAACAGGGAATGAAGCCACAGTAATTTTAATCTACGATCCTTCATAAATTTTCGTGATCATCCCAATAAAACTTGAATATCTATAATAGTTTAGGATTTACTGTTAAAGTGAAATTTACAAGTTTTGTAACGAAGAGCTGAATGCTAAAATCGGAACGCTTTGGTCGATCTTAACGATCGACGTTTCATATAGAAGTGCATCATTAAAATGATAAATTTAGTAAATATCAACTCTGTAACTTTATTTGCTTAGAATATATAGTAAATTTAAATTATCAGTATTTCCAGTTAAGCAGCAAATCATCATTTCCTCCACACAAAAAAAAAAAAAAAAAAAAAAAAAAGGTTCAAATGGCTCTGAGCACTATGGGACTTACCTGCTGAGGTCCTCAGTCCCCTAGAACTTAGAACCTAAGGACATCACACACATCCATGCCCGAGGCAGGATTCGAAGCTGCGACCGTGGCGGTCACGCGGTTCCAGACTGTATCGCCTAGAACCGCTCGGCCACCAGGCCGGCGCGCCATGTGTGAAATCTAACTTTTCGTGTAAATAACGAGGTGGAGTATTGGACTTGTGTTTCGCGATAAGATTGTGAATGATCGAACAGTGTCAATTGATATGCGCTCGAGTGTAACAGCAACTCTAAATGCCACCACTTTCGCTATTAGTTTTGCCGGTCGTGGTGGCCGAGCGGTTCTAGGCGCTTCAGTCCGGAACCGCGCGACTGCTTCGGTCGCAGGTTCGAATCCTGCCTCGGGCATGGGTGTGTGTGATGTCCTTAGGTTAGTCAGGTTTAATTAGTTCTAAGTTCTAGGGGACTGATGACCTCAGAAGTCCCATAGTGCTCAGAGGCATTTGAACCATTTTGAGCTATTATTTTGCTTTCTGAATAAACATAATTCTAACCAAATCGCAACTGTGTGGCCTATATCATTTATAGGTCGTTAATTTAGTTCCCGATATTATTATCACTGTTATTATATGTTATATTAATTTTGTATTTCGCGAACTTGCCATCAGCTAGACAGTGTAACCAAAGGGTCACAAGTGTCTAATTAAAGACGTGCGGTTCAACCCCTAGACGAGTTTGAGCCAAGACATTTCGATGAAGGGGAACCGCATGTGAGACCGAACATCTTTGGTGTCCAAGTAACCGAATATTAAGAGGACCCATTCCATTCTATGCGAACACAGCCCACACCATCATGAAGCAGAGTGCCTTGTTGATAACTTGGTTCCATGGCTTCGTGGGATCTTCGTCACACTCGAAGGGGAGTAATCTGAGCAGCCCACGGTTTTCCAGTCGTTTAGGATGCAGCAGATATGGTCACGAGCCCAGGACAGGGGCTGCAGGCGATGTTGTGCCGTTAACAAAGGAGCTCGCTTCTGTCGTCTGCTGCCATTACATATTAACGCCAAATATGGCTACAATCCTAACAGATACGTTCGTCTTACGTCTCACATTTTCCTCTCATTTAAAAAAAAATGGTTCAAATGGCTCTGAGCACTATGGGACTTAACAGCTGTGGTCATCAGTCCCCTAGATCTTAGAACTACTTAAACCTAACTAACCTAAGGACATCACACACATCCATGCCCGAGGCAGGATTCGAACCTGCGACCGTAGCAGTCGCACGGTTCCGGACTGTGCGCCTAGAACCGCGAGACCACCGCGGCCGGCTCTCATTTAAATGCCACAAAGAACGTTCTAAGCTTCTTTAGCATTGATGATGTTAATCCTGTAACAGCGCCAGCACCATCATCAGATTTGTGCTGACGTGCATAAAAACGCACATAAGGACATGTCCAGTGTTCCGTATAGGCAAGCTGTGGGTAGTCTGGTGTATAAGTCAGTAGGAACACGGCCGGCATTACCTTCGCAGACAACAGTGCCCAGCCAGCATCTTGAGAAACCAAAGAAAATTCGTTGGAATTCTCTGAAAATGTTAATGAAATGTATTGAAGGCAGCCGGCCGGTGTGGCTGTGCGGTTCTAGGCTCTTCAGTCTGGAACCGCGTGACTGCTACGGTCGCAAGTTCGAATCCTGCTTCGGGAATTGATGTGTGTGATGTCCTTAGGTTAGTTAGGTTTAAGTAGTTCCAAGTTCTAGGGGACTGATGATCACAGATGTTAAGTCCCATAGTGCTCGGAGCCATTTGAACCTTTTTTTTTTTTGTATTGAAGGCAACACGAACTACGGACTTTACTTTCCTTCAAAACATAAAAATTAAATGTGCTGATGATGTGGAAACAAAGAACCTCGCAACTGTTGCGTTGTTAAAGCTTGGTGAATCCACTACAGAATTGTTGCTTCAACAATCAATAGCTGTTAGCGGCCACTACAAGTGAGGCGGAATATACTGCTGCTGGTCGGACAGTGAAAGAAATTGTTTGGGTTAAGAATTTGTTCAATGACCTGGCTTTCAACACAAAACAACGTTCTACATTGGCAATTTCAGTACAGTGAGACTTACTAAAAACAGGAGTTTCATCAAAGAAGTATGCACATTGATGTGCATTATCATTTTGTGCTCAGTAAGTACAAGGGGGATGAACTTGTACTGGATTATCTTCCACTCAAGGACCAGCAGGCTGATTTACTAACCAACCATTACCAAACATTACACTTCAAGTGCAGAAGAGGATGCTGAGCATCCGAAGCAATAAGTGCAGAGACTTCTAAACCCTTGATAATAAATTTTCTTCTGTTTAAGTCGGAGTGTCAAAGTGTGTAAAAGAAGGACGAATTTATTTTTGTTGTATACAGGGCGATTTTTTCTCACCGCGTACAAAGTCTAGGAATTGATCGATGAGAGGATACGGAATAAAAAAGGTCTAATGAACTTATGTCCGAAAACGGATGGTTTCCATGCTACAGACCATTTATTCAATTATACAGCGCTATTACAAATGATTGAAGCGATTTCATAAATTCACTGTAGCTCCATTCATTGACATATGGTCACTACAGATACGTAGAAAAACTCATAAAGTTTTGTTCGGCTGAAGCCGCACTTCAGGTTTCTGCCGCCAGAGCGCTCGAGAGCGCAGTGAGAAAAAATGGCGACAGGAGCCGAGAAAGCGTATGTCGTGCTTGAAATGCACTCATATCAGTCAGTCATAACAGTGCAACGACACTTCAGGACGAAGTTCAACAAAGATCCATCAACTGATAACTCCATTCGGCGATGGTATGCGCAGTTTAAAGCTTCTGGATGCCTCTGTAAGGGGAAAACAACGCGTCGGCCTGCAGTGAACGAAGAAACGGTTGAACGCGTGCGGGCAAGTTTCAGGCGTAGCCCGTGGAAGTCGACGAATAAAGCAAGCAGGGAGCTAAACGTACCACAACCGACGGTTTGGAAAATCTTACGGAAAAGGCTAAAGCAGAAGCCTTACCGCTTACAATTGCTACAAGCCCTGACACCTGATGACAACGTCAAACGCTTTGAATTTTCGGCGCGGTTGCAACAGCTCATGGAAGAGGATGCGTTCAGTGCGAAACTTGTTTTCAGTGATGAAGCAACATTTTTTCTTAATGGTGAAGTGAACAGACACAATGTGCGAATTTGGGCGGTAGAGAACCCCCACGCATTCGTGCAGCAAATTCGCAGTTCACCAAAAGTTAACGTGTTTTGTTCAATCTCACGGTTTAAAGTTTACGGCCCCTTTTTCTTCTGCGAAAAAGACGTTACAGGACACGTGTATCTGGACATGCTGGAAAATTGGCTCATGCCACAACTGGAGACCGACGGCGCCGACTTCATCTTTCAAAAGGATGGTGCTCCACCGCACTTCCATCATGATGTTCGGCATTTCTTAAACAGGAGATTGGAAAACCGATGGATCGGTCGTGGTGGAGGTCATGATCAGCAATTCATGTCATGGCCTCCACGCTCTCCCGACTTAACCCCATGCGATTTCTTTCCGTGGGGTTATGTGAAATATTCAGTGTTTAAACCTCCTCTACCAAGAAACGTGCCAGAACTGCGAGCTCGCATCAACGATGCTTTCGAACTCGTTGATGGGGACATGCTGCGCCGAATGTGGGAGGAACTTGATTATCGGCTTGATGTCTGCCGAATCACTAAAGGGGCACATATCGAACATTCGTGAATGCCTAAAAAAACTTTTTGAGTTTTTGTATGTGTGTGCAAAGCATTGTGAAAATATCTCAAATAATAAAGTTATTGTAGAGCTGTGAAATCGCTTCAATCATTTGTAATAACCCTGTACATTCTTCTGCGTCCTAAAGCGCGCTGTACGATGCAGCCACACTTACAGTATGCGTGGTTTCCTCCTAGAGCAGGCTCGTCCAAACTGTGCCCCCGGGGCGCCAGCGCCCGCGATCGCCCGCGGCCAGCGCCCCGGGCGAATTCGTATGTTGCTGCATTGGCCGAGCCGTGTCGCTCAGCTGGCCGTGCGGTCCGCCCGCAGCGCCTCGCCATGCCCCTGTACACGCCAGCAGCGGCCAAAAGCGACACAAAACCGTTAGGCAACAGACGTAAGGTTACAGTGGATCGAGATAGTTGGTCAACAGCAGCAGACAAAAAGAAAGAGGAGCGGCAAGTCCGCACTATATAAACCAGAGTGGGAAATTAGTTTCCTTTGTACTGCAGTCAAAAATCGTGCCAAATGTTTAGTATAACATCGGAACCTCACGTATTTAAAAAAGTACTCGATTGAACGCCACTTTAATACCTGTCACAAATATCAGTTCGAAAATTTGTCGCAAGAGGAGCGCCAGTCAAAGCTTGAAGACCTGAAAGAAAATTTCAAGCAGTATTACAGTGAAGTAAAAAAAATGGTTCAAATGGCTCTGAGCACTATGGGACTTAACATCTATGGTCATCAGTCCCCTAGAACTTAGAACTACTTAAACCTAACTAACCTAAGGACATCACACAACACCCAGTCATCACGAGGCAGAGAAAATCTCTGACCCCGCCGGGAATCGAAGCCGGGAATCCGGGCGTGGGAAGCGAGAACGCTACCGCACGACCACGAGCTGCGGACAGTGAAGTAAGTGTCTCCTATCATATCACTCTTTATAATTTATAAAGATGATAAATAAAACTATATTTTATAATATGTCACTTAGCAATGTGCCAGTTATCGAATATCAGATTGCCAGCAACAAGGAACATTTCTTTTCGGTTAATTTTTGTATTTGGGTTGCATTAAATCGCGTCGCACAGACGTAAGAAAAAGTTTCAGTGCGTTATTTTTTGCCACTTTCTGAAAAGCCGTCACAAACTCTCTCTCGGGCAGCAAAGTGTCATTAAGACTCATTCTTTGTTTTTGTATATTTGTGTTTTTAGGGATGGGAAAACATATGTTGTAGTCTGATCTATATTTTAAATTAATTAAAACGCAGATATTCCAATAGATAAAAATTTATTTTGCGACGACATTTCGCTGTCCTGAATAGCGTCTAAGGCCGCTTTTTGGAGGAACTGGGGGGAAACGCACCTAAAACCAATCTTTTCTTGTTAGATTTTTTATTTGAGTTTCAATGAATGAAACAATTGTTAAAATGATAAAACTGTTTTAAAAAACAGGATTGTACAAAATTAATCGTATGTTCTTTTTTGCCGTGGTAGGAGCAGGAAACAAGTGGGCAAAGTCTGCGCACAAGTTACAAATGCTTGCTGAGAGTTGCGGAAGCAGGTAAATCCTTTGCGGCTGGGAATCTCATCAAGAATTGCCTGGTCGACTCGGCGGCTTGTATTTGTCCAGCAGACCTCACGGAAAAATTTGAAAAAGTAGCTCTTTCGCCTCAAACTGTTGCTCGCCGAGTCGGAGATATGGTCTCAGATATGGAGCAGCAATTAGTGGAGAGAGCGGCAAACTTCATTTCACTTTCTATCGCTCTTGACGAGTCCGAGGACGTTGCGGACATATCTCAGCTCGTCATATCCATTCGAGGTATCGACGTCAATGTGCGTGTCACCGAAGAATTTCTCGACCTTATACCACTAAAAGACACAACCACGGGTTTGGATATTTTTCTAGCAGTGGAAAACGTGTTAGAGTCAATGGGTTTAAAATGGGAACGCCTGACCTGTATAACAACGGATGGATCCCCTGAGCTACGAGGTATACGCACTGGATTTCTGAGTTTTGTCATGTCAAAAATGGCTGAAGTCGGCTGTTCCTTATTCGCGGCAGTCCATTGTCTGATACACCAGGAGGCACTTTGTGCGAAGATTGTCAACATAAAAAATGTTATGGACACAGTTCTCCGAACGGTTAATTATTTTCGATCGCATGGACTCACACATCGCCAATTTAAAGAATTTCTGGCTGATATCGAAGCGGAATACCCCGACATCCCCTACCACGCCGAAGTAAGATGGCTGAGCAGAGGAAAAGTGCTTCATCGGTTTTTCTCCTAGAGAGGCGTAATAAATACCTTTTTGGAAATGAAAGGACGTCCAGAAGAATTACTTTGTGATCCTATGTGGGTGGCGAATATGGCTTTTTTGAGTAATCTTAGTCGTCATTTAAATACTTTCAACATTTCACTCCAAGGCGAAAATCACGAGAACGGTTGCGCGAGGAGAATTGGTGTCACTTTCCTGCACTAGACAGCGTTGGAGAAGATGTGGATTTTTCAGATTATGTTCAAATCATTATCGAATTACAAGAATAGTTTGAAAACAGATTTTTGGTGATAAGTGAGCCTCAGCCGCCCTTAGATATATTTGTTCGCCCGTTTTCCCTTCGGGCAGAGGACGTCTCATAAGTGCTTCAACTAGAGCTGATTGACCTGCAGTGCGATATCCGCCTGAAGGACCGCTTTCTTACGTGCAAAACTCTGGATGACTTTTACAGTTGTCTTCCACGAGAGAAATATCCTCTTTTGCACAAGCACGCGGCCAAAGTTCTGTCAATGTTTGATTCCACATATATTTGTGAGCGCTTTTTCTCTCTGTTAAATCTTGCTAAAATTAAGAACCGTTCATTACTTGGCGATAAAAATTTGACTAATTCTTTGAGGTTAGCAGTCTCACGGAATACTGTACCAAACCTAGACAAAATCGTTTCTTCGAAAAAGAAACACATATAAATGTGAACTGTCTTCTTTAACAATGTTGATTGTAGGAATTAAAGAGCTTTATAACATTAATTGTGTTTTTAATAAGTTTTCAGCCTTGGTCAGTTAAAATTATTACGTACAAAACAGCAAACTAAGCATCCAATTTCTGAACTCTGAAAAGTGATACAAAAAGCTGTAGCACAAAGTACAACAAAAAATAATTACTTATAACTACTAACAGTAGGAATGAGACTTTATATCGCTTACATAAAATTATTTCTAAAATAGAATATTTATGACTAGTTCATTTAAGAAACTGATATTTTTTCAGGAGACGCCTATTGCACATACGACGAGTGTGCATGTACAGTACTAGTAGAATCAACCTGTGGGTCATAAAACTACTAAGTTGTTCTTCGATTCTTGTTTTTGATGTTGTTTTCTAAAGCTTTGCCCAGTAATTCTGCCACACGAACACTAGTTGTTACCTCAACAGTAAATGGTTTTCTTGTTTTACGGCTCATGGACCGCTTTTACAGAGCTGCGCTTCCTTTGTTAATTTGTTTGCGTTAGATCTGACCGTGGGACAGTCCAGCGCAGAGCAGTGCTGTTCGCTATCACTCGCTCCACAGCTCGCTCTCTCGCTGCTACGCCGACAGTAGCGACACACGGTCGCGGACGGGGCGCTGAACTGCACTGCCTTGCGCCCCCGGGCGCGATTCTTGGATGAGCCTGTCCTAGAGGGTAGTACTGTTCCTCATACGCCGTACCCTAGCGCCCTCTCCAGCCATAGTACACACATCAAAAAAAGTTCTGCATCACCCCGGTTCCCAGAACTCCTGAAGTAAGATGTTGACTGTGGATACTGTATCAAAGACACAGTCGCTTCGACTGTTCAGAGACGTCAATAAACCCGCCCGAAGATGTAAACAACCATGCATGAGCAGCGCCTATTAGACGGAGGGGGTCCGACACGGCGATCAGTTCCAGTCATTCCACCAGGGAGGTACACGGCTCGTGTTGTCTGTAGTTCAACCATGTCTAGACGGTCAATACCGCGGTTCGATCGCGCCTTTGTGCCAGGAAGGACTCTCAGCAAGGGAAGTCTCCAGGCGTCTCGGAGTGAACCAAAGCGATGTTGTTCTAACATGGAGGAGATACAGAGAGACAGGAACTGTCGACGACATGCCTCGCACAGGTCGCCCAAGGGCTACTACTGCAGTGGATGACCGCTACCTACGGATTATGGCTCGGAGGAACCGTGGCAGCAAGACCACCTTGTTGAATAATGCTTTTCGTGCAGCCACAGGACGTCACGTTACGACTCAAACTGTACGCAATAGGCTGCATGATGCGCAACTTCACTCCCGACGTCCATAGTGAGGTCCATCTCCATAACGACGACACCATGTAGCGCGGTACAGATGGGCCCAACAACATGCCGAATTGACCGCTCAGGATTGGCATCACGTTCTCTTCACCGATGAATGTCGCATATGTCTTCAACCAGACAATCGTCGGAGACGTGTTTGGAGGCAATCCGGTCAGGCTAAACGCCTTAGACACGCTGTCTAGCGAGTGCAGCAAGGTGGAGGTTCCCTGCTGTTTTGGGTGGCATTATGTAGGGCCGATGTACACCGCTGGTGGTCATGGAAGGCGCCGTAACGGCTGTGAGATACGTGAATGCCATCCTCCGACCAATAGTGCAACCATATCGACACCATATTGGCGAGACATTCGTCTTCACGGACGAAATTTGCGCCCCCATTGTGCACATCTTGTGAGTGACTTCCTTCAGGATAACGACATCGCTCTACTAGAGCAGCCAGCATATTCTCCAGATATGGACCCTATCGAGCATGCGTGGGTCAGGATGAAAAAGGCTGTTTATGGACGACGTGGCCCACCAACCACTCTGAGAGATCTACGCCGAATCGCCGTTGAGGAGTGAGACAATCTGTACCATCAGTGCCGTGATCAACTTGTGGATAGTGTGCCACGACGAATACAGTCATGCATTAATGCAGGAGGACGTGCTACTGGGTGTTAGAGGTACCGATATGTACAGCAATCTGGACTACCTACCACTTCTGAAAGCCTCGCTGTATTGTAATACAACAAGCAATGTGCGGTTTTCATGAGCAATAGAAAGGGCGGAAATGATGTTTATGTTGATCTCTGTTCCAATTTTCTGTACAGCTTCCCAAACTCTTGGAACCGAGTTGATGCAAAACTTTTTTTGGTGTGTGTATTTGGTAATGTTGTCTCCGATTCACTTCTCTTGCTGACTCACTTTGTAGTGGATGTGATACAGCTTTGAACACAATGGTTCCGCATTCGAATCGAGAGCTTACCGACATTGTCTTTACCTACCGAAAGGCAAATGGCAACGGGCGGTGGGCAGCAAGGTTGTATCAAGAGACCTATCCCTACCGACAAAAACCACAGCATTCAGTGTTTCGCTGTTTGTCTGAGACAGGGTCGTTTCAGGAAGCAGAAAATCATGAAGGAAACACCCGAAATATTCAGACACCAGACTTGGAGGAAAATGTGATTAACACTGAGGAAGGCGGCCGCCGTGTCAGTACCAAGCAGTTGGTTCGTCAGTACAGGATAAGCCAGACGACCGTGGGGAACATTCTCCAAGACAATTGTTAATGCCGTTATCACTTACAGCGTATGCAGGGCTTACTAGAGACAAACTTCCCACGGGTTGGAGGAGCTTTGTCACTGGTTTCTCCACCAGGCAACCAGGATTACTTGTATAATATATACACATTCACAGATGAAGCCACCTTTGTGGTATCCTTAACTTCCATGACAGTCATCTGTCGGATGGTATGTAGAACCATCATGGTATGGTGACAACGAATCATCAACATCGGCGTAGCTGGAATCTGAGGACCGGGATAATTGGCGACCATATTTTGGGACCAGTCTTTCTTCCACGTCGCCTAGGGGGCAGAACTATCGCCGTTTCTAGCGGGTGGCTTTGCCTCCGCTGCTAGAAGAAGTCCCATTGATGATTCGTAGGGTTATGTGGCTGCTACATGATGATGGTCCAGCCCACTTCACCGATAACGTCTGGATGCATCTTAATCGTCTCTACCCTTGTCGATGGATCGGACGAGGGAATCCAGTTGCATGGCCTCCTCGTTCACCGGATCTCAACCCGCCGGATTTCTGGTTATGGGGCCATCTCAAAAGTATCGTGTATGCAGGGAGCATTACAGATGTGGAGACAATGGAGGAACGTATTCTTGCTGCCTTTGAAACTGTTTGGATGCAGTCTGGCCGATGAACGTGTAAGACTGAAAACGGTACGGCGCGTACACACATGCTTTGAGGCACAATGAAGCCATTTTCAACACATATACACTCCTGGAAATGGAAAAAAGAACACATTGACACCGGTGTGTCAGACCCACCATATTTGCTCCGGACACTGCGAGAGGGCTGTACAAGCAATGATCACACGCACGGCACAGCAGACACACCAGGAACCGCGGTGTTGGCCGTCGAATGGCGCTAGCTGCGCAGCATTTGTGCACCGCCGCCGTCAGTGTCAGCCAGTTTGCCGTGGCATACGGAGCTCCATCGCAGTCTTTAACACTGGTAGCATGCCGCGACAGCGTGGACGTGAACCGTATGTGCAGTTGACGGACTTTGAGCGAGGGCGTATAGTGGGCATGCGGGAGGCCGGGTGGACGTACCGCCGAATTGCTCAACACGTGGGGCGTGAGGTCTCCACAGTACATCGATGTTGTCGCCAGTGGTCGGCGAAAGGTGCACGTGCCCGTCGACCTGGGACCGGACCGCAGCGACTCACGGATGCACGCCAAGACCGTAGGATCTTACGCAGTGCCGTAGGGGACCGCACCGCCACTTCCCAGCAAATTAGGGACACTGTTGCTCCTGGGGTATCGGCGAGGACCATTCGCAACCGTCTCCATGAAGCTGGGCTACGGTCCCGCACACCGTTAGGCCGTCTTCCGCTCACGCCCCAACATCGTGCAGCCCGCCTCCAGTGGTGTCGCGACAGGCGTGAATGGAGGGACGAATGGAGACGTGTCGTCTTCAGCGATGAGAGTCACTTCTGCCTTGGTGCCAATGATGGTCGTGTGCGTGTTTGGCGCCGTGCAGGTGAGCGCCACAATCAGGACTGCATACGACCGAGGCACACAGGGCCAACACCCGGCATCATGGTGTGGGGAGCGATCTCCTACACTGGTCGTACACCACTGGTGATCGTCGAGGGGACACTGAATAGTGCACGGTACATCCAAACCGTCATCGAACCCATCGTTCTACCATTCCTAGACCGGCAAGGGAACTTGCTGTTCCAACAGGACAATGCACGTCCGCATGTATCCCGTGCCACCCAACGTGCTCTAGAAGGTGTAAGTCAACTACCCTGGCCAGCAAGATCTCCGGATCTGTCCCCCATTGAGCATGTTTGGGACTGGATGAAGCGTCGTCTCACGCGGTCTGCACGTCCAGCACGAACGCAGGTCCAACTGAGGCGCCAGGTGGAAATGGCATGGCAAGCCGTTCCACAGGACTACATCCAGCATCTCTACGATCATCTCCATGGGAGAATAGCAGCCTGCATTGCTGCGAAAGGTGGATATACACTGTACTAGTGCCGACATTGTGCATGCTCTGTTGCCTGTGCCTATGTGCCTGTGGTTCTGTCAGTGTGATCATGTGATGTATCGGACCCCAGGAATGTGTCAATAAAGTTTCCCCTTCCTGGGACAATGAATTCACGGTGTTCTTATTTCAATTTCCAGGAGTGTAGTAACTGTGGCTGCATGGTACAGCGCGTATTAGACTACAGAGCAATACATGATTGAATAAATGGTCTTTAGCATGGAAACCATGCGTTTCCGGACGTAAGTTCATTGGGCATTTTTTTGTTCTGTATCCTCTTTAGTTTCTATAAAATCGTTTGAGAAAGACTGCAGGCTGCGCGCCTCGATTCTGTTATCGCTGATTCTGTTATCGGCCTCCCCTTCTGAACAAACTAATGAATTCGCCCAGCGCTTGGAACGAAAACTGCTCACTGCGCATCGGCCACAGTAACCTGCAAGAGCTATAAGCAACCTGAAACCTGGATTTGCAGCAATTCCCTGCCAGTTTCGAGAGGGCTGTTCCTGTTGGAAAAAAATCTTTGTTTTCGTTGTGAGCTATTGGTGTCCTGTCGTAGTGTTGTGGAGGCGCTGTCTAAACCTTGCCTCAGTGAATGAAAACTTTGACGTTTCATACAGATCTTGAGGTCGTTAAATTGTGTGCAGTTATGGTGTGTTGGGCCAAAAGTTTTTCTGCCAGAATAGGGCAAAGGCTGCTCTCAATCTAATTTGTGCGATTCCCGAGTCAGTTCGCGAGTTTAAATTACTATCCTGCTTTATAATTGGTGTTGCGATACAGGCCGTAACGGCCCTCTTCCTAAGAGTCCTGAAATTTTCAACTCTTTCCTTGTCGATTGTATAGGTAGTCTTAAATAAACTTATTGATTAAGCTTCCTGGCCTCTTGTTAATTTGTGTGTTCATGGTTGTCAGTAAACTGCGACATGAGTTTGAGCATGGTGTTAATTTAGACTTCTAGGGGTCTACTGTTTACCGTATCTAACGGCCGTTAATTTTTGGACAACATGGTTGTGGAGAGAAGCAGCGATTAGTATAATTAATTAGTAATTCAAAAACAGTCTTAATCGCATTTATTATTATTACTTCTTTCTTGTCTCAGACGTTATGTCTGGTTAAAAATGGAAGGTGACGCGGACCTTGATCAAGCGTGACTTCCTTTTAACTGTACGGTATATGTTACATTGTATTTAGGAACTTTCGGGTAATTGAACAAGTGTCAATAATTACAGATTTCTGTAGTTGTATATATAAGTTTGGATGTAGCTGCATTGCGTTGATGTACTGGTGGATATTGTGTGGTATGACTCCTGTAGTTGATAGTATAATTGGTATAATGTCAACTTTATCCTGATGCCACATGTCCTTGACTTCCTCAGCCAATTGGATGTATTTTTCAATTTTTTCTCCTGTTTTCGTTTGTATATTTGTTGTATTGGGTATGGATATTTCGATTAGTTGTGTTAATTTCTTCTTTTTATTGGTGAGTATGATGTCAGGTTTGTTATGTGGTGTTGTTTTATCTGTTATAATGGTTCTGTTCCAGTATAATTTGTATTCATCGTTCTCCAGTACATTTTGTGGTGCATACTTGTATGTGGGAACATGTTGTTTTATAAGTTTATGTTGTAAGGCAAGCTGTTGATGTATTATTTTTGCTACATTGTCATGTCTTCTGGGGTATTCTGTATTTGCTAGTATTGTACATCCACTTGTGATGTGATATACTGTTTCTATTTGTTGTTTGCAAAGTCTGCATTTATCTGTTGTGGTATTGGGATCTTTAATAATATGCTTGCTGTAATATCTGGTGTTTATTGTTTGATCCTGTATTGCAATCATGAATCCTTCCGTCTCACTGTATATATTGCCTTTTCTTAGCCATGTGTTGGATGCGTCTTGATCGATGTGTGGCTGTGCCTATTATTATTATTATTATTATTATTATACCACCAACCGGTTTCAACCCGAGGTAGGGGTCATCCTCTGGGCGTTTACACCATTGGTCGACTGCTAGTGGTGTCACTCCTGTCTGCATAACGGCAGGAAACTGTCTACTAACAACTAACTATAGTTTCCTGCAGTTATGTAGACAGGAGTGACACCACCAGCAGTCGAGCAATGGTGTAAACGCCCAGAGGATGACCCCTACCTCGGGTTGAAACCGGTTGGTGGTATAATAATAATAATATTAACAATAAATGCGATTAAGACTGTTTTTGAGTAATTGATTAACGGCTGTTAGCTGCAGGCCAAATTACTCTAATTGCGTAGCAGTAGGAACAATTCCCTGAAAATTCCTCCAGACTGTAATTACAATTTTGGTGCTAGTTGGTGAAATACGAGTGTTGACACATTAATATTTATTTACAGCTCGTACAAAACAGATATGTGTTTCAAAGTTTTACTGCCGCGCGGGGTTAGCCGAGCGGTCTCAGGCGCTGCAGTCATGGAGAGTGCGGCTGGTCCCGGCGGAGGTTCGAGTCCTCCCTCGGGCATGGGTGTGTGTGTTTGTCCTTAGAATAATTTAGGTTAAGTAATGTGTAAGCTTAGGGACTGATGACCTTAGCAGTTAAGCCCATAATATTTCATGCACATTTGAAAGTTTTACTGACCTTCAAAGTAGTCACCAGCATTGTGTATAACCCGTTGACAGCGATGTGGAAGGTGTAGGATACTCTTAGCAGTGCCAGTTGTGTTGACAGTTCGATCGGCGCGGTCTATTGCCCGACGAATTTGTAACAGTTCTGAAGCGAATGCCGTGAAGTGTTTCCTTCAGTTTAGAAATCAAGTTGAATTCACGAGGGCTTAAGTCAGGGGAGTGCAGTAGATGGTATAGCACTTACCAGCCCCATCAGTCAAACAAACCAGTAACAGCTTGCACTGTACGTGCTTGAGCATTGTCCTGCAAAATGATGGCCAGGTCCTGCAGAAAGTTTCATCACTTATGTCTCTAAGCTGGTCGTAGGTTGTGATCCAAAAATGAACAGCATAGAGACAGAAGTGATCACACTTTCTGCAGGATCTGAGCATCATTTTGCAGGACAATGCTCAAGCATGTACAGTGCAAGCTGTTACTGATTTGCTTGACTGCACCAGCTGCACTCCCCGACTTAAGCCCTCATGAGTTCAATTCGATTTCTAAACTGAAGGAAATACTTCACGGTATTTGCTGCAGAACTTTTACAAATTCGTCGGGCAATAGACCGCGCCACTCGAACTGTCAACACAACTGGCACTGCTAAGAGTTGGTTCAAATGGCTCTGAGCACTATGGGACTAAACATCTACGGTCATCAGTCCCCTAGATCTTAAACCCAACTAACCTAAGGACATCACACAACACCCAGTCATCTCCTGCTAAGAGTATCCTACGACTTCCACATCGCTGGCAACGGGCTATACACCAAGCTGGTGACTACTTTGAAGGTCAGTAAAACTTTGAGACACGTACCTGTTTTGTACGAGCTGTAAATAAATAGTTGCCACTATTAATGTTCCAACCCTCGTATTAAGGCCACTTATTTAAACCCATCACTGTCTGGGATGTCATGAAATGGTTTCTCGATTTTTTTGTGTTAATACTTAGGCCAATTTCACTGTGGCTACTGGCATATGCCAGCCTTTGTGACCCTGCGGTTCTAGGCGCTTCAGTCTGAAACCGCGCTGCTGCTACGGTTGCAGGCTCTAATCCTGCCTCGGGCATGGATGTGTGTGATGTCCTTAGGTTAGTTAGGTTTAAGTAGTTATAAGTCTTGGAGACTGATGCCCTCAGATGTTAAATCCCATTGTGCTTAGAGCCATTTTTACTGGCATATGTTAAAAGGTATTTTGCAGGATTAGGTCTTGTCAGTTGAGACTGGCCATTTTACTACCACGCCTCTCTCTGGGTCTTCTAGCGATGTATTGCTTTGTGTGTTAATCGGCCTTTAATTGTGTAACCTAACTTAAGTTTTAGTTTTTTATAGGCTTCGGCAGTGCTCTGCCTGGTCTGGCCGGCTGTTAAATCGCCTCGCCGCGCGGACCTGGCCGTTATTTCCCAGCCAGTGGCGTCAGCGTCCCACCTGACTGCGACGTCACTGCGGTTTCATACGGATCCTTGGCCAATTCATTTCTTGGTGCACCTAGCAACTGATGTAAACGAAAGTTTTGAAGATTCTGAATTTTGTCTGCTTTTACATTTGTGAAATTCGCTAGCGTAACAGCTGTAAATAATTTTGAATCCCAAGCAGAAGCTGCTACCACGTATGAGAAATAATCCAAACAATTGAGTAAGATCTTTTTGCAATACTTCGTCACCGTCACCTCACTGTTCTACTAAGCTGCTATGGTTTTATGTATTGCCCCATTTTGCTGTATGTTTGAATCATGAACAATGCTGTTGTTGTTACACACTTGTCAGCCATTGCCAAGTGTGCTGAATACTAATGCGGTTTGTTAAAGGAATGCATTGCGTTCTTATGGTGTATCAAAATAAAATCCAATTTCGTCTCATTGGTTGTATTATTTGTTAACTCAGAAATAATCATTTTTAACCCCAAAACTAAGCTTAGCTATGAAATTAATATTAACTGTTGTCTGGAGTAAAGCGTTGTCTGGATGTTAGCTTGTTATCTTGCCTTATCGTATTGGTCATCTTACCTGTACTTCGAGGAGGTTGTTGCTGGTGTGGTCTTCAGAGCGAACACTGGTTTGATGCATTCCGCCGCCCTAGTCTATGCTGCGCATGCCTCTTCATCTCTGAATCCAATTAAAACTGCTTACTGTTTTCATTTCTTGGTCTTCCTCCTTGATTTTTAACCGGGAGCACTTTCATTACAAGATTCACGTTTCCTTGATGCATGAGGATATGTCCTTATCACTATCAACCGTGCTTTCTTTTAGTCAAGTTGCTCTACAAATTTCTTCCCCCCCCCCCCCTCCCCCCTTATTCAGTTCAGTACCTTCTCATTAGTTACTCGATCTATCCATCCAATTTTAGAAATTGTTATGTACTGCCACATATCAAAAGCTTGTTTTCGGTTCTTGCCTGAAATGCTTATGTACACTTTTCACTACCGTACAACGCTACACTCTAATACAAATTCCTTCAGAAAATGCTTCGAAACACTTAAGCTGCTATTCGATATTAAAAAATTTCTCTTGGTCAGAAACGATTTTCTTGCTGTTGCCAGTCTACCCTTTCAACATTTCTCGTTTGTTTCCTACACAGCTTACTCAATGTACAGACTGTATTCATTTTCAATTACTGCTACTTTTCGCTCTCTGTACTTTGCCCCTGCTACGTTCAGAATTTGAGTGTATTACAATCAACATTGTCAAAACTTTTGTCTACATTTACAATTGCTATAAACGTAGGTTTGCCTTTCTTTAGGGCCAGTATGGCCTCGTGTGTTCCTACATTTCTGCGGAACCGAAACTGATCGTCGCTGAGGTCCGCATTCATCTAGTTTTCCATTCTTCTGTCAGTATTTTGCAACCATTGCTTATTAGAATCATAGTTCGGAAATATTCGCACGTGTCAGCTCCTTCGTCTTCCGGATAAGATGACGAAAACAATTTTTTTTCGGCAAGTGCAATTTTTTAGAGCTGACTAGAAAATTCTGCCAAGACTGTAGTTTCCAGACACAAATATTACGATCAGGTTAAATATGCTAGGCTTAAGTTCGTCTACTTACCATACTTTCATCTGCACTTATTTGCAGATGGAATTATACACGTTACCGTGCTGCTACATTAGCAATCGGAAGTAGTGTATGGCATGCGGGAGCTTCTCAGTAATTAAGGTAATGCTAATAAATGAGTTGGTAATAAGGCGAATATTATTTCAGAATGCTAACATCAGGTATTACGGTTGTTCTTTATTTGAAATCGTTTGAGTGCATACATAAATTATTTCACATACATATTTCATGCCTCATTGTACAATTCAAACGTGTTCAGTCGTAAAATTCGTCCACAGTAAACTATTTCCATGTATTTAAGTGACTTGAGACTGTCAACAAACTCATTATTATTAATATTTGTCTACAAAAAGAAATGTTCCTTACAAAGCAGAACTCTGTAGGACTACAAAAAATGTCCTTAGTCGAAATTAAAGCCGGTGTTTTTTAGCGGTTAACATGCATGAATTCACATTTAACGTCTTTGCTGAACTGCGGTTATGATAAAAGCTCTGCAGGTAAACTCTTACTCGTGTCAGTTTGTCTACGCAGTATTCTAGCACTACATACACATTCAATGCTGTCTTGGACAGTCGTTATCTAGTTATGTACACGATGTATGTATTTACAATGTCACTGAATTACACATTTTACCCTGATTTCCGAGGATGCTCTTTTCTGTGGTAGTTGTTACTGTTCTCGCACTTCCAATTTTATATTAATTCCTTTAGAACTACATGTGCAGACGCAATATTTTTTAAAAACATATTGATAACAGGTCTCGAAAGAAGTTTTCTGCACTCACTTGCGGTCTCTGAATTTCTCCTCGTGGAAAAATACTTGCATATGCAACGTTTGATTTTAAAGATATTTTCCCTTTTGTTCTGCATTCACAAACCTCATCTCTAACGTTCGTATGCCTATTATGAAGAACACTTTATACACTAGCGTTTATGGACATTAGTCCGTTATTGATAAGTTCGGATAGTCGTTGTCATTTTCACTAAACGTATTGAATCGTCGGTGCTCCTGG
Source organism: Schistocerca americana (assembly GCF_021461395.2). Taxonomy (NCBI): domain Eukaryota; kingdom Metazoa; phylum Arthropoda; class Insecta; order Orthoptera; family Acrididae; genus Schistocerca; species Schistocerca americana. The sequence continues at coordinate 397,884,676 of NC_060126.1, read as the reverse complement.
GGAGATTTACCTGACAAAATATCGTTGATAATGATTATAACATAACCTTAACTTTCTTCCCCGGAGACTCAAGGGAAGACTATTCTCAGTACTTTCGGCGAAAGAGACTGACAGAAGAAAAATATGTGGGCCACATAAAGTAAGAAAGAAAATCGTTTTTGTGAAGGGCGGTGTACTATCGGTAAAATGCTAAAATCAGTACTTGGTCCTCAGTGCGGTGCTAGGTAAGTTGCAGGAAAATACGAGAAAAGGTCCTGCGGTTCTCGAGTACAGGGTTTGTGATATGATTCAGAGTTTTTTGACATCGAGGAAACGTCTAGGAGTATCGTGACGAGGCGACTTGAACGGGAGCAAACATGTAAAACCTGTTTTATGTAAGATAAGTGGATGACTTTGACGTGTGGAAAAGGACGTGGGACAATGTAGTGCATCTACAAGCAAGACTCTTGTGGAGTAAAGCTCGATTATTTGTAGATGGCAAAAATTCAGCAGATTCGTGTTGCTATGCTTGCGACAGACTGGTTCACTCAGTACGAGAGTGGCACGAAGGTGCTCCGGCTTTTGAACTGAAAATAACTGAAAGAAAGACGACGTGCTTTTCAAAATTACTGTTTGATAAGTTAAGCTGGAATGCGGGTCTGGCGGCGTTCAAATCGAGATTTAAGCTTTCACTGTTCACTCGCAACTGGGACAGAAAAGGGGGAAATGGCAGTGGTACACAAACCACCCTCCGCCACACACCAGAGAAAGTCAGTCAGCATTGCATTGCCATACAGTTCTGAGCCATGTGGAAAGTCTTACCTCTGTAGCTTATCGGGAAGTTAGTTTAAAATCAATTTCAAAATTTGATTGACAACAAAGCGACCTAATAAAAACGTGGTAAAAAGAGATAATTACCCTACTTGCCACATGATAAATAGCTCTTTCCGAAGAGCATATCTAAGTCTACAAGTATAGCTACAGAATTTTCGCCAGCCTTCACCTATTCAGAAAGTGAGAAAAACTCGTATATAGCCCAACAATGTCAGAGCAGGAAAATAAACAAATCAACCACGGTGGTGGCATATTTATATATGTTTATAACGTAATATGACCTTTTGTTACCTTTCCGCGGTTGCACATGTATGTAGAGAGGATATTATGTTAAATGATTCTTCCGTCTCTTCCTGGTACAACTTCATACTTATAAACGAAATGCACAAAACTGTGTATGCTCTGTAAGTACGGTTTACAAGACCATCATTAGACTTTAACTGACTATCGTCATAAAAGAGGCTACATTACTGGCCAACAACATTAAATTACATGTCACACATAAAGAGACGCAAACGTAGAATAAATGTCATTTTTAGCAAAGAAACACATTCAGCTCCTATCTAAAATTTTAAATTAAATTGCACCCGTCCCCTGTGCTACCTCTGCTGTTGCTTCCAATGTGTGGTGTAACTGGTGCACTCTTCCATACTTTGGACAGCTGTCACAAAGTGTAACCAAGTTACTGAAATCTTGCAGCTTCAAGATTCCCAACTATGTGAGGAACATCAAAGCCAAATACATTTTCAATAATAAAGATAATATCCATTTAATCATCAACAGTGATGTACATAAAATCATTTGTCCGCACTGTGTTAAGTTTTATATTAGTCAGTCAGGCAGAGATATAGCAACTATTCTTGCTGAACATGAACACAACTGGAGGTTACAGGATTCTACTGCACATTTGCTTAGTACATACTGACTGACGGCCATACATCTCAGCTACAGTGCCATTTTCTCCACTTAGAAGACAAAGGGCAAAAACTTTTGGTAGCCCTGGAAATCAATAAAAGTCCTGATTTAATATTAAATTAAGACGCACAGATCAGTAATTCCAATCACCTAAACTTCTATTACGCCTCAAATTTCTTCAGTTCTTCTCACATTGGCAGTTCCATTCTATTTCTCCACCTCTTCCTACATTTATTTAATTGTGATTGTTTATGTGCTCCACATGTTATGTTGTTTTGTTGCATATACATTTCCCTTAGAATAAGAGACGTTGTTCACAACACTGATACGCAGTTCTATTTTCTGTTAAAATTGTCAGTCGTATCTTTTATTGCGTCTGTGCGTCAAATTTCATATGTAATACCTCTTACAGCTATTCAACAATACTCTTGAATTAATTTTATTATGTTTGTCACTTTAATTTAACTTTCTATATATGCTACTAGCTTGTTTTGCCACAGTTACATGTACTCTTGTTTGTCAGTGTTGTTCACTTCCTCTTCCACTTCAAAAAAAATGGTTCAAATGGCTCTGAGCACTATGGGACTTAACATCTGTGGTCATCAGTCCCCTAGAACTTAGAACTACTTAAACCTAACTAACCTAAGGACGTCACACACATCCATACCCGAGGCAGGATTCGAACTTGCGACCGTAGCGGTCGCGCGGTTCCGGACTGAGCGCCTTGAACCGCTAGACCTACGAAGTTTATTCAACAGTATCGTACTCTCTTTGACGACAATAGTTAGTCTGATGATAGCTTGTAAGCTGAAAACCGATGAACGAAATAAATTAATATTGTAGAGCATCCACAACTTTGTGCATTCCATTTTTAACAGAGGTTATTAGTTTTTGTCCATTTCAACTACATCTCTAAAATCACTTTCAGCACAGATTGTCTTGTGGAGAACTAAATCTGTAACCTATTTGTACTGTGTAAGCCCATATCTACGAGGTGTGTTTTTTAAGTAAGTACTGTTTTAAAATTAAAAAAAACAGGTGCTAAGATATCTCAATAATTTTATTTTTACATGAAAGCCTGTACCTTAATCTACGCATTGACGCCATTACAGTCTGATTCTTCCTTTTTTACGTTGTGTACTGAGTGTTTAAGATGTCTCCGATTATCGTGAATCCCGCCGACTGTGAAGTACGGGCTGTTATAAGAATTCTTAGTGCTAAAGGCCTAAAGGCGATCGATATTCATCGTGAGATCTGTGCAGTTTATGGAGAAAACATTATGAGTGATGGAATTGTAAGAAAGTAGGTGAGAGCATTTAAAGATGGCCGTACAAATGTGCATGATGAACAACGGAGCGGGCGTCCTTCGGTCGTTAATGAAAATTTGGTGCAGGAAGTGGATAATAAGGTGAGAGAAAAAAAGACGCTTTACGATTTCCTCCTTGCGGTATGACTTTCCTAATGTTTCTTGTAGTGTTTTGTATGGCACTGTGACCGAGCACTTGAATTACCGAAAATTGTGCGTACGTTGGGTACCGAAAATGTTGACGGATGTGCACAAAACCAAACGTTTAGACAGTGCATTGACTTTCCTTGAACGGTACCACAACGACGGTGATGATTTCTTAAGCCAAATTGTTACGGGCGTTGAAACATGGGTGATCTACGTCACACCAGAATCAAAGCAACAGTCCATGGAATTTGAGCAAGAGCATCGTTTTGCTGCAAGACAATGCCCGTCCGCATGTCGCGAATCAGACCAAAGATCTCATCACACCTTTTCGATGGGAAACTCTAGACCATCCTTCGTACAGCCCCGATTTTGCGCCCAGTGACTGCCATCTGTCCCTGCACTTGAAGAAACACCTGAGCGGTCAGCGTCTTCAAGACGATGACGAAGTCAAAAAAGTGGTGATGAAGTGGTTAACAAGCTAGGCGGCAGACGTCTATGATGAGGGTATTAAAAAACTGGTACAACGTTGTGACAAGCGCCTCAGTATTGACGGAAATTATGTAGAAAAGGTACAGGCTTTCATGTAAAAATAAAATTATTGAGATATCTTAGCACGTCTTTTTTTAATTTCAAAACGGTACTTACTTAAAAAAACACGCCTCGTACACCAAGATATAGTTGAAATTTCGGTGTCAGTGGTTGAACTGGTTAGTATTTATCATAACTATAGTGGTAACTTCTCTGGTTCTTCTTCTTTTTGCTTAAGAGCACTGATGATCCAAATAAAATATACTACCAAATCTCCACACCATGGAGGATTCGGGTATCATTCAAGGAAGTTCTTACTAAAACCTTAAGCACTAAAAGCACCCACATCATATTTCTGTTGTAACCAGCGTGCTGGGAAAGTTAGCGAAGCTAGGCTGCCTGATCAGCCTCAGAATTCACCTTGTAGTCACTGAAGGCCATGTAGCTTTTCACAAAGAAGCAACAGCCGGCTTTATTTTAGCGATAAATGAATATAAATTGCAGTTTCACTCATTACATTTTACCTATCAAAAGATGACACTCTTGCTTTCTGCCGTCACCAGGAGGATAATATTGCTTTACGTCTAAAATTTCATGTCGACATACAAAAGAAGAAACAGCATACTATGAAACATACCACGCTCATATAATCAGTAGAGTGCTAAGAGCGGGTATATGTGTTCATTACATACTAAGTATAAAAAATGACCACAGTCACAGACTTTGCAGAAATTCCACAGCCACCATGCGATGACACTGATACACCAAGGATACGAAGGTAAGTTTTGTAACAACGTGGAATGGAGTTTTATAAAATAATGGCTGTTCCAACAATATTATGTGGTAGTTAATACTAAGAGAACCGCATTCGTTCTGGGCGCTTCAGTCTGGAACAGCGCAACCTCTACGGTCGCAGGTTCGAATCCTGCCTCGGGCATGGACGTGTGTGATGTCCTTACATCAGTTAGGTTTAAGTAATTCTAAGTTCTAGGGAACTGATGACCTCAGATGTTGAGTCCCATAGTGCTCAGAGCCATTTGAACCAAGAACCGCATTCAGGTATATTAACCGAGATACTTGAGAACGAGAGAAAATGACTAGCGTTTAATGCCTCACAATGCATCGAAATGTTGCTGGACCAGGTACTCCTTTCGCGCAGAGCTTTCTGATATCCACCAGCTTCGGTCAACGTGTAGTACTGAGGAACACCGTCGTACTGGCTGCATTGTCCAGATCGTCCTTCCACTGGATAGAAGCGACGTCTTTGTCTCTGACCATACCGACGCAATCCAGCACGGAAGTGTGCAATGAAAAACTGCTTTAAGTTGTAGTTATTGCTGCATGAATATTGTGGTTTCACGTAACGGTTTCAGCAGCGCTGTTTAAAAAAAGTCAATAACTGGCGTGTTTCCCCGGAAGTAAAGTGTTTATTGTAACTGCAAACATTCTGAGCAGGAATCTTCATATGGATCGAAACAGTCGCATTATGATTCTAGTTCATAGTAAAAGATCAGTTTATTTTTCATTCCAGTTACATATGTGTATAACTATGTGTACTGTAACCAAACTGTATGCGATAGAAAAACATCTAATGGCCCGTCTGCAATTGAGTGAGGGGTCAGCATATCGTGTAAAACTGAGCAGACTCTATCAGGAAAGATATGACTGAAAGGAGACTGTAAACCGTCATCAATCTGGCTGTAAGTTGTCGCATAATTCCATGGCAACCACTGTTTCTTCAGATTCTAATAAGTGGGCCCTGTAATTCCATAACATAGATCTAAGCCACATGATTATCTTAATAGTTACGAGATTTACCGATCTAGTGAGTCACATGCCTGACTCGAACTCCACAACAGTTGTTTCTCAAGACTTTCTTCGATTTACTATAAGAAGAAGATTTACAACAATTCTGAGTGCACCCATTTTCACGCAGCATGATTCGTCAGTAGTCTATCCTATGCTCATTGCTCCACTTCACCCACCACCGATAGAGTTCGATGTCGCATCTGGGAGGGTCACCAGAGTGCCTCTGGGCGTCCTTGGAGAACAGTGCTCCCGTCGTGGGAATCCCCACGCAACGTCACTGCGCGGGGAACCTGTTATCGTCGAGAATGACCCGGCAGCAGTCCAGCGCATGCTAATGTCTCCATTTCATGCACCAATAACGGAATGCGACGGCACACATTGGAGTAGCACATCGCCCCGTGCGTCACTGTTCACATCTCGGGAATCCCCGCGTACCGCCGCTGCACTGGGAATCCCCACATGCCGCAGACAGCGCCCGGCACCTATTGGCCCAGGAAGGGTCCCCCAGGCCGGATGGGCGCCGGTCACACGAGTGGTGGGGGCGGCGGCGGCAGGGGAAGAGACTGCTGGTGCTGGTGGTGGGGGAGGGGCAGCTGCGGTGGCGGCGGGGGCGGCGAGAGGCGGCCGCCGTGCCCCACGATGTCGATCTCGTCCTCGCTGTCGTCGGACGAGCACACGGACGAGCTGAGCGTGGGCGTGCCGTGCTGCGGCACCTGCGGCTGCGACTGCGCCTGCAGGTGGTGCTGGTGCGACGGCTGGGGCGCCGTCGCCGTCGACGGCCGCGACGAGAAGTCGACGGGCCCGTCTGCAACAGAGGGAGCGAGCTCAGCGTGTCGTGCGAAGCTGCACAACTGAGAGCAGACACTCTATGGAAAAGGACTTAGCTTGTGGTTGTATATCTCACCTTGCCTCCACCCCCACCCTGTCCTCTAAAAAAGTGAAACCCAACAAAGGTGATGCAGTGAATGCCATCATCTACTGGACCCTTACAGCTTACTGCCGACAAAAATAGGAAAGCCGAACACACGAAACACAAACAAGTCTCTCACCATTCTATACAGCGAGTGGCCGATTTTGTAACGAAACTGACATCTCTGATGGCGCCTTTTGCATGTTACAGATACCCTGACGGAGAGAAACCAGAAATAATGTGGAACAATATAGAGAATTAAGGAGAAGAGCTAACAGACTGTGCAAGAGAAAGAAAAGAGAGTGGAATAAGAAGAAATTTCAAGAACTAGAAGAACTAAAGGAACAGAGTGAAATAAGAAAGTTCTATCATGCCATAGGCAAAATGAAGAATAGATTCCAACCAAAAACAATGGCCTGTTCCAGTAAAGATGGGAAAATGATAAGGGAAGAAGAACAGATAGTGGGAAGATGGACAGAATATTTCAAAGATACACTAAGCACCAGCTTAGAAGATGAAGAGACAGCTGCACAGGGGGGAAGAGTGGAGCTGGAAGTAGACAATGAAACCAATGAGGCAAGAAAACCAACACTACAAGAGGTCTCCCAGGCTGTGCACAAGTCAAAAAACAATCGAGTCCCTGGGGAAGACAGCATAATTGCTGAATTAATAAAAACTGGTGGTGAGGCTGTAATAAAGGAACTGCACACATTAATATCAGATATATGGGAAACAGAAACTATGCCAGATAGTTGGAAAATTGGAATAATAGTCCCCATTTATAAGAAAGGGGACAGAACAGCATGTGAAAACTATAGAGGTGTAACACTCCTAAGTACAGCTTATAAGATCTTCACAAGTATATTAAACGAAAGGATACGGAAGTGTGCAGAAGGCATACTAGGGGAATATCAGTGTGGCTTTCGACTGGGCAGAGGAACAACTGATCAAATATTTGTGATAAGGCAAATGATGGAAAAGTTCTATGAATATGATATAGATCTGCATTTCTTATTCATTGATTTCAAACAAGCCTTTGACAGCATAAATCGGCAAGAACTATACAGAGTACTGAAAGAAGTTGGTATATGTGCTAAATTAATAAGACTAATCAGAATGACAATGACAGAGACAAGAGCAAAAGTAAAGGTCCTTAGCAGAACAAGTGAAAGCTTTGACTTTAATAAAGGTGTGAAGCAAGGGGATAGTCTCTCCACTGTCCTATTCAACATTGCCCTGCATGGTGGAGTAAATAAAATCAACAAAAGAGGCACCATATTTATGAAAACTAGCCAGATATGTGCATACGCTGATGACATTGCTTTAGTAGGAAGAAATACCAATACACTCCTAGAAACATACCGGGCAATGGAAACAGAAGCCTTAAAAATTGGCCTCATAGTAAATGTAAACAAAACAAAATATATGGTAATGTCACAATCTGAGGCCAGAAGAACCCCTAAAAACCTAAACATCAATGGGAAATGCTTCAATGGAGTGTCCTCTTTTAACTACTTGGGAGCCCTAATAACAAATGATAACAGTATTGGAAAGGCTATAAGGGAAAGAATACAAGCAGGAAACAGAGTTTACTTTGCAAATATGCAGCTTTTCAAAAGTAGCCTTGTTACAAGAAAAACTAAATTGCTAATATATAATTCCCTAGTCCGCCCAGTTATCACATACGGCTCAGAGGTATGGACGTTGACAGAACACGATAAAAATGCTCTAAGAAGAATTGAGCGGAAAATACTACGCAAAATCTATGGGCCAATAAGGGAGGAAGAAGGCTGGAGAATACGCTACAATGCTGAATTACAGGAGTTAGTACAAGGCAGGGACATAGTAAAATTTGTTAAATCACAGCGAATACGATGGCTAGGACACTTGAAGAGAATGGCAGAGGATAGAATTCCAAAGAAAATGATGAAAGGTATGATCCATTCAGTTAGGCGAAAAAGGAGACCTAGAAGAAGATGGATCGATGAGGTAATAATGGATATCAGCAATATGGGAGTCCGGGGGTGGAAAAGAGCAGCAAATAACCGAGAAGTGTGGAGGAAGATTGTTGAAGAAGCCAAGGCTCACCAAGGGCTGTAGAGCTACTGAAGAAGAAGAAGATACGCTGACGCTGCACGTGTCCCAGGAGGCATCGTCGGTGACATCCGTCTACTAACATTTCCAAGCACCCACACGTGAACTGTCGCCACTGGCACAAATCCTCTAGCAGGCCTGCCGTATGTCCCAACTATCGCAGAGATTTCTTCCCATGACGCTTCCACTCCCCCCACCCCCTTTCTCTCTCTCTGCCCTTAAAAACAGCTACCCTTCAATCGGTATCCTGTCTACAACCTCTCGATGGGATCATATTAGTGGGTAAACGCACGGATCGTATGGTCAACGCCACGGTCCCACGTCCTGTGACTCCTCGATTAATGTAGTAATCCTTTTTTTTGCAGAGGTGGCACTATAACTTTTTGTGATAGTCACCAAGGAAGTGCCGGAAGTTCTTTGCAAAAAATTAGACTCGATCCTACTTAAAGGACTATCAGTTTGAATATCGATTAATCAAACCTTATCGGAAGAATGTAGATCAAAATGGAGGACAGTAACACAATTATAAGAATGGGAAGAGCTAAAATTTGACTCGTTAATAGAATTGTAGTCTACATTTGACATTGAGAAGAAAACAGAAATATTAAGTACTGAATTGGAAGGAACGAGTGCACTAGTGTTCAGTATCAGTTTTCACATGCGATCAAGCATCAGTTAAAATTAAGACTATAAAATGATATCAGGGAAGACGCTACAGGTTTGAGACGACCGTGCGAGAGATATACTAGCAACGACGAGCTAAGAGTGGAGCATGATTGCGTCTTAAGTACCCAACTTGAGTAATTTTGAAGTGTATACGCTCGGCGTAGCGAAAAAATTAAATTATTTAACAAAGCAAACCCTTATACGAGGGTTATTCCAAAAGTAAGGTCCGGTTATAAAAAAAAAATCAAAACTAAAATGTTTTTTCAAAACAATTGTTTTATTTACATTCCTTACATCTTTATCTATTTTTCTACATAACTTCCATACTTATTTAAACATTTGTCACATCGTTCAACAAGCTTTTGAATGCCCATGTTATAGAAATCGGCCGCCTGTGACGATAACCAGTCCTTAACTGCTTCTTTCACTTCATCATCTGTGTCGAAGCGCTTGCCGCCGAGAAACTCCTTTAAGTAACGGAACAGGTGGAAATCACTTGGCGCCAGGTCCGGACTGTAAGGAGGATGGTCCATCTGTTCCCATCCAAATTTCTTGATCAGAGCTTGCGTTTCATTTGCAGTGTGGGGTCTGGCATTGTCATGCAACAACAAGATTCCAGAAGACAAAAGACCACGTCGCTTATTCTGGATTGCACGTCGAAGTTTAGTCAGGGTAGCGCAGTAGGCGGCTTTATTAATCGTTGTTCCTCTCTCCATAAAGTCGACTAACAATACTCCACGTCTATCCCAGAACACAGTCGCCATAACCTTACGTGTTGAGATTGTCTGCTTTGCCTTGACCTTGACTGGCGATGACGTGTGACGCCATTGCATTGACTGACGTTTAGACTCTGGAGTGATGTGAGAAACCCATGTCTCATCCCCTGTGACAACATTGTCTAAAAGACTGTCACCTTCCTTATGATATCGCTCCAAAAAATCAAGAGCAAAAGCCATTCTTTTCATTCGTTGGGGCTCAGTAAGCAGCCTGGGAACCCAACGGGCACACAATTTGTGAAACTTCAAATGTTCAGACACAATTCTGTACAAAGTTGTTCTACTCACATTCGGAAAATGCATGTCTACGTCTGTAATAGTGAATCGGCGATCTTCACGAATTTTTTTGTCAACCGCATTGACCAAATCGTCTGAAATCACTGATGGTCGGCCACACCGTGGTTCATCGTGCACATTATCCCGTCCTTCATTAAAAGCTCGCACCCACTTGCGCACTTTACTGTCGCTCATTATGTTAGGACCGTACACTTCAGTAATCTGCCGATGGATTTCCGCCGCTGAATTGTTTCTTGCAGACAAAAACCGTATCACTGCCCTTACTTCACAATCGGCGGGCTGATCAATTGTCTTAAACATTGTAAAGTGACACTGTGAACTACACTCAGCAACAGTAACAAAGCGAATGGCGGCGTTTGACGCGCAAGGCTTGCCGGGAGTCGGCGCGCATGCTTTTTTTGTCATTGGCGCCAAATTTCAATAGTTACAGCGAATCGGACCTTACTTTTGGAATAACCCTCGTAAAACTTCCTGGCAGATTAAAACTGTGTGCCGGACCGATACTCGAAGTCGGGACCTTTGCCTTACGCGGGCAAGTGGTCTACCAACTGAGATTCCCAACCACGACTCACGGCCTGTAGTCACAGATTTATTTCTGCCAGTACCGCGTCTCCTACCTTCCAAACTTCACAGAAGCTCTCCTGCGAACCTTCCAGAACTAGCACTCCTGAAAGAAAGGATATTGCGGAGACATGGCTTAGCCACAGCCTGGGGGATGTTTCCAGAATGAGAAAATTTAATTCTGGAAACATCCCCCAGGCTGTGGCTAAGCCATGTCTCCGCAACATCTTTCTTTCAGGAGTGCTAGTTCTGCAATGTTCGCAGGAGAGCTTCTGTGAAGTTTGGAAATTAGGAGACGAGGTACTGGCAGAAGTAAAGCTGTGGGGACAGGGCGAGAGTCGTGCTTGGGTAGCTCTGTTGGTAGAGCACTTGCACGCGAAAGGCAAAGGTCCCGAGTTCGAGTCTCGGTCCGGGACACAGTTTCAATCTGCCAGGAAGTTTCATATCAACGCACATTCCGCTGCAGAGTGAAATTCTCATTCTGGAAACCATTATAGTTTGTTTATAGTCACTATGAGCCATGGCAGTGTACTTTCTGTACGTGAAGAAATTTATGTAAAATAATAGATTTTGAGAAATCAGTCTAGGTGTTGAAGTTCCACACAGCACGTCTAAGGAGTCGTTTTATTGTCGTGTTAGCAAGGAAACTCAGTGAGGAGAAAGACTGTAACTTTTAAACGTACTATTCAGATCTCAAACTTTCGCGACGTCATGTAACAAAAATAATAAAAATGCGAATAGGACGTAGGTGTTGCCTTGGACGTTTCCACTGAATCTCAGTATTACGAAAAACATCCTCCACAACTAACTGGCATAAATCAATAACTACTCAGATGTTTCCACTACGGCAGCCAGTAGGTGAAACTCGGCAAGGCAGCAGTCAGACTGGAAATTCCAATATCCACAAAGCATCAAGAATCTTGCCCGACAGCCGAATACTCCTCGTTAAATTCCAAGATGAGAAGACGCCAAGCCACAACAATCGCATCATCTGTTGACTCCACATACGCACACCACTCTAGTTGATCCCAGAACAAGAAACCATCTGCACTCATTGAATTATAAAGTGGTTTATAGACGTAATGTTAATCCCTAGTTTGTATTAGTAGCTTGTCTCTAGCCCCATAAATTTCACAACGAGTACCACACAACTGTCAATAATTATCATCAGCGCACGGCTATTACATTAGATGTGAAAGAAAAAAAATGCCAAAGTTTATTTGCTTGTGTTATTTAGAGTGACAATATGTAATTAACAGGGATCCGAATGATGAACGTAAGTTTCGCAGTAAACATTTCACATAATTATATAGTGCGTGAAATACAGGTTTATCAAAAAGTGTCTCTAGGAACCAGAAGATAGGTGCTCGAAAACTACAATACATACAAAGAAAAATTACACATATCTGTGGATACAGCATCTCCCTAGGTTTGGATTTTCGATTCGATATACTAGCAGTGGCGTAGTTCCACTAGGGAGAGAGCGTGACAGAAAATTTAGACAAATCATCTGCTTTTCACTGTCGCACAAGCTTAGTGCCCACTGCTTCGGTCGCATGGACTGTACAGTCAGTACAGATCTTTTTCTTTTTTTGTTGTAGCGAAATATTTTTATAAAAATTTTCACCTATTTCACCTCCTTGAGGGTAGAATTTCCAAAAGAGAAAAACACTTAAAAAAGTATTTTTTAAATTTTGAAACGAGTAGTCAAATAGAAATTTTCATAAATATAGTTTCAAAAATGCTTTCTTAATGAAATATTTTCGTGAAACTTTTCATCCCCCTTTTCACCCTGTCATGGGTTGAATTTTCAAAACATTGAAGCACGTATTTTCTTATATCTAACCGGGAAGTCAACTACCAATTTTCATAGATGGTTCTTTAATAATGATTTATTTAAAAAAACTTTCACCTCCGATTTAACACCCTTAAGGATTCAATTTCTAAAGATGCTGAAACATTTTTTCTAAATTTATGGCCGATAAACCAAATACCAATTTTCATATTCGTAACTTCAGAACTGCGTTTATACCAACAAATTTTCAAAATACCTTATATCTCCTATCTTATTCCCTTAGGGGTGGAATTTCGAAAAATACTTTCTTAAACGATCCCTACAGCATAACATAACGCCCTCTCAAAATTTCGAGTTTCTGTCCTTAGTGGTTTGGGCTGGGATACAATGAGACAGTGAATCAATCAGGAGATTTCCTTTTTTACAGGGTGGTCAAAAGAAGTCTGAAAAGCTTGTCAGGGTAGGTTGTGCTGAGAAATAATTGTTAAGAAAAAAATTCGATACGTTGCGGCGTTTCGGAGGTAATTGACACTGAAGGCCGTTGCTCGGCCAAATCCAAGCTATCAGCCAGATACAATCAGTGACCTTAAAGCGAAAATGATAGAGCATGAGACTCCTCCGCTTTTCCTTGGGTTCGATATCACGTCTAATTTTTGTATCGCTCTGTTCTTCGGTTTTAGAAAACCAAACGAAAAACACATTGGGTAACACCGTCTGTGGCGGGCCGCTAGAATCTGCGAGCGCAACGGGCCGATTGGCTAACTTCAGTGCTACTTGTAGGCGGGACAACGTATCGAATTCTTTTTCTTATCAATTATTTCTCAGCAAAACCTAATCTGTAACACGCTTACAGGCTTATCAGACACTTTCTTACTGACCTGTATATACAGGTTGAATTTGTTCACACCTGCAGATAGGCAACAAAATGAACTGATTTCCATAGCAGGCTGCTTTCTCAGGACGTTCGTGCCAGCGACTTCAAAGAATTGCTAGTATGTGTTTATTTATGCTGCGTCTCAAACAGTGCCCACATTGTGCACCTGTAGTATGAGGTAAGAACTTGGACAGATGCTCTGTCCACTGAGACGCAGCAAGTACTTACGAATAACCCTGTATTAAATAACTATGTGGGTGTGTAAATATGATGAGGTTTCAAAAAGTAAGTTACACATTGTTATTGCAGACCAAATAACTTTTACTGAATTTTGCGCTACACTTCAAAGTGACGCAGAGGCACGACGCTGTTGTTTAATATAGTCATCAAGTCTTTGCAAACAAAGGACGGAATTCTGTACCACTTGTTCATTTCTCCAAAGACGGAGCTGCACGCTTTGTTCACGAAGCTATTTAAGAACATTTGCATGAACGTGCTCACTGTCGGAAAACCTCTTTCCCCAATATGTTCTTTCAGACTGGCCAAAATGTGGAAATCGCACTGTTGCAACACCTAAAATTCCAGAACAGCGCCACGCACGACTGTGCGGCCTTAGCCAAATTGTTGGCACCATTTCACTGCGACTGGACGCGACACTGCATTTGGTCCACATATCACCAGAATTTGACGGTGAATATGTGTGCAGATTAGGCGTTTTGCCCACAAGAATCGTACTGTCCCCCGTACTTCAACTCTAGAGTATCAGGGCGCCGGAAAGTAATGTCGTTTCTGCGCAAGTAGATATTCGTTTGTCATTTATCTGGTCATTGTGTACTTCAGATTTTTGAGCCGTGTCAGACATTTTAAGGTTACAGTGACTTGTTTACTCGTAAATATTTTTTTTTTTCAATTTGTAGTGAAATGGCCAGCCAAATACCAGAAGAGGTACACTGTATTCTCTTTGAGTTTCCAAAGAGTACCGACGCAACAATTGCTACCAAGAATCAAAAAATGGTTCAAATGGCTCTGAGCACTATGGGATATGGGAGGCAGGATTCGAACCTGCGACCGTAGCGGTCGTGCGGTTCCAGACTGCAGCGCCTAGAACCGCTCGGCCACCCCGCCCAGCACCAAGAAACATTTGCGATGTTTACCCAAGTTCATTAGACATTTGTAAATGCCTGTGGTGGTTTTCGAAGTTCAAATCCGGCTATTTTCTTTCGGACCCGTATGACATGTTAAGGTCAGAAATGAAAGCAAATCCGTGTCAGACAATCAAAGAAGCGTCAAACACTGTTAACCAACATTGCTCGGCCATCCAAGAACATTGCAGCAGATTGGTAAATACAAAGAAAGGTAACCGATCCACCTCATGCATCTTATTGCTTCAGCAGCGCAATACAGAAGCGCTTTTAGATCGCTTGATCACAAGGGCTCTATGATAGCCAAAAGCGCAAAAAACAGTGGCTCTGAAGTGCAGCTAAGCCAGGTCTACACCCCAAAAAGGAGCTTTTGTGTGTTTGGTGGAGTATTCGCGGAACCGTTCATTTTGGAGTGCTGAAACCTGGACAAACTGTGAATGCAGATATTTACTGTGAACAATTGGATCAAATAAATCAGTCTATAATTGAAAAGTGCCCAGCAGTTGACAGCAAAAAAGGCGTTGTTCTGCAACAAGATAATACAAGACCGCAATGAGTAAGATGAACACCTGAAGAAATTGGTAGCTGGAGTTGGAGGTACCACCTCATCGACAGTACTCGTCCGATAAAGCGCTATTGGATTTTCATTTCCCCCGATCGCTATAACATTTTCAAAAGAAGGTGAAAGTACCGATGACGTCCAAAGTGCCACCTCCAGATGTTTTGCTCAAATACCAATAGATATTTATCGATTCAGGATTGAAAATTTTCACATCAGATCGCAAAAGGTTGTTAATAACAGAGGATTTTATATTACGGTTTAGAAATTAAACTTAATTAATAATTTATCTTTTTCAATTTGATTTAAATGGCTCTGAGCACTATTGGACTTAACAGCTGAGGTCATCAGTCCCCTAGAACTTAGAACTACTTAAACCTAACTAACCTAAGGACGTCACACACATCCATGCCCGAGGCAGGATTAGAACCTGCGACCGTAGCGGTTGCGCGGTTCCAGGCTGAAGCGCCTAGAACTGCTCGGCCACACCGGCCGGCCAATTTGATTTAAAAGTACGGCATTAACTTCCAGTCCTCTATTAGATTTCCAGCTGCCGCAGTCTCACTGCCACGCACCTGTTACCCGTACCGAAGCAGAGGTGCGTCCGAAGGAAATTCGAACGAACTCTCTTCTGATAATGCGAAACTCTTGCTGCACAATGACCTTAGCTTGAGATGGCATGTGTAAGTTACTTGTTGAAGTCCCTACGTGGCTGTGCAACCGGAGGCCGTTTAAAAATAATAACAATAAAAAAACACATTTTCTTCCACTTTGAAGGAAGGCGATAGTGAGCAATCCTCCGTGAGAACGCACAGGAAATACCACGCAGAAATGTTCTGTGGAGGCCAGGACATCTGTTATATTCTTTTAATACCTTTCACTACTTTCCCTTTTAGCGTACGTTTTTCGCTTTTGGTTCGCTTCTTTCGTTTTCTCTTTCGATGTGGTTCCCCGTTACTTATACGCCCTTGTTTGCATGAGGAAAAAGGGACTGATGACCCTGTAGTTTGGTCCCTTTACACCCCGAACCAACCAACCAACCAACATGAGGTCTAAACTCGCAGAGTGCGACTATCTGGGATGTTGTCCCACTCTTGGACAGTGCCGGCGAGCTGACTCTCGGCGCCCGCCGCGGTGGCCGAGCGCTTCTAGGCGCTTCAGTCCGGAACCGCGCTGCTGCTACGCTCGCAGGTTCGAATCCTGCTTCGGGCATGGATGTGTGTGATGTCCTTAGGTTAGTTAGATTTAAGTAGTTCTAAGTTATAGGGGACTGATGACCTCAGATGTTAAGTCCCATAGTCCTAAGAGCCATCTGAACCACTTTCCGACTCTCGGCGCTGTTTACACGAGACATATTACTCGCAAAAGCTATTTGACAGTGAAAAACTCTCACTTGTACACGTGGCTTAAACTATATTGCATGCCCGCGAGTGGTACATCACACCTTGTAGACCTGTAGAATGACGCGTTGATACACGAACAAATGTGGCAGCTTCAATGACAGTGTGATCGTCGGCACAAAGAAATGCGAAATTTCATGTCTGTCATTCGGTCACGTAACCGCGTCGACTGCGCTGATTCCATACAAGCGACTGGTACATACACACCACAGCCATGCATAAAGTCATTGGTGGATGGTCAAACGATCTCCTGCTACCAATTCCATAGTGTGAACTTTTAATAGGGTGACCAATATTCTGACCAATGATTTCACTGATTCTGTTACTGTACTCATAGGTAATACCAGTATATTTGGCTTTCTCGCTGCATCTGTGCTCCCGAACAGGGGAATGCCTCTGACACGGCCAACCGATTCGACTTACTAGGTCTACAACTTTGCCTCCGCCATTTTTTCTCGAAGTTCGGAGCTTTATTGTGAAAAACTTACAACATTATGATTCGTAGTATTGGCCATCGCTGGCCACTACTTTCTCCCATCTTTCGGATAGCATACGAATCCCGTGGCGAAAGAACTGGGCGTCTTTTGTAGGGATCGATGAATTGATTCAATTTTGCACTTTTTCACATGATCGGAAGTGTTGGTCAGCCAGACTGTATGCCACTGATCGAAAAAGGTGGTAGTCAGAGAGAGCAACGTATGGAGAATATGGTGGGAGGGATAGGACGACTCACTTCAACGTTTCCATGTATATTTTTTTTGCGACGTGGGGTCCAGCACTGACCTACTGCAAAATTACCTTTACGTATCTGTCGCCGTATTGTGACCGTTTGTGTTTCAGTGCTAGGCTCTAACGCATCACGTTCGATAATCATATCCTGTGACTGTCTCCTTCCGTTTCAGTAGCTACGAAAACGTTCTGTCTTCCACCGCCATGCCGGCCTTCGTCATCAAAATCACTGTTCTTAAGGCACTGAAAACATTCTCTGCGTGTTCTTCCACTAATAGTTCCCTCACCATTGGTATTACCTAGCATTTTAAGAGCCATAGCCGCAGATTTCTTCATGTCAAAGCAGAAAATTAAAACTTCCCGCAAATGGCGAGTAATGGGTACGTAAGTTGACGTAATTAATCAAGAATAGCCTTACGTTGCAATCACAAACCGACTAATATTTTTATGGCAATATGTTTACACATGCCTAAGCTTATTGTATTACACCTAAGACCAACCACGCGAACCCCTCTTGCCGCTACTGCCGTCTCTTGCAGAACGGCGAAGCAAAGTTGTAGACCGACCTAATATGTTTGGCAGGTCGCTCGTGTACGACACAAAATGAAAGAGTATAAGGTACTGCGGCTCAACAGTCTCTCTTTTTCGAGAAAACCACCCCTAAAGTTCCTGAAGCGCAGTCGTCCCAATATTGAGGAATCGGTAGATAATTGAAAATTAAGTATTTTTCATCATCACACACGTTCCTAGAAATCGAGGAAAGATACTGTTAAGACAGCCGCTTTGTTTCGATAATGCAGATGATGTTCAACGAAAGCGCTGCTGACTTAGCGACCAAGGCATCTGTTCGAGGAGGTGAGAACCTCTGGTCGATTCTCAAATGCGCTCTGCAGTTTTTTGTGTGTATATTAAAATTAGTAGGAATACAACGGTTGATAAGGTAATCGATAAGGAATAATAGCAATACAAACAAATAAATTTCTCAAACGACTTCGGTTGGTAAAGAATTAAAATACAGTGTAAGACAATAAAGAAAAGAAAAAAATGCGTCCCACAAAGGCACTGTTCGAACAGGACTGAAATTGGTGGTCTAAATGTAGAGACAAACAAATGATTAAAATTTCAGAAAAATTGGGTAATTTATTCAAGGGAAAGAACTTGACAAATTGAGCACGTCTGTAAGGCGTTGGTCCATCTCTGACCATTGCGCGAGGAGTTGTTACGATTGGCACTGTTTGATAAAGTTGTTGAAAAAAAAATGGTTCAAATGGCCCTGAGCACTATGAGACTTAACATCTACGGTCATCAGTCCCCTAGAACTTAGAAATACTTAAACCTAACTAACCTAAGGACATCACACAACACCCACTCATCACGAGGCAGAGAAAATCCCTGACCCCGTCTGGAATCGAACTCGGGAACCCGGGCGTGGGAAGCGAGAACGCTACCGCATGACAAAGTTGGTGGATGTCATGCTGAATTCTGTCCAACTGGCGCGTCCCGAGGGCACTGCCCATAGTGTGTCAAACGTTCTCGGTTTGGGGGAGATCAGGCGACCTCGCTGGCCAATGGGGGGTACGAAGACAAGCAGTAGAAACTCTCACCGTGTGCGGGCGGGCATTATCTTGCTGAAATGTAATCTCAGAATGGCTTGCCATGAAGAGCAACAAACGGGGTCGTACAATATCGTCGCTGTACTTAAGTGCTGTAAGGAAGTAGCGGATGACGACCGAAGGAGTCCTGCTATGAAACGAAATGGCACCCACACCATCACTCCGTGTTGCCGGGACGTATGGCTGGCGAGCCACCGCTGTGCTGGGCGTTTCCTGACTCGTCTTCGCAGTTTATCGGCGCTCAGTTCGTAGCGGGGCTCGTCACTGAAGACAGTTCTACTGCAGTCAATGGGAGTCCTAGACGAATGCGCCCGATGACACTGCAAATTCTAAATTCTAGGGGACTGATGACCTAAGATGGTGCTCAGAGCCATTTGAACCATTTTTTTGCATTTGGGAAACGAAAACAGTTTCTCTTCATCCCAGACAGATGCTATGGTCGCTACGAAAGTGCTCTTTCGTTGACAGATGTTACCTTGCGGGTACACGAGGGGTAATCGTAACAGTTTCTTCGAGCCGCGCGGAGTGGCCGCGCGGTTTGAGGCGCTCTGTCACAGATTGCGCTGCCCCTCCCGCCGGAGGTTCAAGTCCTCCCTCGGGCATGGGTGTGTGTGTTGTTCCTACAAGGGAACCTCCCCATCGCAACCCCCTCAGATTTAGTTATAAATTGACACAGTGGATAGGCCTTGAAAAACTGAACACAGATCAATCGAGAAAACAGGAAGAAGTTGTGTGGAACTATGAAAAAATAAGCAAAATATACAAACTGATGAGTCCATGCGCAAGATAAGCAACATCAAGGACAACGTGGTCCCGCGGTTAGAGTGAGCAGCTGCAGAACGAGAGGTCCTTCGTTCGAGTCTTCCCTCGAGTGAAAATTTTACTTCCTTCATTTTCGCAAAGTTAAGATCTGTCCGTTCATTCATTGACGTCTCTGTTCACTGTAATAAGTTTAGTGTCTGTGTTTTGCGACCGCACCGCAAAACCGTGCGATTTGTAGACGAAAGGACGTGCCTCTCCAATAGGAACCGAAAACATTTGATCGCAAGGTCATAGGTCAACCGATTCGTCCATAGGAAAACACGTCTGATAGATTCTATACGACACTGGTGACGGCATGTGCATCACATGACAGGAATATGTTGTCGATCCACCTAACTTGCACACTTGGCGAATGGGTAAAAAGATTCTTCTACCTTGCCCGATGTAGGTTTTCTTGTGGATGTGATAATCACTCCCAAAAAAGTGATGAAAACATAAGAGTTTGTCATATAAACTGCAAGAAATGAATGCAACAGTTTCACAGTCGCACAGTTTTCCCTGTGCTCTGTCAAAACATATGTTTTTTACGTTTTCAAATGTTTCCGTGTGTAGACCGTGAAATCCTGCATATGTCCAAGCAAATCTGAACATGTCCTGGAATTTTGGAGAGCGAAGTTGATTATGTGTGAGTGCTTGAACTTTGAGAATTGTCTGAAAATAAAAAAAAATTAAACTTTTCATTCGAGAGAAGACTTGAACCAAGGACCTGTCGTTCCGCAGCTGCTTACGCTAACCACGGGACCACGGCGCTCCGAAGCTCACACTCTCCTTGATGTTGCATACCTTGCGCATGGACTACTCAGTTTGTATATTTTGCTTACTTTTTTCATAGTTCCACACAATTTCTTCCTGTTTTCTCGATTGACCTGTGTTCAGTTTTTCAAGACCTATCCCTGTGCCAACTTATAACTAAATCTGAGGGGGGTGCTATGGGGAGGTTCCCTTGTTAGCATGTTGTTGTTGTTGTTGTTGTTGTTGTTGTTGTGGTCTTCAGTCCTGAGACTGGTTTGATGCAGCTCTCCATGCTACTCCATCCTGTGCAAGCTCCTTCATCTCCCAGTACCTACTGCAACCTACATCCTTCTGAATCTGCTTAGTGTATTGATCTCTTGGTCTCCCTCTACGATTTTTACCCTCCACGCTGCCCTCCAATGCTAAATTTGTGATCCCTTGATGCCTCAAAACATGTCCTACCAACCGATCCCTTCTTCTAGTCAAGTTGTGCCACAAACTTCTCTTCTCCCCATTCCTATTCAATACCTCCTCATTAGTTACGTGATCTACCCACCTTATCTTCAGCATTATTCTGTAGCACCACATTTCGAAAGCTTCTATTCTCTTCTTGTCCAAACTGGTTATCGTCCATGTTTCATTTCCATACATGGCTACACTCCATACAAATACTTTCAGAAACGACTTCCTGACACTTAAATCTATACTCGATATTAACAAATTTCTCTTCTTCAGAAACGATTTCCTTGCCATTGCCAGTCTACATTTTATATCCTCTCTACTTCGACCATCATCAGTTATTTTACTCCCTAAATAGCAAAACTTCTTTACTGCTTTAAGTGTCTCATTTCCTAATCTAATCCCCTTAGCATCACCCGATTTAATTTGACTACATTCCATTATCCTCGTTTTGCTTTTGTTGATGTTCATCTTATATCCTCCTTTCAAGACACTGTCCATTCCGTTCAACTGCTTTTCCAAGTCCTTTGCTGTCTCTGACAGAATTACAATGTCATCGGCGAACCTCAAAGTTTTTATTTCTTCTCCATGGATTTTAATACCTACTCCTAATTTTTCTTTTTTTTCCTTTACTGCTTGCTCAATATACAGATTGAATAACATCGGGGAGAGGCTACAACCCTGTCTCACTCCTTTCCCAACCACTGCTTCCCTTTCATGCCCCTCGACTCCTATAACTGCCATCTGGTTTCTGTACAAATTGTAAATAGCCTTTCGCTTCCTGTATTTTACCCCTGCCACCTTCAGAATTTGAAAGAGAGTATTCCAGTTAGCGTTGTCAAAAGCTTTCTCTAAGTCTACAAATGCTAGAAACGTAGGTTTGCCTTTTCTTAATCTTTCTTCTAATATAAGTCGTAAGGTTAGTATTGCCTCACGTGATCCAACATTTCTACGGAATGCAAACTGATCTTCCCCGAGGTCCGCTTCTACCAGTTTTTCCATTCGTCTGTAAAGAATTCGCGTTAGTATTTTGTAGCTGTGACTTATTAAACTGATAGTTCGGTAATTTTCACATCTGTCAACACCTGCTTTCTTTGGGATTGCTTGTTAGCATAAGTTAGTTTAAAGTAGTGTGCAAGTCTAGGGACCGATGACCTCAGCAGTTTGGTCCCTTAGGAAATCACACACATTTGCACATTTTCTTTCTTCGATTTGTAGGAAAATACGCGTTTGTGGTCTCCGTATGTGATGATGAAATATGCTTATTTTTCAGTTGTCTATCGATCCCGTCAGTTTTGAGTCTATTATGCGCCACGAAATTTAGGAATGGTTTTCTCAAAACTGGAGGGGGAGCGGGCAGAGTGGTGTGGGTGGGGGGGGGGGGGGGAGGAGGTTTGAGCCAAAATACCTTCGGGGCTTTCATTTTACGTTGTACACACAGGACATGCCAAGTACGAGCCGAATCGTTTGGCCGCGTTTGAGGCCTTCTCCTTATTAGAGCAGACATCAGTTAACTTATGGTCTGCACCCTTTCAGATCTTGTTGTTTGTATCAACGGTACGTGTACCGCTTGATGACAGGGAGGCTTACAAAACACAGGCTGTGAAGCGTGGCGCTCAGCGTTGCTGAGACAGCATCTTTCCCCCTGAACTTCCTGCGTGTCTCGACCGTGGCCTCGAAGACGGCCTCCTTGTGCGGCCGCGCCTCTGAGGCGCCTCGGCCGCCTTGCACGCCGCAAGTTCGACGTAATTAGGTTTTCCCGCCGCCGTCGACTGAACTTTACACAGTATCGATTGCCGGCAACGTCTTTAAGCAGGCGTTCTTTCGGGCGGCCGCGCTCCCTTTGGGCCCGGACGACGTCTTGCTAACTTGCTAGTTACCGGGCGTCCAATTAGGCGCCGCCGGCGGCGGGGCGGGCACAAGTGGGCCGCGCCGGAACGAGCCGAAGTGGCGCGACGACGCACGAGCGCCGTCTCGGTCGGGGCTTCCCCCTCGCTGGCGGGGTAATAGTTTAACTACACGCCGCGCGGGCCGCCGCCTGCGCCACGCCAATTACGTTCACGGCTACGAGAGCGCGTTGTCGCTTCGTGCAGCCCTGTCGTCACTTCCTTTCCACACGGCGCCTGCCAGTCTAAAAGCGGCGGCTCCCTTTTGCAGACCGCGCGTGGGAGTAATGTCGCCTACACAGCTTGTCAGAGGTTGTTGGAAAACAGTCGAGGGCCTTGCTAAAATAACCCATTTGGGAGCCGAATGGATACTATCGGCGGAGCTACTTGGCATATAAACCTGGACTGCTGTTCATAGTAATTTATCCGCATTCCTGTTTTCTGATTCATTATTAAACCTACTCCTACGTTAGCCTTGTTCTATTTTGTATTTATAACCCTGTATTCACCCGACCAGAAGTCCTATTCCACCTGCCACCGAACTTCACTAATTCCCACTATATCTAACTTTATCCTATCCATTTCCTATCTTAAACTTTCCAACCTGGCTGCCGATTAAGGGATCTGGTGTATCACATACCGACCCGTAGAACACCACTTTTGTTTTTCCTGATAACGACATCCTGCTGAACAGTCCCCTCCCGGAGATTAGAATGGAGGACTATTTTACCTCTGGCATATTTTAACAAAGAGGATGCCGTCATCATTTAACCATGCAGTAGAGTTGCATGCCGTCGGTAAAAATTACGACTGTGGTTTTCCCTTTCATTTGCAGCCGTTCGCAGTACCAGCACAGCGAGGCTGTTTTGGTTGATGTTAACAGTCAACCATCCAGACTGTTTCCCCTGCAACCACTATACTTCAGAAACCATACGTTTGCCTGACCTCTCAAAAGAAACCCCTCCGTCGTGGTTGCACCTACGGTATCGTTACCTGCATCGCTGAGGCACACAAGCCTCCCCAGCAACGGCAAAGTCCGTGGTTCGTTACTAAAGTAATTTCACATAAAATCGGCTAAAATGCTTAAAATTAAAAGGTAAAGTATGAAATAGATATCTGATCCACTCAGTTCCATTTTCACTCGCACTTTGACACAGAAGCACAAAATACTCTACGTAAGACTGAGCCCACAGCCAATTTGTAAACCGAAACAGATTGTACCTAAACAACAGCTAAAATAATGTAAAAGGGAAGTGTGATTAGCTAATCACTGAGAAATGATAAGAGAGTCACACACCATGAAAACATATTAAGAACTTTTATGTAATAACCTATGCAAAAGGTCGCACGGACCCACTTAAAAGAAAGACTAAAAAGACTTATTAACTGATGTGCCATCTAAAATGTGGTTTATGTTCTTAGAGTTTCTGCAGCACCTGACCTTTTGCATAGGTTATTACATAAAAGTTCTTAATATGTTTTCATGGTGTGTGGCTCTCTTTTCATTTCTCAGTGATTAGCCAATCACACTTCCCTTTTACATTATTTTAGCTGTTGCTTAGGTACAATGTGTTTCGGTTTACAAATTGTCTGTGGGCTCAGTCTTACGTACAGTATTTTGTGCTTCTGTGTCAAAGTGCGAGTGAAAATGGAACTGAGTGGATCAGATATCTATTTCATACTTTACCTTTTAATTTTAATCATTTTAGCCGATTTTGTGTGAAATTAATTTAGTAACGAACCACGGACTTTGCCGTAGGTGGGGAGGCTTGGTGCCTCAGCGATGCAGGTAACGATACCGTAGGTGCAACCACGAGGGAGGCGTTTCTTTTGAGAGGCCAGACAAACGTATCGTTCCTGAAGTACAATGGTTGCAGGGGAAATAATCTGGATGGTTGACTGTAACATCAACCAAAACAGCCGCTCTGTGCTAGTGCTGGTACTGCAAATGGCTGCAAATCAAAGGGAAAACCACAGTCGTAATTTTTACCGATGAGTAGCAGCTCTATTGCATGGTTAAATGGTGACGGCATCCTCTTGGGTAAAATATTCCGGAGGTAAAATAGTCCTCCATTCTAATCTCCGGGAGGGGACTGCTCATGAGGATGTCGTTATCAGGAAAAACAAAACTGGCGTTTTACGTGTCGGTATGTGGTACATCAGATCCCTTAATCGGCCAGACAGGTTGGAAAATTTAAGATGGGAAATGGATAGGATAAAGTTAGATATAGTGGGAATTAGTAAAGTTCGGTGTCAGGAGGAATAGGAGTTCTGGTCAGGTGAATACAGGGTTATAAATACAAAATAAAACAAGGCTAACGCAGGAATAGGTTTAATAATGAATCAGAAAACAGGAATGCGGATAAATTTCTATGAACAGCGTAGTGAACACCCTATTGTAGACAATATAGACACGAGGCCCACGCCCATCGCTGTAGTCCAAGTTATATGCCAAGTTATATGCTAAGTAGCTCCGCAGATAGTGAGATTGAAGAAATGTACGACTAGGTAAAAGAAATTATTCAGATACTTAAGGGAGACGAAAATTAAATAGTCATGGGGGACTGGAATTCTGTAGTATGAAAAGGAAGAGAAGGAAAAGTAGTTGGTGAATATTGACTGGGAGAAAGGCATGAAAGAGGAAGTCGCCTGCTAGAATTTTGCACAGAGCATAATTTAATCATCGCTAACACTTGGTATAAAAATCATGGAAGAAGTTTTTATACATGGGAGAGACCTGGAGACACCGTAAGGTTTCAGACTGATTCAATAATGGTATGACAGAGATTTGGGAACCAGATTTTAAATAGTAAGACATCTGCAGCGGCAGATGTGGACTCTGACCACAGTTTATGGGTTATGAACTGCAGATTAGAACTGAAGAAACTGCAAAGAGGTACGAATTGCAGGAGATGGGACCTGGATAAACTGAAAGAACCAGAGATTGTTGAGAGTTTGAGAGACAGTATTACGGAACGATATCCAGGCACAGGGGAAAGGAATACAGCAGAAGAAAAGTGGGTAGCTTTGAGAGATGAAAGAGTGAAGGCAGCAGAGGATCAAGTAGGGAAAAAGATGAGGGCTAGTAGAAATCTTTGGCTAACACAAGAGATACTGAACTCAACTGAAAAGAAGAAAATACAAAAACGTAGTAAATGAAGCAAGCGAAAGAGAACACAAACGTCTAAACTAGAAGATTGACAGGAACTGCAAAATGGCTGCCGGCCGGATTGGCCTAGCGGTTCTAGACGCTACAGTCTGGAGTCGCGCGACCGCTACGGTCGTAGGTTCGAATCCTGCCTCGGGCATGGATGTGTGTGATGTCCTTAGGTTAGTTAGGTTTAAGTAATTCTAAGTTCTAGGGGACTGATGACCTAAGATGTTAAGTCGTATAGTGCTCAGAGCCATTTGAACCACTTTTTATTTTGCAAAATGGCTAGGCAGGAACGGATAGAGGACAAACAGAAAGATTCAGAAGCATGTACCACTAGTGGAAAGATAGATACCGTCTACAGGAAAATGAAACAGACCTTTGGACAAAAGAGAACCACCTGTATGAATGTCAAGACCATAGAGGGAAACCAGACCCAGGCAAAGAAGGGTAAGCTGAAAGGCGGAAGGAGAATACAGGGTGGTCCATTGATCGTGACCGGGCCAAATATCTCACGAAATAAGCGTCAAACGAAAAAAAAACTACAAAGAATGAAACTTGTCTAGCTTGAAGGGGGAAACCAGATGGCGCTATGGTTGGGCCGCTAGATGGCGCTGCCATAGAACAAACGGATATCAACTGCGTTTTTTAAAAATAGGAGCTCCCATTTTTATTACATGTTTGTGTAGTACGTAAAGAAATATGAATGTTTTAGTTGGACCACTTTTTTCGCTTTCTGATAGATGGTGCTGTAATAGTCACATGCATATGGCTTTCAGTTTTAGACGAACAGTTGGTAACAGGTAGGTTTTTTAAATTAAAACACAGAACGTAGGTACGTTTGAACATTTTATTTCGGTGCATGCTGTTACAGCTTGATTACATGTAAATACCACATTAATGCAATAGATGCTCAAAATGATGTCCGTCAACCTCAAAGCATTTGGCAATACGTGTAACGACATTCCTCTCCACAGCGAGTAGTTCGCCTTCCGTAATGTTCGCACATGCATTGACAATGCGCTGACGCATGTTGTCAGGCGTTGTCGGTAGATCACGATAGCAAATATCCTTCAACTTTCCCCTCAGAAAGATATCCGGGGACGTCAGATCCGGTGAACGTGCGGGCCATGGTATGGTTCTTCGACGACCAGTCCACCTGTCATGAAATATGCTATTCAAAACCGCTTCAACCGCACGCGAGCTATGTGCGGGACATAAATCATGTTGGAAGTACATCGCCATTCTGTCATGCAGTGAAACATCTTGTAGTAACATCGGTAGAACATTACGTAGGAAATCAGCATACACTGCACCATTTAGATTGCCATCGATAAAATGGGCGCCAATTATCCTTCCTTCCATAATGCCGCACCATACATTAAGCCGCCAAGGTCGCTGATGTTCCACTTATCGCAGCCATCGTGGATTTTCCGTTGCCCAGTAGTGCATATTATGCCGGTTCATGTTACCTCTGTTGGTGAACGACGCTTCGTCGCTAAATAAAACGCGTGTAAAAAATCTGTCATCGTCCCATAATTTCTCTTGTGCCCAGTGGCAGAACTGTACACGACGTTCAGAGACGTTGCCATGCAATTCCTGGTGCATAGAAATATGGTACGGGTGCAATCGATGTTGATGTAGCACTCCCAACACCGATGTTTTTCAGATTCCCGATTCTCGTGCAATTTGTCTGCTACTGATGTGCGGATTAGCCGCGACAGCACCTAAAACATCTGCTTGAGCATCATCATTTGTTGCAGGTCGTGGTTGACGTTTCAGATGTGGCTGAACACTTCCTGTTTCCTTAAATAACGTAACTATCGCGCGAACGGTACGGAGACTTGGATGATGTCGTCCAGGATACCGAGCACCATACATAGCACACGCCCGTTGGGCATTTTGATCACAATAGCCATACATCAACACGATATCGACCTTTCCCGCAATTGGTAAACGGTCCATTGTAACACGGGTAATGTATCACGAAGCATATACCGTGCGCACTGGCAGAATGTTACGTGATACCACGTACGTATACGTTTGTGATTATTACAGCACCATCCACCACAAAACGAAAAAAGTGGTCTAACTAAAACATTTATATTTCTTTACGTACTACACGAATATGTAATAAAAATGGGGGTTCCTATTTTTAAAAAAACGCAGTTGATATCCATTTGACCAATGATAGCGCCATCTAGCGGGCCAACGATAGCGCATTCTGATTTCTCCCTTCAAGCTAGAAGAGTTTCGTTCTTTGTAGTTTTTTCGTCTGATGCTTATCGTGAGATATTTGGCCCGGTCACTATCAATGAACCACCCTGTATAAAGGGTCTATACAAGGGAGATGTACTTGCGGGTAATATTATTGAAATGGAAGAGGACATAAATGAAGATGACGTGGGAGATGTGATACTGCGTGAAGAATTTAACGGAGTACTGAAAGACCTAAATCGATACAAGGCCTGGGGAGTAGACAACATTCTATTAAAACTGCTAATAGCCTGGGGAGAGCAAGCCATGAAAACACTCTTCCATCTCATGAACAAAATGTATGAGACAGGCGAAATACCCTCAGACTTCAGAAAAAATATAGTAGCTCCAATTCCAAAGAAAGTAGGTGCTGACAGGTGTGAATATTACCGAACTATCAGCTTAATAAGCAATGGCTGCAAAATACTAACATGAGAAAAACTGGTACAAGCCGACCTCGGGGAAGATCAGTTTGGATTCCGGAGAAATATAGGAACACGCGAGGAAATATTGACCCTAAGGCTTCGTAAGAGATAGGTTAAGGAAAGGCAAGCCTACGTTTATTGCATCTGTAGACTTAAAGAAAGCTTTTTGCCATTGTTGACTGGAATAATCTCTTTGGAACACTAAACGTGACAGAGGTAAATTACAGGGAGCGATCGACTGTTTACAGTTTGTACTGAAACCAGATGGCAGTTGTAAGAGTCGAGGGGCATGAAAGGGAAGCAGCAGTTGAGAAGGCAGTGAGACGGAGGTGTACCCTATCCCTGATGTTATTCAATCTGTACATTAAGCAACCAGTAAAGGAAACAAAAGAAAAATTTGAAGTAAGAAATAAGTTCAGGGAAAAGAAATGAAATCGTTGAGGCTTGCCGATGATATTGTAATTCTGCCAGAGAAGAATAGCAGTTGAGGGGAGTGGACAGATCCTTAAACGAGGATATAATATGAACATTATTAAAAGCAAATCGAGGATAGTAAAATGTAGTCGAATTAAATCTGGTGATGCTGAGGGAATTAGATTATGAAAGGAGACGCTTAAAGTAGTAGATGAGTTTTGCTATTTGGCAAGAAAATAGCTGACGTTGGCCTAAGAAGAGTGGATGTAAAATGTAGACAAGCCTTGGCAAGAAAAGTGTTTCTGAAGAAGAGAAATTTGTTAACGTCGGGTATTGATTTAAGTGTCAGAAAGTCTTTTATGGAAGTATTTGTATGGTGCGTAGACATGTATGGAATTGAAACATGGGCGATAAACAGTTTTGACGAGAATAGACTAGAAGCGCTTGAGGTATGGCGCCATAGAAGAATGCTAATGATTAGATGGGTACATCATGTAACTAATGAGGAGGTACTGAACAGAATTGTGCAGAAGAGAAATTTGTGACAGAACTTGACTAAAAGAAGGGATCGGTTGGTAAGAAACATTATAATATAGTACATCAAGGGGTCACGTATTCTGTATTGGACGGAAGTGTGGGGGATAAAAATCGAGGAGGGAGGCCACGAGTTGACTACAGTAAGCAGATTCAGAAGGATGTAAGTTGCTGCAGTTACTGAGAGATGAAGAGCCTTACACAGGATAGAGGAGCATGGAGAGCCACATCAAACCAGTCTTCTGAGTGAAAGCCACAACAATACAAGGGCTCTGATGGCCGTAGTTTCGAGCACCATGTGCATACAGGGTGTTAGTGGGATAAGTGCAGATATTTCTGTTGGTAACTGAGGACCGTGTACTGAACAGGATTACATACCTGTAAGTTTTACTTCCTTTGTAGACTAATAATTACAGTTATTACGAATAGTATTATTTTAGGTTGGATAGTATCTCCACGTACGTGTGGCACAAGTAACTCATTAGTGCTCATTTTCCGCTGAGCTGCAGGTCAGGTACTGAAGTGTGGATGCGTGGAGGCAAAATGGAAATTCTACACTGACAGGACATGTCCGAAAGAACAGAGACCACGCATTCATACAACTGTTTCGCCTAGGTGGGAAATGGATCCACCTTCTTCAGTGCGGATGCGCTAGTACGTCCGACTTCTTGGGGGAATCTCAGAGTAGCGACAAAGGGGGAAATGGAGAGGGACTGTGGACAGGTGTCGCTGGGTGGGAATGTGGGTGGACCGGGAGGTGTGCTAAGATAATCCGTGCAGTTGTGCTAAGCACTATGCCCCAGGTAGTTCAAATGGCTCTGAGCACTAAGATAATCCGTGCAGTTGCGCTAAGCACTATGCCCCAGGTAGTTCAAATGGCTCTGAGCACTATGGGACTTAACATCTGAGGTCTTCAGTCCCCTAGAACTTACAGCTACTTAAAACTAACTAACCTAAGGACATCACACACATCCGAGCCCGAGGCAGGATTCGAACCTGCGACTGTAGCAGTCGTACGGTTCCGGATCGAAGCGCCTAGAACCACTCGGCCACGGTAGCTGGCGCCCCAGGTGGCACAGTGGTTAACACACGTGCCTAGTAAGCACAAGATGCCAGGTTCGAATCCCTGTCCGGCCCACATTTTTACTGGTCACTGCTGATCCTGTGTAATTTCCAGATTCAGGTGCTATCAGCAACCGCTTTTCTTTCCTTTCTCCTCCCTTCACCTTCAATTTACATATAAGTTATTAAAGGTGGCTGACAGATTTACACGCTGGCCTGAGGCCTTTCTGACTACTGCCATGGCCGCAGAAACCGTAATCACAGTTTTTGTAGATAGCGAGATTTGGGGTCCCTCAGACGACAACAAAAGACCACGGAAGGCAATTTGAATCGTCACTGTTCCACGAGCTCTCGCGACTGTGTGGCCGGTCGCATATTAGAGCAACCAACGACTGCTGCACTAGCAACGGGACAGTGGACAAAGAAGATCAGGGCTACATCGCAGCTCAACTGGTGTACATAGAGCGTCTGAGACTTCTGGCAGAAATCATCTCTGCAAAACCAAGGCTTTTGTCTAATGAGGAAGCCGCAACAGAATTTGAACAGTTTCTCCAAAGAAGCATGATGCAAAAACGATCTTCTTCTCTAAAAGCTCATGGTACTAAACCTGTCTTCGTACCCAAGACCTACAATAAATCTCGTACACTTGCTTACCGGGCGATGCTGTACGACTACCTTTAAGATCTCCTCACACAAAACCTTATAACGTCATCCAACGTGGAGCAAATTCGTTCAGGATGGCGTAGAATGACAGGGAAGAAACGACTGAAGCCAGCTGGCTTGTAGGTCATTTGACTTTTTTGCTCGTCAAACCAAGGGTCACTGATATACATGAATTTACCGACATTTGGTCAAACCAACATTGGAGTCTTCAATCACATTTTGTATCCAGCCAGCGT
Source organism: Schistocerca americana (assembly GCF_021461395.2). Lineage (NCBI taxonomy): Eukaryota > Metazoa > Arthropoda > Insecta > Orthoptera > Acrididae > Schistocerca > Schistocerca americana. The sequence continues at coordinate 397,853,102 of NC_060126.1, read as the reverse complement.
ACAATTATTTGAAAGTGACTCACTTCACAGGTTAAGATTTGAAAAGATGAACAGTTTTTGTTCAAACCAGTAACACAATCATCTGGTGGAACAAGACAGTTGCGAAAATTTTGTAAACTCACAAAAATAACTCAATATCTCCTACAGACGTCCTCCCCCCCCCCCCCCCTCCTCCACGAACCACCCCTGCCTCCCTTCCCCGATTCTTCCACGAGGGACGTTTGCAAATGTGTCCAAAAATTTAATTCTTCGATTTTGTTTTCATTCAGTAGTAATATTTGCTGACAAATAGTTCCCAAAGTTTCATTTTAGAAATCACATATGAACTGGTGGAGAAAAAAAGAATCTACGTTTCTCGATGTTTCCCGGGCACGCTTCTTTTCGCAACTGCCTGTGGAATAATAATTTCTACACCGACTAGAAATGCATTCCAGAATGTGTAATCATTGATGTTAGGTCCACATAAGTGTTTTAGCGTTTGGGCTTCAGTGTAGATGCATTCACTCTAACAATTCTTGAAAAAATGACAGTCGTCGTGTGTCTAGAGCTGACGTGTCTATTCAGGACCTAGAAAATGAAACAAGACAACGGAAAAGAAGGTACAAGACAAGTCTTGAGGACGAAGAACATCCTGAACACTATCCTGGCGCATCCTGAGAATGTATAACTGAAGAAAATGTAAGTGTAATCCTTAAAATCTTTTTCCTGAAAAATACATTTGCTGACACTACGCACATTTTTCTCAGGACATCTGTGATACGTCGAATAATGCCTTGAAATTTGGCTCACACGTTTCTTAGAGTGCAGCAAATAAACACACAGAGTCAAATGTTGTGTTTCAGATGAGATATGTAGTTGTTGAAATTCCTATACCGATTCCTGTCAAATGGATATACAACGTTATAATTTTTTTTATTAAAGCTTTTCAAAATTGCTCATGTACGAGGGGCTTTCAGTATGTAATATAATACCTTTTCTGTGAAAGTAGATTTTTTTTTTAGTATTCGAATACATCATATTATTCATCACTCTTTTGGCTACAAAACCATATTTTTCAACATAATCTCCGTTCAATACAACCGGTAGACGAGGGTGTCAGTACTACCATCAGAGACACCCAGTCAAGAAGCGAAATGATTGTGATCCACAGATCACCTCGAATGAGAGTATCCGCACGTTCCAACATTAAAGGAGTCACAGCCGTGCGCGGCTGGCCGGTAGGCGGGAGATTGGACAGATTTGGGCAACCCCGTTGTAATGATTACAAACGCCACGCCCAGCGACTCGTCGCGCTGTTGTTCACTGCCAGGTATCCGTAGACATTCTGCAAGCGCCTATGGATATCTGCGATGCTATGGTCTTCCGCCAAAAGAAACTCAGTGACACCTCTCTGCTTGAAACACATCTCCGTTACAGACACCATTTTGAAGACTACACGGAGCGCCGCCATCTATCGAAACTTAATGAAACTAAAGGGGCCGAAGCGGGAATATTCCATGATGTCCTACAACAAATTCTGTATTTTTCAACGGAAATTGGGCGAGAAGAAAATTACGTATTGAACGCCCCACGTATAATTGTTTATATGGATGTAGACATAACACAATTCAAATTTGCCAGTAGTTGGTGTAATAGTTTATCAAGAAAAGAAACACTAATAATTATAGATGTAAGAAAATTTATATTTTTACAGTGATATCTAAATTCGAAGAACAGTTTTGTGAACTGAGTTTCAAGTTGCATTATACTATTGCTAACCATCATATAAAATTTTATGATGTTTATCTTAAATATCTTTGGCGCACTGTTTGGTAGCATAAGTGTATGCGTTTCATGCACGTTCCCCATCAAACAATCGAACTCCTATGCATACAATAACCACAAAATTTTGATTATGTCACAGATATTGACGTGTTAAATATTTGACGTTAAGGATGGGAAACATTACGCGGATATATGGGAGGAAAAGGATTAGGAAAGATTTGGACTTATGTTGAAGATTTATTGAAAGTCACTAATTATCAAATAGTGGAAGAGTGGTTCTGGATAATTAGCGCTCCGTTATATAAAAAACTTGTTTTTCACATATCTGAATGTTTATGACATCATATCTCTTGGATTATGTGTCGTAAAATGATATCATTTTGCAGGTACATACAGGGGTGTATATGGATATTGTCTGCATATTGTGTTGCGAACAGAGTTAGTAGTAGGGAAGTAAATTAAAAAGCTATGTCTAATATTGAAATTTTACTGAATGAACAGCAAAAATGCGGTAAGCGATAAACTCGTTTCTTTTCATTATTCTGCGTGGGGTGTCAGCGAGAAGAAGTTGTGAAAATGTTTAAAATTGGTCATAAAGTTTGCTGGAAGTTACTACGCGCTCTCGTTCACAAATAATGGATGTAGATAGTCTGTGTAATTTGCGCGCTGCGAATTATTCTGCATCAAGACACGTCTACTGTCTCTAACTTAAATACTTCACTACTGCGTTCTACTTTTAACATAAGCTCGTGCCTCTTAATGAATAGAATACGACAGCATATTAACTTTTTAAATTCGGCCAATAAATGTATGAAATATTGCAAATCAAGTTTTTGTTGCCTTTGGAAGCCAATTTGCAGTTGGGACAAAGTGACTGGGTAACCGGGTTACCATTTTGTGCTACAGATTGTGTGGCAAATGTTGCAGTTCTAATTCTCTAATTTACATCTAAGCCAGATCATCACATCACAAATTAAACTGCAAGAAGGAATTTCACACTTTTACTGTTACCATTATTAGGGCTCTGTATCTGAATCAGTGAAAATGGAACACTTACATGATTACTTTGTTATCCGTCTGTTTATCTGTCCGCTTTTCGAAAACCTTTTTCCTGAGGAACGGGTACACGTAGCAAGTTGAAATTTATGTCACATACTAGGGTCTGTAGTTCGTATACGATATAATAAACGGTAGCTTACAGGTCAATGCAATCAAAAGAACCGATTATTTACGTCACATGTGTTGATACTCGCAAACTCACTCATCAAAACCTGTACGGTACCTCCTGTTAGTCTGAAATCTCGAAATTTTGGAAAGAAGGAAGGTTCCTCAGTTCAGGTAAGTGGAAAAATCCGAAATTGTTAATTTGTAATTACATTACACGAAAACATTTTTGTCATTTGTTATCGGACTGTCGGTGTGTCCCCCCGGCTGTTATAACCTCTTTTTCTTAGAAACTGGCAGATAAGTTGAAATTTATGTTATATACTGAGGTCCATGGTTCTTTGGTGGTGCAAAATCGTCAAGCTTCTAAGTCAGTACAATTAAAATATCGGCCATTTATGCCACATATTTTAATACTTCTTGCTTGCTGGGGTAGTTGCTTCACCGCGTAAGATCGTAACATCGTTCCTCTTTGCAATCGTCGTGCGAACGTCGAAATGGCAGATATTGAGATAACCGATCGCAGAATTGTTAAAAATTCAAATGTGTGTGAAATCTTATGGGACTTAACTGCTAAGGTCATCAGTCCCTAAGCTTACAGGCTACTTAACCTAAATTATCCTAAGGAGAAACACACACACACACCCATGCCCGAGGGAGGACTCGAACCTCCGCCGGGACCAGCCGCACAGTCCGTGACTGCAGCGCCTTAGACCGCTCAGCTAATTCTGCGCGATCGCGGAACTGAAAAGCACCTACAATCGCTAAGTAGTAGAAAGGCGTCAGGACTAGGTGAGATACATATAAGATTCTGTAAAGATTATGTGAAAGAACTTGCAGATCCCTTGAGCAACGAAAGGTACCTAGCGACTGGAGAAAAGCGCAGTTCATTCCCGTTTTTAAGAAAGCCCGTAACACAGATCCACACAACCTATATCGTTGACATCAATCTGTTGTAGAATTATGGAACATGTTTTATGCCCAAGAATTATGGCGTTTTTGGAAAATGAACATCTCCTATATAAAAATCAACATGGATTCCGCAAACAGAGATCCTGCGAAACTCAGCTCGCTCTGTTCCTCCATGAGATCCACAGCACAGTGGACAACGGCGCTCAGGTTGATGCTGGGTTCCTTGATTTCAGTAAGGCATTTGACACTGTCTCGCATTGCCTTTAATGGAAAAAATACGAATTTAACGGAGTTTTGGAGCAGACTTCTGATTGGATACAAGACATTGTTGCAAACAGAACTCAACACGTCGCTCTTAACGGAACAAAATCGACTGATGTAAAGATAATATCCGGACTACCACAGGGAAGTGTGATAGGGGCATTGCTTTTTACAGTATGTATAAATGATCTAGTAGAAAGCGTCGGATGCTCTTTAAGGCTATTCGTAGATAATGCAGTTGTCTATACCAAAGTAGCAACGCCAGAAGATAGTAAAAATTCGCAGAGCGACCTGCAGAGAATTGATGATTCGTGAGGACTCTGCCAGCTGACCCGGAAAATAAATAAATGTAGCATATTGCGTATACAGGGTGATCCATTGATAGTGACCGGACCAAATATCTCACGAAATAAGCGTCAAACGAAAAAACTACAAAGAACGAAACTCGTCTAGCTTGAAGGGGGAAACCAGATGGCGCTATCGTTGGCCCGCTAGATGGCGCTGCCATAGGTCAAACGGATATCAACTGCGTTTTCTTTAAATAGGAACCCCCATTTTTTATTACATATTCGTGTAGTACGTGATTTTAGTTGGACCACTTTTTGCGCTTTGTGACATGTCGCTGTAATAGTCACAAACGTATAAGTACGTGGTATCACGTAACATTCCGTCAGTGCCGACGGTATTTGATTCGTGATACATTACTCGTGTTAAAATGGACCGTTTACCAATTGCGGCAAAGGTCGATATCGTGTTGATGTATGACTGTTGTGATCAAAATGCCCAACGGGCGTGTGCTATGTATGGTGCTCGGTATCCTGGACGACATCATCCAAGTCTCCGTACCGTTCGCGCGATAGTTACGTTATTTAAGGAAACAGGAAGTGTTCAGCCACATGTGAAACGTCAACCACGACCTGCAATAAATGATGTTGCCCAAGTTGGTGTTTTAGCTGCTGTCGCGGCTAATCCGCACATCAGTAGCAGACAAATTGCCCGAGAATCGGGAATCTCAAAAATGTCGGTGTCGAAAATGCTCCAATATCGATTGCACCAGTACCATATTTCTATGCAGCAGGAATTGCATGGCGACGAATTTGAACGTCGTGTACAGTTCTGCCACTGGGCACAAGAGAAGTTACGGGACGATGACAGAGTTTTTGCACGCGTTCTATTTAGCGACGAAGCGTCATTCACCAACAGCGGTAACGTAAACCGGCATCATATGCACTACTGGGCAACGGATAATCCACGATGGCTGCGACAAGTGGAACATCAGCGACCTTGGCGGGTTAACGTATGGTGCGGCATTATGGGAGGAAGGATAATTGGTCCCCATTTTATCGATGGCAGTCTAAATGGTGCAGTGTACGCTGATTTCCTAAGCAATATCTACCGATGTTACTGCAAGATGTTTCACTGCATGACAGAATGGCGATGTACTTCCAACATGATGGATGTCCGGCACATAGCTCGCGTGCGGTTGAAGCGGTATTAAACAGCATATTTCATGACAGGTGGATTGGTCGTCGCACCACCATACCATGGCCCGCACGTTCACCGGATCTGACGTCCCCGGATTTCTTTCTGTGGGGAAAGTTGAAGGTTATGCTATCGTGATCCACCGACAACGCCTGACAACATGCGTCAGCGCATTGTCAATGCATGTGCGAACATTTCGGAAGGCGAACTACTCACTGTTGAGAGGAGTGTCGTTACACGTGTTGCCAAACGCATTGAGGTTGACGGACATCATTTTGAGCATTTATTGCATTAATGTGGTATTTGCAGCTAATCACGCTGTAACAGCATGCGTTCTTTAGAAAGCATCGTTCCTGCGAAAAGCAACTCGCCCTTTTTTCACATATCTTGCGAACCATGGATGATGGGTATCAGACGGATGCCATATTCCTTGGCTTCCGGAATGCGTTTGACTCGCTGCCCCACTGCAGACTCCTAACTAAGGTACGAGCATATGGGATTGGTCACCAAATATGTGAGTGGCTCAAAGACTTCTGAAGTAATAGAACCCAGTACGTTGTCCTCGATGGTGAGTGTTCATCGGAGGTGAGGGTATCATCTGGAGTGCCCCAGGGAAGTGTGGTAGGTCCGCTGTTGTTTTCTATCTACATAAGTGATCTTTTGGATAGGGTGGATAGCAATGTGCGGCTGTTTGCTGATGATGCTGTGGTGTACGGGAAGGTGTCATCGTTGAGTGACTGTAGGAGGATACAAGATGACTTGGACAGGATTTGTGAGTGATGTAAAGAATGGCAGCTAACTCTAAATATAGATAAATGCAAATTAATCTATCTACATCTACATCTACATTTATACTCCGCAAGCCACCCAACGGTGTGTGGCGGAGGGCACTTTACGTGCCACTGTCATTACCTCCCTTTCCTGTTCCAGTCGCGTATGGTTCGCGGGAAGAACGACTGTCTGAAAGCCTCCGTGCGCGCTCTAATCTCTCTAATGTTACATTCGTGATCTCCTCGGGAGGTATAAGTAGGGGGAAGCAATATATTCGATACCTCATCCAGAAACGCACCCTCTCGAAACCTGGCGAGCAAGCTACACCGCGATGCAGAGCGCCTCTCTTGCAGAGTCTGCCACTTGAGTTTATTAAACATCTCCGTAACACTATCACGGTTACCAAATAACCCTGTGACGAAACGCGCCGCTCTTCTTTGGATCTTCTCTATCTCCTCCGTCAGACCGATCTGGTACGGATCCCACACTGATGAGCAATACTCAAGTATAGGTCGAACGAGTGTTTCGTAAGCCACCTCCTTTGTTGATGGACTACATTTTCTAAGGAGTCTCCCAATGAATCTCAACCTGGTACCCGCCTTACCAACAATTAATTTTATATGATCATTCCACTTCAAATCGTTCCGCACGCATACTCCCAGATATTTTACAGAAGTAACTGCTACCAGTGTTTGTTCCGCTATCATATAATCATACAATAAAGGATCCTTCTTTCTATGTATTCGCAGTACATTACATTTGTCTATGTTAAGGGTCAGTTGCCACTCCCTGCACCAAGTGCCTATCCGCTGCAGATCTTCCAGCATTTCGCTACAATTTTCTAATGCTGCAACTTCTCTGTATACTACAGCATCATCCGCGAAAAGCCGCATGGAACTTCCGACACTATCTACTAGGTCATTTATATATATTGTGAAAAGCAATGGTCCCATAACACTCCCCTGTGGCACGCCAGAGGTTACTTTAACGTCTGTAGACGTCTCTCCATTGATAACAACATGCTGTGTTCTGTTTGCTAAAAACTCTTCAATCCAGCCACACAGCTGGTCTGATATTCCGTAGGCTCTTACTTTGTTTATCAGGCGACAGTGCGGAACTCTATCGAACGTCTTCCGGAAGTCAAGAAAAATAGCATCTACCTGGGAGCCTGTATCTAATATTTTCTGGGTCTCATGAACAAATAAAGCGAGTTGGGTCTCACACGATCGCTGTTTCCGGAATCCATGTTGATTCCTACATAGTAGATTCTGGGTTTCCAAAAACGACATGATACTCGAGCAAAAAACATGTTCTAAAATTCTACAACAGATCGACGTCAGAGATATAGGTCTATAGTTTTGCGCATCTGCTCGACGACCCTTCTTGAAGACTGGGACTATCTGTGCTCTTTTCCAATCATTTGGAACCCTCCGTTCCTCTAGAGACTTGCGGTACACGGCTGTTAGAAGGGGGGCAAGTTCTTTCGCGTACTCTGTGTAGAATCGAATTGGTATCCCGTCAGGTCCAGTGGACTTTCCTCTATTGAGTGATTCCAGTTGCTTTTCTATTCCTTGGACACTTATTTCGATGTCAGCCATTTTTTCGTTTGTGCGAGGATTTAGAGAAGGAACTGCAGTGCGGTCTTCCTCTGTGAAACAGCTTTGGAAAAAGGTGTTTAGTATTTCAGCTTTACGCGTGTCATCCTCTGTTTCAATGCCATCATCATCCCGTAGCGTCTGGATATGCTGTTTCGAGCCACTTACTGATTTAACGTAAGACCAGAACTTCCTAGGATTTTCTGTCAAGTCGGTACATAGAATTTTACTTTCGAATTCACTGAACGCTTCACGCATAGCCCTCGTTTGACATCGTTTAGCTTCTGTTTGTCTGAGAGGTTTTGGCTGCGTTTAGACTTGGAGTGGAGCTCTCTTTGCTTTCGCAGTAGTTTCCTAACTTTGTTGTTGTACCACGGTGGATTTTTCCCGTCCCTCACAGTTTTACTCGGCACGTACCTGTCTAAAACGCATTTTACGATTGCCTTGAACTTATTCCATAAACACTCAACATTGTCAGTGTCGGAACAGAAATTTTCGTTTTGATCTGTTAGGTAGTCTGAAATCTGCCTTCTATTACTCTTGCTAAACAGATAAACCTTCCTCCCTTTTTTTATATTCCTATTAACTTCCATATTCAGGGATGCTGCAACGGCCTTATGCAGATGAATAGGAAAAAGAATCCCGTAATGTTTGAATACTCCATTAGTAGTGTAGCGCTTGACGCAGTCACGTCGATTAAATATTTCGGCGTAACATTGCAGAGCAATATGAAGTGGGACAGACATGTAATGGCAGTTGTGGGAAAGGCGGATAGTCGTCTTCGGTTCATTGGTAGAATTTTGGAATGCTGTGTTTCTTCTGTACAGGAGACCGCTTATAAAACACTAATACGACCTATTCTTGAGTACTGCTCGAGCGTTTGGGATCCCTACCAGGTCGGATTGAGGGAGGACATAGAAGCAATTCAGAGACGGGCTGCTAGATTACTGGTAGGTTTGATCATCACGCGAGACTTACGGATATGCTTCAGGAACTCGGGTGGGAGTCTCTAGAGGAAAGGAATCGTTCTTTTCGTGAATCGCTACTGAGGAAATTTAGAGAACCGGCATTTGAGGCTGACTGCAGTACAATTTTACTGCCGCCAACTTATATTTCCCGGAAAGACCACAAAGATAAGACAAGAGAGATTAGGGCTCGTACAGAGGCATATAGGCAGTCATTTTTCCCTCGTTCTGTTTGGGAGTGGGACAGGGAGAGAAGATGCTATTTGTGATACGAGGTACCCTCCGCCACGCACCGTATGGTGTATTGCGGAGTATGTATGTAGAAGTATATGTTCTCAGAAATGATAAGCTCACAAAGGTACATGTATCACATTGGAACAAACGAAATAAAATGTTCAAACATACCTACGTTATGTATTTTAATTTAAAAACCAACCTGTTACCAACTGTTTGTCTAAAATTGTGAGCCATATGTTTGTGACTATTACAGCGCCATCCATCACAAAGCGAAAAAAGTGGTCCAATTAAAACATTCATATTTCTTTACGTACTACACGAATATGTAATAAAAATGGGGGTTCCTATTTAAAAAAATGCAGTTTATATCCGTTTGACCTATGGCAGCGCCATCTAGCGGGCCAACCCTAACGCCATCTGGTTTCCCCCTTCAAGCTAAACAAGTTTCGTTCTTTGTAGTTTTTTCGTTAGACGCTTATTTCCTGAGATATTTGGCCTGATCACGATCAATGTACCACCCTGTATATAGGAAAAGAAATCCACTACTGTATAGCTACACTACTGATGACAAACAACTGGAGACAGAGCGACCTTAAGTGGAATTACCAAATAAAACAGATAGTGGGAAAGGCAGACACCAGACTCAGCTTCATAGGAAGAATCTTAAGAAAATGTAACTCATTCACAAAAGAAGTGGCTTATAAGGCGCTTGTTCGTCCGATTCTTGAGTATTGTTCATCTATCTGGGATCCCCATCGGGTAGGACTGATAGCGAAGATATAGCGGCGTGTTTCGTCACGGGATCGTTCAGTCGGAGAGAGAGCATTACGGAGATGCTAAACAAACTCCACTGGCAGACGTTACAAGAGAGGCGTTCTACATCACGGAGAGAGTTAGTATTCAGATTTCGGGACAACACTTTTGAGGAGGAGTCGGACAATATATTACTTACCGACAATCATTCTTCCCACACACTATTCGTGAGTGGAACAGGGTTGGAGGGAACAGGTAATGATACCGAAAGTACCCTCTATCACACACTATTAGGTGAGTTGCGGAGTATGACGTAGATGTAGAATCGAAGAATTTGGCAAGAAGCTAGGTTTCACAGTACAAGTAAAGGGGAAAAAAATCAGAAAAAAATATTCCTTCTGTCATTTGTTGTCCGACTTCACACATGAAATTATAACATGCTCGAAAGTCCTAGAATCCCTAGAATCGATAACTTGCGAGTATCAATGTCGATAATAGGCAAAAATCGTCAAGATCCTCATTCCCGGAATGGATGAACTGTCTATATGCGTAATGAAGTCTGTACGGAACCCTCAGTGCGGGAGTGCTACTCACACATGGTCAGTTTTTCTTATAGAAATTCTTGCTTAACTTAATAATTTGAAAGCTTTTTTGATAATGGTTAAGCTTTGCATCAACATTTATACAACATTCGTAAGAAGTGTGTCAGCACTCTCTATTACATTGATTAAAATTACATTGAGTATCGAAAACAATATGGCCAACTTAAGGCTACTCTTTGCATTGTGTAAGATTCTGCGATTCTCTATGGAAATAAATAAGCAGATATCGATAGTAAAATCAGTGGGCGAAACATGGGAGCGCGATCTAAGCACTGTTGAGATGGCCAGAAGAGATTTAGATGACTTAACTACGCATGAAGTTGGAATTCAAGGTAAAATTCGCAAGCATAGCGCAAAAGCAATTGCAGGGTTAGGCTCGCGATTGTTAGTCCGAGTTTGCAATAATACCGTGTTTTGCTTGTCAGTTAAAGAAGCCTCCTTATCCTCCAAATAATAATAATTATTCTCCACATCTAATTCATAAATATGCTGTGGATGTTAAATGTTAATGTAACTTTGCAATTGAAATTATTTGTTAATCTGGCACTCAGTCATTATTGATACTTACAAGGTCATTGTCAGGCATGTCGCCATTATTAATACTTGTCAAACTATTATTGGTCTTGATGATTTCTGAAGTGTTTAAATAGACTTAATTTATGAAATCCCTTCTTACAAGTTATTTAGTAGTTAACAGGACCCAAGCAAACGACTTTTTATTTTACTCGTTCTTAGCAATAATAAGCTTTTTGCCGTTGCTGCTGCATCTGCTGCGAATTGCTGTAAACCACTTGGAAAAAGGCAGTCATCTAAAGAGGAGAGTGTAGAGCTTAGGGCCAAAACCGAGACACTGACACACCACAACATGTCATGTACTCCAATCCAGTAAATTCCGTTGCACAAGCCAGATTCTGTATCACTTGTAAATTCTTATTCAAATACGCAGCCAGATAGCTTAGGTATTTATTGTTACTGCTTCATTTGTTCCTGTAGTTTTTCATATTCAAATACGCAGTCAGACAGATTATCCAAATGTTAGTTTTAAGTATTTCGTGTAACGATTTGTTGAGGGCTTAAATGACAGTGAAACTGACACTCATACAACACGCACATAGGGTTACGCAAGTCAGATTCCGATTACTGATAGCTGAGGTTGTTTATCGAGTCCATTTTCACAGACGAACATCGGCTTTATTTGTTGAAGGCACGTTACACATTGTAGTTCACTATATTTCACAACAGAAAAAATCTTTTAAGAAAAAAAAGATAGCTCCATCAATAAGAGCAGTGCCCGCTACAAGCAAAATTGTGGTTTCCATTCCCGGTTCGAAACAGTTTTAATCTGATAGACGTTCCAAAACAGCGCACGCGGCGCTGAAGTGTGAAAAATTTATTCTAAGACGGTTTTGTTTATATAATTACATTATGCAGTTCAATTGCAGTTGCTGTTGGCGATTCTGTGCTCCCGACTGCATTTTTTCATTACTACCTTGACATATGTTAGTTCCGCCACAATGTCACACACTGACTTACGCATCACCAAACGTGCAGTTTAACGCTACGTTTATAGTCCCAGCGAATATGATTTCGGTCACGAAATTTTGTTCCGTTCTGGCTTAATCTTTGGAAACGGTACAGGGTTATTTTCGAAAGTACCACGAAACTTTCAACCAGCAATTTATGCACTCCTGTTACGCAAATGTGGAAAACGCGTGACATCGTCAACAGCTTTAAAGGTTGGAAATGCTCTTGATAACAGTAATGCGAAACTAATTGCCGCGAACGTGCTGGCAGTTTTATAATCCGGCGCCGCGCTGCCTCTAATACATTATTGATTGTATGGCGTAGCGTGGCAGTTACGAAGAGTAATTTTCAGCGGGCCATCATCGGCCCCACATTCTGCCAATTTGATGAAGCGCTGCCGGGCTAATGATGCGATCGCGTAGTGCTGCGCTGCGTTTACAAAGTTTAGTTTCGACCGAGCGATCGGCGGCTCTCGCATGGCGTCGGAAGCGCGCTTGAATGGTTACGCTGCTTTGCGCTCGTCGTCAGGGCTGCACGAAATGTCTCGTCTACCAGGTGTACCGGTATGAAATGAGCGTTAAGATACAAACGTGTCGATAGGGAACATTTGTTGTGAACGTGCCTTACTTTTTTTTTGTTTGGTTGGTATGACGTCTGTCAAAGATATTTAGTATACATCAAGTCATGGAACAAACAACATCATATGTTTTCATCGTGTTAACAATGTCGAATTTTGGATCAGGAAATGATGATTTGCGGAAAGCGTTAATTTTTTGTTTTCATTTGAAAAAAAGTGCTGCAGAGTCGCATCGAATGCTTTTCGAGGCATAGGTGATCATGCTCTATCAGAAGCAACATATAAAAGATGGTTTCAACGGTTCAGAAATAATGATTTTGATGTAAGAAATGAAGAACGGGGAAGACCACCAAAAAAGTTCGAAGACACCGAATTGCAAGCAATATTGGATGAAGATGATACTTTGAGTCAGAAGCAAATGGCAGCAATGCTAAATGTTGCACAACAAACAATTTCTGACCGTTTGAAAGCTATGGGAAAGATCCAAAAGTGTGGAAAATGGGTGCCACATGAATTGAATGAAAGACAGATGGCAAACCGAAAAACCATTTGTCAGATTTTGCTTCAAAGACATGAAAGAAAATCAATTTTGCATCAAATTGTTACTGGCGATGGACTTATTTTAAGAATCCTAGACTTGAAAAATCATGGGTTAATCCCGGGACAACCATCAACATCGACTGCAAAACCAGATCGATTCGGCAACAAGACAATGCTCTGTGTTTGGTGGGATCAGAAAGATGTGGTGTATCATGAGCTTCTAAAACCCGGTGAAACTGTGAATACTAATCGCTACAGGCAACAAATGATCAGTTTGAACTAAGCGTTGAAAGAAAAAAGACCAGAATGGGCTAGAAGACATGGCAAAGTAATTTTTTTACACGACAATGCACCTGCACACACAGCAAAACTGGTTCAGGATACAATCAAAACACTTGGCTGGGAGCTGCTATCCCACCCACCGTATTCACCAGACTTGGCCCCTTCCGACTACCATTTGTTTTAATCAATGGGACACGCATTGGCTGAGGAACACTTCGATTCCTACGAAGAAGTCGAAAATTGGGTGTCTGATTGGTTTGCTTCAAAAGACGAACATTTATATTGGCGTGGTGTCCACAAATTACCAGAAAGGTGGTCAAAATGTATAGAAAGCAATTACCAGTACTTTGAATAAAATGTTTTTACTTTTCAATTCAAAATTAGTGTTTCAGTTTCACAAAATGACGCCCATTTCATACCGGTACACCTGGTATATTACAAATAAGCGAGCATTTAGTAGACGAAAAATCTGAAGTTTCATCTCACTGAAAACCATATCTTCTCATTCGCTTGACAACTGGAAGGATATGAAACCGGTAATACAGGAATGTGATAGGTGTGTTCGAAGTGTAGGTGATGAAGTCTTCTCGGGTTATCAACCGAGTAAAGGCGTCGTTCTGAGGCAACGTTTCAAGTTTCCAATATGTCATCTTCAGGTGAATTGTCGGATTCGCGTTCTGACCGCACGCCGCACGCCTCCGGAAGGGGTTGTCGCGGCCCGAGGGGGGGGGTGGGGGGGAGATTCGGAGGCCTGTGGTGGTGAGGCCTCCCTGCGTGCTGGAGGGTTCGGGTGTCGCATTCCGTCCGCTGCCTTCGCCGGTTTCGCATCGGAGCTTTCTTGTCGTATTTTTGTTATGGCTGCATCTCATGCGAAGCTAAGTTGGAAGCTGCTATTTCGGTTGGCACGGTTATCACGGACTCGTATTTCCACGGCCTCTTTAAAGATCGAATCATAGAACACATTCACCCTACACAGCGGCCTTGCTTGTTTGAAGCCAAACACATACTTTTCCTTGAGACTGTGATCCGCCGCTGCAGATTTCTCCTTTTGGCCTAAGCGAACGCTCCTTATGTTTTCCGAGTAGCGTTGAGATATACAGGGTGGTCAATTGATCGTGGCCGGGCCAAATATCTCACGAAATAAGCGACAAACGAAAAAACTACAAAGGACGAAACTCTTCTAGCTTGAAGCGGGAAACCAGATGACGCTGTGGTTGTCCCGCTAGATGGCGCTGCCATAGGTCAAACGAATATCAACTGCATTTTTTAAAATAGGAACCCCAATTTTTATTACATATTCGTGTAGTACGCAAAGAAATGTGAATGTTTTAGTTGGATCACTTTTTTCGCTTTGTGATAGATGGCGCTGTAATAGTTAGAAACGTTTGGCTCACAATTTTAGACGAACGGTTGGTAACAGGTAGGTTTTTTAAATTAAAATACAGAATATAGGTACGTTTGAACATTTTATTTCGGTTGTTCCAATGTGATACATGTGCCTTTGTGAACGTATCATTTCTGAGAACGCATGCTGTTAAAGCGTGATTACCTTAAATACCACATTAATGCAATAAATGCTCAAAATGATGTCCGTCAACCTCAATGCATTTGGCCTTCAGGCAGGCAACCCCTTCGACACCTATCAGATTCCACATAACTGCAAGCAGGTGTTAGAGCAGCTGTATTGCACCACTTACGAGGGCTATTCGGAAAGTAAGGTCCGATCAGTCACGAAATGGATACCACTGCGAAAATTCCTCTCAACAGCGAGTAGTTCGCCTTCCTTAATATTCGCACATGCATTGACAATGCGCTGACGCGTGTTGTCAGGCGTTGTCGGTGGATCACGATAGCAAATATCCTTCAACTTTCCCCACAGAAAGAAATCCGGGGACGTCAGATCCGGCGAACTTGCGGGCGATGGTATGGTGCTTCGACGACCAATCCACCTGTCATGAAATATGCTACTCAATACCGCTTCAACGGCACGCGAGCTATGTGCCGGACATCCATCGTGTTGGAAGCTCATCGCCATTGTGTCATGCAGTGAAACATCTTGTAGTTACATCGGTAGAACATTACGTAGGATATCAGCATACATTGCACCATTTAGACTGCCATCGATAAAATGGGAGCCAATTATCCTTCCTCCCATAATGCCGCACCATACATTAACCCGCCAAGGTCACTGATGTTCCACTTGTCGCAGCCATCGTGGATTTTCCGTTGCCCAATAGTGCATATGATGCCGGTTTACGTTACCGCTGTTGGTGAATGACGCTTCGTCGCTAAATAGAACGCGTGCAAAAACTCTGTCATCGTCCCGTAACTTCTCTTGTGCCCAGTGGCAGAACTGTACACGACGTTCAAAGTCGTCGCCATGCAATTCCTTGTGCATAGAAATATGGTACTGGTGCATCGATATTGGAGTATTTTCGACACCGACATTTTTGAGATTCCCGATTCTCGGGCAATTTGTCTGCTACTGATGTGCGGATTTGCCGCGACAGCACCTAAAACATCTGCTTGGGCATCATCATTAGTTGCAGGTCGTGGCTGACGTTTCACATGTGGCTGAACACTTCCTGTTTCCTTACGTAACCTAACTATCTGGCGAACGGTCCGGACACTTGGATGATGTCGTCCAGGATACCGAGCAGCATACGTACCACACGCCCGTTGAGCATTTTGATCACAATAGCCATACATCAATACGATATCGACCTTTTCCGCATTTGGTAAACGGTCCATTTTAACACGGGTAATGTATCACGAAGCAAATACCGTCCGCACTGGCGGAATGTTACGTGATACCACGTACTTATACGTTTGTGACTATTACAGCGCCGTCTATTACAAAGCGAGAAAAGTGGTCCAACTAAAACATTCATATTTCTTTACGTACTACACGAATATGTAAAAAAAATTGAGGTTCAAATTTTAAAAAACGCAATTCATATCCGTTTGATCTATGGCAGCGCCATCTAGCGGGCCAACCATAGCCCCTATCTGGTTTCCCCCTTCAAGCTAGACGTGTTTCGTTCTTTGTAGTTTTTTCGTTTGATGCTTATTTCGTGAGATATTTGGCCCGGTCACTATCAATGAACCACCCTGTATAAAGGGTCTATACAAGGGAGATGTACTTGCGGGTAATATTATTGAAATGGAACACGCTGTACACTGAAGAGCCAAAGAAACTGGTAAAACTGCCTAATATCGTGTAGGGACCCCGCGAGCACGCGGGAGTGTCGCAACACGACGTGGCATGGACTCCACTAATGTCTGAAGTAGTGCTGGAGGGAAGTGACAAAATAAACCCTGTAGGGCTGTCCATAAATCCGTAAGAGTACGAGGGCGTGGAGATCTCTTCTGAACAATACATTGCAAGGCATCCCAGATATGCT
This sequence comes from Schistocerca americana, assembly GCF_021461395.2. Classification (NCBI taxonomy): domain Eukaryota; kingdom Metazoa; phylum Arthropoda; class Insecta; order Orthoptera; family Acrididae; genus Schistocerca; species Schistocerca americana. The sequence goes on along the minus strand of NC_060126.1, from coordinate 397,836,269 downwards.
CAATATTATTCACGCGTGGGGAGTTTGGTGTTCAATCGTCCAATGTTTACGCTATTTACACCCAGCGAGGCGTCGTTTGGCATTTTCCGGTGTCATGTGTGGCTTATGAATAGCCGGTCGACCATGAAATCCAAGTTTTATCACCTCCCGCTTAGCTGTCATAGTACTTGCAGTGGATCCTGATGCATTTTGGAATTCCTGTGTGATGGTCTGGATAGATTACTATCCTCTTCAACTGTTGGCAGTCTCTGTCAGTCAACAGACAAAGTCGTCCTGTACGCTTTTGTGCTGTACGTGTCCCTTCACGTTTCCACCTCACTATCACATCGGATGTTTAGGAGTACAGACGTATGACAGAGGTGACACCCATTCACTTGACCACGTTCGATGTCCGTGAGTTCCGTGGAGTGCCCCATTCTGCTCTCTCACGATGTCTAATGACTACTTAGGTCGCTGACATGGAGTACCTGCCAGTAGGTGGCAGCACGATGCACCTAATACGAAAAACGTAGGTTTTTGGGGGTGTCCAGATACTTTTTATCACATAGTGTATGTGAGTGGCTCGAAGACTTCTTAAATAATTGAACCCACAATGATGTGCTCGACGGCGAGTGTACGTCAGAGACAAGGGTATATATATATATAAATGATTTGCCGGACAGAGTGGGCAGTTGGTGTGATAAATGGCAGCTAGCCGTAAATGTGGAAAAATGTAAGTTAATGCGGACGAGTAGGAAGATCAAACATGTAAAGTTCGGATACAGTATTAGTAGTGTCCTGCTTGACACAGTCACATCGTTTTAATATCTGGGCGCAACGTTGTACAGCGATATGAGGTGGAACTAACATGTGAGAATTGTGGTAGGGAAGGCGAAGGATCGACTTCTGTTTATTGGGAGAATTTTAGGGAAGCGTGGTTCACCTGTAAAGGAGAATTCTGAGCAGAGTTTCAATAAATTATAATCAACAGAAAAATACTAGTGTTTTTTTGTGGTGTACACTACCAGACACTTCTCATTTCTTTTCTGGTAAAGTAGCAAATGGTGGACACACTAAGTTTTCTTTTATTTATGAATTTTAGTTAATATTTTTGTTTTTTGAACGTATAATGCAGAAGTGTGAGGGAGCCTTCGAATTTTTCAGTGTTTGTTTGATGTCCACAATTACTTCTGAAAACAACAACCAGTTATTTCAGAAACCGGTTAAGCCGGCCGGTGTGCCCAAGCGGTTCTAGGCGCTTCTAAGTTCTAGGGGACTGATGATCTCAGATGTTAAGTTCCATAGTGCTCAGAGCCATTTGAACCATTTAGAAACCGGTTATTCTGAGCAGTTTTGATGCTCAGGTTGAATCGGAAATGCAGAAAATTGATATAAATGAAAACCAGTTTTTTCCAGCGATAAACATCGTCCATGAAACATCTCTTTAAAAGCATCAGGGGTAGATTTGCGCTCTACCAAACCTACGATTCGGTAATTTCGATCCACTATATAAATGACGTAGTGAATGGTAGGATTACTGGTAACATTGGTAGAATTGATAGGAGAAGAAACATAAATGAATGTCTTAGTGAGAAAAGACATCTCTTTGTTTTTTGTTTGTTTGGTTGGTTGTTTTGCGCATTATGGGAACCATACATCATTTATTGGTAGTCCGTTGTATGTTCTATATCCTTCCAGAATATAGATAAGCAATAAAAATTAGCTGATCTCGAAACTTCGGTGCTTTTGTGTAAGAAAAACAATTACTTCTGATGCAAGTATAATTTACATGCACAAACGTACAGAGCAGAAGACTCTTAGCGTTGGATTGAATAACTGTTAAAGTTAAGTGGGTCCAATCTCTTCTGACAGTAGCTATATTTCTTCTACTAAAATAGGCCTATTGTACTTAAATCTGAAAAAAAAACTTACCTGAAACCGAATCAGACTCCTTCAGCACATCAAAGTATCTCCAGTTCCTTAATTATGTCTCAGATACTATTAAAGTATATTTCATTCAATTAAAATTCTACAATTTCCTTAGGTGATGAAGAACTTTATTTTAAAATTGCTCTTTCAAGAGTCAGACAGTAACTGTAGCAACCTAATTCATTTATAAAACAAAGCGGAATGCACGAATACTGTGAGCTACAGTTTATGCATCTTAACATTGATTCGCGCATTGATTTCAGCTAGACTTCTAATATATGCAACCTCATAGATAAATTAGTATTAATCCATGATAATATGATTGTACAGTCTTTGATTCAAACAAACTCCTCTGTGACCTACAACATATTTTGTTGTTTGTGTGACTTTTTTTGCAAGTATGTTAGGGTTGTGATGGTGGGAATCAATGTTCTAAGGATATTCCGAATAAGATATTTGATAGTAGAACATTGTTCTTGTAGTAAAACTTGAAGACATGGCGAATCGCCTTTGCATAAGAGACCCATCTTATTGCACATATGATCACCAGCCGCGTTACAATGTAATCATCGCTGTACTATGCATATTGTCCAAACACTACGTAAACTAACTTTAAAATTATATACTGTCAGCCCGAGGAATAAATTCGTAGTCCCGAAATCAAGATACATATTACTACAAAAGTAAAGAAAAACATATTTTTATATCATTGTTTCTACAACTTGTAAGCATTACAGTCTGAAGATTATAACAAAACATCTGAAAATGAATGAAAACTTCAAAACAAAATAATATGAGTAAAAATAATTACTCTGAATAATTTTAAATAGATTAATGCAATATTTAATCTGTAGTTCTTTCACACAAATCGTTAAGTGAATGTCTTGTATATCAATTATCTTTGTATGATAACAACAAGAAAATTACAAACTGAGTTAATCAGTTTAACTAAAAACTTTTTAATATACTACAATGAATTGAAAGTACTATTTCCGTACACTATCCACATCATAAAAAATCAGGCTACTGAATGAAGATTAGATAGGATCATTTGTTTTACATGAAAGACAGACTTGTTATGTTTGTTGTAACTGAAATTTGTCACTGATTTTCTTAAATAACGTTAAATTTGTATATATGCACCTATAAGTAACGCAGAACTACTTTGATAACAGTAGTAAAAGTTTTCGTTTTCCTTCGCTTACCATGACTATATGATATTATCTACTGTAAAACAAAGGGTACAGTACACCGACATTAATGCTATTGAACTGAAGTAAGGCCAACAGTGTAAAGTGGTTGGTCTTGGCTAAAATAGGATGGCGACAGCCGATAATGCTATCGATATAGCGATAGTTTGAATCTATCTATGGTCTTGTTGGCTGTTAATAGTGCATGTCCATTTTTCGTCATATGATGTAGAATCTTTTTCTGTTCCACTGCATGACAGTTAGGTCGTATGTCACTCCATTTATGACGGAGAGGGGAGGGTTCCAGACACCCCCCCCCCCCCAGAATCCCCCTACCCCCCCTTGGCTACATTCTTGCTCTACCCCAGCACTGCAACACCCTCACACTGAAGTCACTATAGAGCTGAGCTTGGAAGAGTTCTACCCCAGTTCGTGAGCTCAGCTTGAACAGCCAACATCGTCTAATAGCACAATGTTGGTCGAAGTCCAGTGGAACATCTAGGCGTGTTAATGTTGAACGCTATACTCCACAACTAGAATTTGTGTGATGATATGCATCAAGTGATATTTTTATAGTCAATGACAGTCGTATTCTACACTCTCCTGTAGCAAATAAATGTCTCAAGTTAAGTAAATATTTTGTCCATTCATGTAATGAAGGTAAATAATCTTTCATCTGTTGCAGTTAAAAATGAATCATCTCGCAGAGCACTCAGAGAATCCACAGTCGTTGCCTGACGGGCGTAGTTTTGCCTGGTCACAATATCCCTATTTTCCGAGAAACTACTGATGCACATAGGCCCAACTAAAGTTTAAAAAAAGCAAAATTTCGAAATTAATAGAGGCTAGAATCTTCCTGATAGCGAATTGTCGTAACTAGCTTGAAACCACGCCGGCTATGGTCAGAGAATGGGTTGTGGTCAACATCGCTCTTGCAACTCTTCTTTATTTATTATTGCTTACGGTCTCGACGCTCACCACGTAGAACCTAATGCGGGTAATATTTCCTCACAGCCACAGGAAGATGTATACAGCTTTCGTTAAACACCCACTTCCTGATTTGTAATGTAGTTTAAGCATTTGCAATAAAGGGTGAAACAACACTGACAAAAGAAGTAAAGCAACTGAAAGATGTGATTGTATGTCGATGTAATGTCGGACATGTACACATAATTGGCGGGTATATAAATAGAGTTACAATTCTCTGTGACTGATATAATGACCACTAGATGCATTATTGTTGTTCGTGTTTCGTGTTGTTACCAGGTTTGGCAGGGTGTATAAGGGACGTGAACAGCGTCGGAGGTTTAGTGGTTACTGTGAACGATATGGATATGCTGCGTACTTGTGTAGCACAGCGTTATCAACACCTGGCAGAGTTCGTTGTGGGCCTCCATTTGGCTGGCTCCCCGATGATGCAATATCCTTATTTGTGTGGCATTGCTACAGAACAGTGTCCCGATGTTGGGCTGTGTGGGAAACTAAGGGCGGACGTACCCGTTCTCAAGGTTCCAGTCCACTACGTGTGACTACCAGAATTGAGTAACGCCATACTGTGCACCAAGCACATAGTGTTCCTACCACCTGAGATCCAGTAGTGCCGCGCGGGATTAGCCGAGCGGTCTGGGGCGCTGCAGTCATGGACTGTGCGGCTGGACCCGGCGGAGGTTCGAGTCCTCCCTCGGTCATGGGTGTGTGTGTTTGTCCTTAGGATAATTTAGGTTAAGTAGTGTGTAAGCTTAGGGACTGATGACCTTAGCAGTGCAGTCCCATAAGATTTCACAAACATTTGAACTTTTGAACATCCGGTAGTGGACTCGCTGAAGTATACTGTGTCATCTGGCACCATTGGGTGGAGACTAGCAGCAGTTAGACTGTGGAATTGCCGCCTCACGCAGAGGTTCCCATTAACACCGCAACACCAACAGTCGTGACAGGTGACCATGTCCTACTGATGAATGGCCTTGCAATGAGTCAAGTGATGACTGACGATTCTGTACTACCCCGGTTGACTATTGTCGGTAACCGTACGTGTTGGCACAATAGTTAGCGCACAGGATTCGCATTCTGGAGGATTACGATTCAAATTCGGTCCGGCCGTTAAGATTTAGCTTTTCTGTGATATCCTTAAATCGCTCCAGGCGTATGCCATGGTGGTTCCTTTTAAAACCCCACGGCCGGTTACCGTCCATATCCTTTCGTAATCCGAGCTTGGATTCCGTCTCTAACGGCCGCGCTGTTGACGGGACATTAAAATCCACATCTGCACGTGGTACGCATCTCTATGAACTGCCTGTGTGACATGAGGTGCTCTTGTGACCAGCAAGATCCCCAAACCTGTCCCTGGTACTACGTGTGGCACCAGCTCGGCTGCCAATTGTGCCCCACAGCCAGTATCCACAATATCAAGAAGTTATACTATTGCCGGTTTCGTTGTACATTCGAAATAACAAAACTTACGTTCTAAACCCATGAAACCTGATTTCGTTTTACAACACCCCAACGACCCCCTTAAAGTCAATATATATCATAACATGAAGTAGGGAAGAGTTATGTTGGCAAATACGACATCTTTGCCTATAAGCTAACACCAAGAAGTTTTGTTATGAAAAGAGGAGGAAGAAACCTCAGATTTAATTAATTGACAAATATCCAAGTGATAATTGCAATTAATATCTTGGAAGCTAAGTCCAAGTTGATGTTAGTCAGAGATAACTTTTATGTGGAAGAGAGTTGTAAGCGCAACGAAAAAATTCAATGCGCCTACAATACTCTTTCACAGAAGATGTCGCTTGCTGGCTCTCGTCCTGTAAAGACGTGCGAGAACAAATCTTGTCTTAGTTACTGAGAGCACGGAACGCGACGAGATTGTTTTGCGTTCAGAAGTGTTTCTTGCGTGACGTGATTCACGAACTTCGGAAACTGATTTTCTAAACAGAGACAGGAACTGATAGACGCGTTTAACTGTGCATAACGGGTTAATTGAACTTTATTGACGAAACTAGTGAATATTGGACTTGACTTTCAAATAGTTGGAACTAAAAGAAGAGTGGATAGTGTATCAAAGGACTATACTCAATTAGTGTCGAGTAGGACACAATTACACGACTTCACGAAGATAATACAATTACGCTGAAGAGTCAAGTTGTCGTAATTGTCAAGAAACTTAATTTTAATAGAACTGACTTTACCAGCCAACTGCGTGTGCGTGTGCGTGTGGTGTGAAAGTTATAAAGTATTTAGTGGCCAAGGAACAATAAACTGTTCGTTCCAAGTGAAATATCAAGCTTGGAGTACATTATTAAGTGATATAATCAATGATAGTTAACCAAAGACTGTTCAGCAAGGACAATTTAATCTGAATATCAAAATACCTACTTCATTAATTGAAAAGAGAACTTTTGAACTTTTTTTTAACATTACGGCGTAGGTTCACTCAGACGTGATCAAAGAGTATCTGTGGATCTCGCTTCATACAGGTTCAACAACTCCATAGCAACGAGCCAACAACGTACGAGAAGACTGATAATTACAGTTTCCTCGCAATTGGTGGTGTGTACGATGCGGATGAGGTAAGATTTAACAACCACTTCATATACAGGCAATGAGTCATTCAATCTTAAATCAGAAGAAGCATCCATCGTACGAGTTCGCATTTCTGTCTCCCGTTCACCAGCGGGGACCTGCGTCATCGCGCATCGTGTCTCAACTCCACTGCGAGAGCTGTGGCAGCAGCAGCTCTACGGAGTCGACAATATCAGCACGCGGTTGGAGTGCGGGGACGCCACAGTTTCCTCCTCGCCGTATGATAGCTTCATCTGTTTTGCCAGGCAGTGTAAATATAAAATACAAAACAAAAAATCACCCAAAACCCTTAAAACGGGGTACCATATTTGTTGACCATGTACACTTCCATCGTCGTCGTCGGCTGATACTCGTATCCGAGTTTTCATTTCTCTCCTGAGATTTCCTTTGTCACGGTTCAGGCGTGGAAGTGCCGTTGATGGCTTAGCAATCCAATCCTAGCGTGGAACAGGCGGCCACAGACATTACAGCTGATGGAAGGTGGAGGACGTGGCTGAGCCTGGAGGAGTTTACGTCTCTGGCGTTTGTCATTCTCCATTCTTCGACGTTCCAGCTCAAAGTTTTGAAGAGCATTTGAGGTAACTGAGCGCCAGCGACTTCGGTCTTCTGCTATTGTGGACCAGTTACTCGGATCGATGTTCAAGTTTTTCAGATTTTTCTTGTACTGATCCTTATAACGTTTGAGAGGGGCACCTCGTGGCCTTTTACCTGTGCTCACTTCGCTGTACAGCATTTGGCGTGGAAGTCTGTCATTTTTCATCCGCTGGACATGTCCGACCCATCTGAGTTGATGCCCAATGATAAGAGCTTCCATGCTATGCATTTTTGCTTTCTCTGGAACAGCCGTGTTGGATATGAAGTCATCCCATTTCAGGTTCATGATATATCTTAGCTTCTGTTGGTTGAAGCGTTCTAGTTTCTTCAGATCGCAGCGATATAACGTCCAGGTTTCGCAACCATATAGCAGGGTGGAAATGACTACAGCTTTGTACACCATCAGTTTGGTGTACAGTGTTAGGTCTTTATTCAGGAAGACACGCTTTGTAAGACGACCAAATGCTACATGTGCAGCACGTAATCTATTCTCCACATCTTTTCCAGATGAGCAGTTGGATGACAGTATGCTTCCCAGGTAGAGGAAATGGTCCACTTGTTCCAAGGGTGTATCATAGATGGATATGCTGAAGTCAGGAACGGAGGAGCCAGGAGTTGGCTGCGCCATCACCTTTGTCTTTGGAATATTGATGGAGAGACCAAATCGTTCCTACGCCCTGCTGAAGGAATCAACTGACAGCTGCAACTCTGCAGGTGAATGAGCTGGAGAGGCATTGTCATCAGCATACTGCAGCTCTGTCACACGAGTGGTACTGGTGAACCTTTTTGAATGGAGTCTGGACTGGTTGAATAATCCTCCATCAAACCTGTACTTTAGTTCTATTCCTGCATTGTTTACGGTTGTCTCGCAAAGCATAGCTGCCAGATACAATGCAAATAATGTTGGTGCAAGAACGCATCCTTGTTTAAGCCCACTTGTTATTGGGAATTCACCAGTCATTTCATTCTGGCAGAGGACCTGTCCAGTCATATCAACGAGGAGAGCTTCAATCAGGTCAACAAAATGTTCAGGGCAGCCGAAGCGTTTTAAGACCATCCACATGGCTTCTCTGGGAACTGTATCAAAGGCCTCTTCTAGATCGTAGAAAACAAGTAGTAAAGGCTTTTGCTGTTCTCTGCACTTCTCCTCTTCTTCTCTTTCAGAGACTATACTACCTGAGTCTCAATACGGGTTTCGACCTTCAAGAGGGACAATTGACATGATCTTCTGTGCACGACAACACTTCCATCACATCAGGAGCAACAGTAGAAGACTCACTGGCACTTTCTAGCCTTAACCATTGGTACATCTCAGGGTTAAGGAATTTATGTTCTCCAGGAAGTCTCTGCTATTGAATTCTACATTTATTATATGTACTAATATTACTTACGTTCATGTGAGTGAGACCCTGATTGCCAGGGACAACAATGTGAATCCTTAGAACCGGAGTTCCACGAAATCCCTGCCATCCCCAAACAGTCTCGAACGTATCGCACGCCAGTCCTGAAATGGGGCCACAAGTGATCATTCCGAGTGGGGTTAACCAACTGGGAAGCCACAGAACCAACCCTCCTTTCCGGACCCCCACTGCTGCACAAACCACCTACAAGTTTTAATTCAATCGTTCTCTATACAAATATGCCAAGTCCGCCATGAATAATGGAGGGCCTATGGTGGATTCAAGGTGAAATGTCGATACACAATTAAAGGTCCTGCGCCTAGTGATGCTTCTGGCACGCTACATAGTGTGTGAACAGTCAACAAGTCCCCGTGGACAGTGGGCATGTGAAAGAGAGATCAAGGCTCTACAGGTTGCCAGCAAAGAAAGAAGACTCACCAGAGGCAGATTCGCCGGACGGATGTTTGCCTTCTTCACTGAGCTTCCTCAACTGCTTCTTGTGTTTCATGCGCCGGTTCTGGAACCACGTCTTCACCTGGAACATTGGCACACGCACCATCAACACATGTCTCATCTATGGACCTATTTGCACAAATTCAGCCACATGGTGCGTGTCTCCCAAGAGATATTTAACGCAATCTGTATCCCTTTTTTATTCAGCATATACTCTATGCAATTAAGTTAACATCGAACTGAAATATACATTATCTGATTAAAACTGCCTGGACACCCTTACCGACTGCTTCACTCCAGACCCGAGCATCCAGCATCACTATCTTCTCTGGTTTCGGCTCTTGACGAGAATGAACTGCCTTTCCTCAACAGCCATTCAGGCACCTCTTTGCAAGTGTCCCAGCAGAGGTCAAGTCGTTATGAAGGAGAAGAACAGACACACACCATATTACATTGAAGAGCCAAAGAAACTGGTACACCTGCCTAATATCATGTAGGGCTCCGCGGCACGCAGAAATACCACAGCATGACGTGGCATGGACTCGATTAAGGTCTGAAGTAGTGCTGGAGGGAACTGACACCATGAATCCTGTGGGGCTGTCCATAAATCCGTATGAGTACGAGGGGGTGGAAATCTCTTCTGAATAGCACGTTGCAAGACATCCCAGATATACTCAATAATGTTCATGACTGGGGCGTTTGGGGGCCAGTGGAAGCGTTTAAATTGAGAAGGGCGTTCCTGGAGCCACTCTGTAGCAATTATGGACGTGTGGGGTGTCGCAATTGTCATGGTGGAACTACCCATCGGAATTCACAATGGACATGAATGGATTCAGGTGATCAGACAAGATACATACGTTCGTGTCACCTGTCAGAGTCGTATGTAGACGTATCAGTGATCCCACATCACTCCAACTGCACACGCCCCACACCATTACAGGGCCTCCACCAGCTTGACCAATCCCCTGCTGACATGCAGGATCCATGGATTCATGAGGTTGTCTCCATACCCGTACACGTCCATCCGATCGATATAATTAGAAACGAGACTCGTCCGATCAGGCAACATGTTTCCAGTCATCAACAGTCCAATGTCGGTACGGATGGGCCCAGGCGAGGCGTAAAGCATTGTGTAGTGCAGTCATCAAGGGTACACGAGTGTTTCTTCGGCTCCGAAAGCCCACATCGATGATGTTTCGTTGAATGGTTCGCACCCTGACACTTGTTGATGGCCCAGCACTGAAATCTGCAGCAATTTGCGGAAGGGTTGCACTTCTGTCACGCTGAAGGATTCTCTTCAGTCGTTGTTGATCTTTTTCCGGCCGCAGCGATGTCGGAGATTTGACGTTTTACCGGATTCCTGATATTCAAGGTACACTCGTGAAATGGCCGTACGGTAAAATCCGCACTTCATCACTACCTCAGAGATGCTGTGTCCCATCGCTCGTGCGCCGATATAACACCACTTTGAAACTCACTTAAATCTTGATAACCTGCCATTATAGCAGCAGTAACCGATCTGACAACTGGGTGGAGAAGAATTGTGTCACGAAATTTTAACTCTGGATTGTTGATGCCAGTAGGAACTAAAATTATTAATGTTGTGTAGGTCGACAACGCACCATTTTTAAACTACAGAAACTTGGCGCCACGGGCTCCGGTTGGCGGTGGGATTGCGCTGTTGCCGTTCTTCGGTTGACGGGCAGCGCTATGGTTTTCGGTTCACACATACAAACGTCCCTCGCCCCGTGACTCCCCCAACGTGATACGCGCGCGTGTCGATTAGGTCTTGCCGTTTGTCTCCACCTCACGTCAGCGGCATTCACACGTAAGCTTCGCTTCGGAGCACACACGTCACCTGTGATTTAGTCATACAGTAAGCATGGCGGCACAGTACTCGTTTGAAGAACAACGAGACATGCTTTTTGTTTATGAACTATCCGATGGTAATGCGCATGAAGCTCGACGGTTGTAGGAGGAACGGTACCCAGCAAGACGCCACCCACACCCTCAAATTTACTGCAATTTACCAGCGACTTGGTGAAACAGGCTCGTTAGCGGGATATCATTGCGATGACTTCGAACACGACGGGATGCTGCCTTTGGAGAGAGTGTTCTCGAGCGCTTCGAGGAAGCACCTACGACAATTACTCGAGCGGTTGGACACGACATGGGGGCCACTCATCGGTTAGTCTGGGAGGTTTTGAGAGATGACGGCCAGCATCCATTTAGTTTCTACCCTGTACAAGACCTAAATCCGGTGGCGGTGTATGGACACAGGGTAGGGTTTTGCCGATGGTTTTTGCGACGTGTTGCACAAGATCTCGACTTCCTTGCCATTGTGTTGTTTATCGACGAGTGCACCTTCCACCAGGGTGGCCATACAACACTCAAAACGTTCATTACTGGGCAAGGGGAAATCCTCACGTCACGTACACCCACTGGCACCAGGAACGACTTTCGCTCAACATTTGGGCAGGCATTGAGGGTGACGATCTGATTTGGGCGGTCCGTCTACCTCTTCGACTTACCGGGACAAATTACCTTCACTTTTGGCAAGAAACTCTACCCGGCCTACTGGAAGATGTTCCCCTGAACATATGTCTACGCATTTAGTTGCAGCATGATGAGGCGCTCGCGCATAGCAGTCGTGCTGTGCGCGGATTTTTAAATGAACTCTTCGACGGCCGGGAAATTGGCAGAGGTGCTCTTAGGCAATGGCCCCTGCGATCACCAGACCTCACGCCACGGGTCTTTTTCCTGTGGGGATTCTTCGAGGTTCTAGTTCACCCACCAAGACACGAACTACCTAGAAACGAAGAGGAATTAATGGATCGCATTCAACATGCCACTAGTCACATCAGGACAGTGTCACGAATCTTTGAAACATTTTGGCAAAACACCATTCGACGTTACCAAGCTTGATTCGCGTCAGAGGGTCTCGAGTTCGAGCATCTGCTTTAAGTAAACAATGGCCTAGCTACAAAAAAGGCCCTTTTCAGGGCGACACAATTTGTAAAAGACTTTCAGTATGCGAATTAACAGCTATTGACGGGTTTGTTCCCGGTACGTGTTATCATGAAACTACACTGGATGTGTCGGGTCACTGGCGAATTCGCACCCAAGCCCCCAGAATGGAAGGCTGGCGCGCTACCACCGAGCCTGCGGGCCGCCTTGGATACATCGCCATCTCCGGCAGGCAAAGCATTCGCGGTCATGCGTTGTCCAGAGCATCCGGCAACAGGGCAATCCCGCGGCCAATCGGAGCGCGTGGCGCCAAGTTTCTGTAGTTTAAAAATTGTTGTCAAGCTACACAACATTAGTAATTCTGGTTCCTACTGGCATCAGCCATGCAGGGTTAAAATTTTTTCGTGACACAATTTTTCTACACCGTGTATAGGTGTTGCCGACCGTATGGCCATCTTTTGACTGTTTATGTGTCTCCGTATTTAAATACACATGCCTATACCAGTTTCTTTGGCGCTTTAGTGTAATATCAACTAATAGGTGTGCGGATACTTTTGATCAGATAGTGTTGATAAAGCTTACGTTATAAAGGAGTCTGATACTTGTGAAAAATATCGCTTTTGTTTTTGTAGCTAAGTGTTATTGCTACTCAAAGGTTGGAGGTTTTTCCCTGTAGCGGTGAGCGGTACCTGTGTCTCGGAGAGGTTGAGGGCGTTGGCCAGCTCGACGCGCTCTGGCGTGGAGAGGTACCGCTGCGCCTCGAACCGCTTCTCCAGGCCGGTCAGCTGCTGGTCCGAGAAGACGGTGCGCGCCTTGCGGCGCCGGCAGTGCTTGGCTGACAGCTCCGCCGCCGCCGCCCCCGCACTGCCCGCCAGCAGCGGCCCGAACGGCATGCCTCCTGCACAGCCCGACACACGCCGCCCGTCACCAGCTGCTGTCTGCTCAAGACGTGCGCGTGCAAAGTGCAAGTAAACTTCTTTCTCCTGAGCACTCAATACAAGCTTTCCTCGCTTCTTATAAACAGTTAAGATTATTAAATTTTTTCTCTCTCTTTCAGATGTCTGTTGCTACTTTTTTCAGTATCATTACGTATTTACTTTGATTTAATTTAATTTTATGTAATTTCTGTTTCTCTTCTCCCAAAGGTATTCTCTAGATTAGAATGAACCTTGTAGTCTGCAGAGGCAGAAGCAAAACTATGAGGCTAGGTCGTGAGTCATGTCTCGATAGCTCATATGCTGAGAGCATTCATTGCCTGTGGAAGCCAATAATCCAGTTTCGAGTTCCGGTGCGGCAAACAGTCTGAGCTGTCAGGATTTTTTAAGGATTATTCTACACGCAAATGTTTAGTCTTCTGTAGATTCACAAAGCAATTCATGACAATGAACGTGTTGTCTGTGAGTGTGCGCATATGCGTGAGAGAGAGAGAGAGAGAGAGAGAGAGAGAGAGAGAGAGAGAGAGAGAGAGAAAGAATGAGAGACGGGTGCTGGTAAGAGAAAAGTATTAAATTAAGAAAAAGATGATGACTCAAAATAAAACACAAAGAGTGAAGGAAGACTTGAAAGTTAGCGAATGTTATAGGCTAAGAGAAGGGAGTGAAATTAGAGGAGGAAAGGGAGATCTAAAAGAGAACAGAGGTTGGCTGGCTCTGAGCACTATGGGACTTAACATCTGTGGTCATCAGTCCCCTAGAACTTAGAACTACTTAAACCTAACTAACCTAAGGACATCACACACATCCATGCCCGAGGCAGGATTCGAACCTGCGACCGTAGCAGTCCCGCGGTTCCGGACTGAGCGCCTGAACCGCTAGACCACCGCGGCCGGCAAGGACAGAGGTTGTGAAAAGGAGATGTAGAGAGAGAAAATCGAGAGGCGCTTAAAAGTTTTTGAGAGAGAAAGAGAAGGAAAGTGGGAAAGAAAGGAAAAGACAGCGATAGAGAGAGAGAAAGTGGAAGTTGGGAAAAGGGAGACACAGACCAGTAGAAAGAGTGAACCAGACACATGTAGCATGTCGGTCAGACAAACACCGTGAGAGAAGGCAAACAAGTGGGTGTGTTAAAGGGGAAAGAGGATGTTGATAAGCAGAAGAGAGAGGGGGGGGGGGGAAGGGAGAAAGGAGAAGTGAGACAGGGAGACAAGTGACACTCGCGAGAGGACCTGGGACAGAGGGGGAGGTAGAGAGTGAGAGATGGCAGCGAGTGGGACAGAAAATGGTTGTGGAACAAACGGGGTGGGGAGAATTTGAGTGAAAGACGGCACAGAGGAAAGGAGGAAGAGCGCAAGATAACATGTCTGCTTGACGGGCAGAAGGGGGGAGAGGGTCGTCACTTTACGAGGAAGTAAGTGAAAAAACTGATATGAAGGGAGATACGCTATGAGCGATCGAAGCGTTATAACCATTTCAGCAAATATGTAGAATGAGAAATGTATCAAACTTAGACAAAGTACGCCCTAATCTCATAGCGTACAACTAGACAAACGCCAGTGGGACTTGAAAATTCGCGAACGAAATGACGGTGCCTAACCGAGCCAGATGGCGCGGTGACTCAGGCTTCTCGAGGGAAGCTAACTGTAAGATGAAACCCCACTTTAGCAAACGCATTCATATTTTCCGTGGTCTCCGTAGTTCGGTTAAAGCAAATTTCGTGATGGTTTTGTTTGGGAAGGAATCGGTCTATTTCCTTCCTCATCCTAGTCTCTTGCGAACTCATGAGCCGTTTCTAATAACATTGTCATCCACTGAACGTTAAATTAGTATCTTTTTTCTTCTTTACTGGTTTTTGATAAAGAACTCAAAGGCCTGGTGGAAACGTCTCCACTTTGTCCTATTCTCCAGCACTGTGTCGATACGGATAAGTGATGAAATACCAGCATACCCCCAGAGGACCGAAAAGATTGATAGTCAGGAAGAGTGCAGCATTCGTGGAATGGTAATTTCCATTAAATGTAACACAGAGAAACGGCTCACCACTGAATGAAATCGTGGTTAGCCAGTGAAATGCTGCACAAAGTGTTGCCAGAACATCCAAAAGGAGGTCAGGGATAAATCGAATGAACTAGTGTCCCATTCCATTAAGTCGTTAGAGTGTACTGCAGGACTGAGTGTTGATGAATTCGGTGGCTACGGAGTGTGTTGGATAGTTCGGCCGGAATTGTTTAAGGATTCCCAGATGTGAATTACATGATACCTCGAAAATGGGCACAAAGGTGCAACGAAAGATGGCTACGTTTTGTGTCTGTGGTCCTCTGTAGCTGACGCTGAATAAGTGCACATCGTTCATGAAATGGCGAAAAACCGGCTTCTCAACAAATGGATTTGTTTCTATCGTCTCCCGTTCAGCTGGAATGTTTGATGCGTCAGGTAACTCATTGTCGGTGATGTGTCCATGTGAGGCTTACGTGATACAGGGAACATCAGCGTTAGTATGTTTAATTTGTGTTGACTTGATATATTCAGGCTACCTGTATCAGGCATTATTTATATTCGTCATCTGTGCTCTTATTGAGCTATTCTTCT